>NC_140003.1:14315288-14691612 GCF_964263955.1 Coregonus lavaretus
CAACTCCAATGATGACTATTTCTACTTTATTAGAAGTAGACATTGAAAATTAATTTGTTAATGGCTGTTGTGGGTGATAATTAATGTTATGTGCTTCAAATCGGAAAAGTGGCTTTTATCTGTACAGGAGCAACTTTTCAAAGTGCTACTTAAATCGCAAAAAAATGTAAATGGCAAATGCCATTAAAAGTCCCACTCTACCTGAATATCACTTGTTCTGAGTAAATATGGAGTATGTTCTGAGTTCTTATTACTCAATTATTGGATTCTTAAGTCAACGCGAGAGCCATTAGATAAAACTCTGAAAATAGTGAAAATGGTACGATCTATGTTTAGTCACATCTATTTCCTACTTCAGTTTATTTTTGTAAATACTTTCTTAACACTTATTTTTCTTAAAACTGCATTGTTGGTTAAGGGCTTGTAAGTAAGCATTTCACTGTAAGGTCTACACCTGTTGTATTCGGTGCATGTGACAAATAACATTTGATTTGATTTGATCATCATTGTGTCTTTTCACGGTGTACAACAAAACAGGCTCTAAAGGGTTTACTTGAGAAGGACACTGAGCATCTATTCCCAGAACATGGCTTCAGTCTCACACTGAAGAGGCTTCTGTGTCTCAGCATGCATTCCAAATGGCACCCTATTTCCTATATAGTGAACTACTTTTGACCAGAGCCCTATGGCCCCTGGTAAAAATTAGTGCACTATAAAAGAACTAGGGTACCATTTGGGACACACGCTCAGTTGTTTAAGCAGCCGCTAGCAATTAAATGGAAATCAGACAGCTCTGTATGAACGGGAGCTGTGTGCCTCCAGTAATGCACTCCCAGTGTAAAGGAGCCTGAGCTAACAGCACTGTCACAAAAACACAGCTCCACCTGGCTTGGGTTACATTTTCACTTAGACACACCATCATATGAAAGGCCTCCTCTCTGGAGAGCACCACTGACAAAGCATGACACAAACAAAACAGGAAACCATCAAATAAAAGACAGAAGTGACATGCTACTGCTAAAGTCTCTGTAAAGGTGAATGTGAATAGTCCCATGCTTATTCAACCGATGCATTAAGCAGCACTATAGTGATTTAGCGTAGTGTATATGTGTGTGTGTGCAAGAGAGAGAGACAGAGAGAGAGAGAGAGAGAGAGAGAGAGAGAGAGAGAGAGAGAGAGAGAGAGAGAGAGAGAGAGAGAGAGAGAGAGAGAGAGAGAGAGAGAGAGAGAGAGAGAGAGATATGACACATACAGAGAGAGAAAGAAAGACAGAACGACAGAGTAAGAGAGAGACTAGTCAAACAATCGAACTGGGGTCCTTCAGTGGCAAAGTCTGAGACAAGGACACTTAGGCCGAGCAGCATGAGCTGTCCAAAAATAACCCTGGTCTGAAACACATTCTTCTTCTATCAGTCAATGCAAATGCTTTCTAATTACATTAGTAGAAGATGAGAGACAATGCTATTTTAGTAGTCAGTGCCACCTCTCCCAGTCTTGCCACCATGAGTCAGTCCCAAAACAAGACAATAGCTGGTGAAATCCTAGGTAAATTCTCTCTGTGTGCATTATGTATGAGGAGTAATGGTTGAGTAAGAGATGTTGAGCACTTATGAGTTAATGTAAAGCGAACAGGCCAATCAGCTGTGGCACCCGTTTCATTCCTTAACTATGACCTAAGTCGTTCCTCTCATTGCACATACATGCACTGAAACAAAGCCATTAGTGCTCTGTCTCCCAGAGGTCATATTGCATTCTCATGCCTTCAGCAGCCCCACTGAAAGTGATCCCCTCTCAGTTCTCGATCCAACACGAAGACAGTCCACAGCACTGGACTGACCTTGTTGGAACAGTCTGCCTTGTCTAGCCTACATCCCAGGTTAAGAATTACAGTTTAGTCTCATCAGTATGTAGTCCTTGTGGTCCTCTGTAGCTCAGCTGGTAGAGCACAGCGCTTGTAACGCCAAGGTAGTGGGTTCGATCCCCGGGACCACCCATACACAAAAATGTATGCACGCATGACTGTAAGTCGCTTTGGATAAAAGCGTCTGCTAAATGGCATATTATTATTATTATGTATTTGGAGCTAAGGAGTTTAGCATAGCTAGCTCAACACTGTTATGTACTGTCATCACAAACCTGTAGTATATGCTACTAATTTCCTATTTCATTGTTCTTACTGAATATCCTAGTCCCACTCACCTCACCTGACGTTCATGAGTGTCTTGGGGAGTACAGGTGAGCTCCAACCCATGTGACAGTAGGTTAGCTGCTCGTACGGAGATGAGTTGGGCAGGTACAGCAACATGGTGTTTACAGTGTCACAGCTGGTTTCGTAAGGAAAAGAGAACTTATGACACACGCTCGCAAAGACAAACAAAGCTTAGGTGTCTTTCGTCAAGGTTGTGTGGTTATTGTTGTAGCTGAAAAAACAGGAACAGGTCTGGGTTCATACAGTGTGACTGACATCAATATATGATCTAGCCCCTAGACAATGTTATAGCTAGGATATGAAGTAATTGAGAAAACATTATCCTCATCATCATCATAAATTATTTGTCTTCAGAGCAGCATACTCCCCACATCTATTTCCAGCCACACATGCAAGGGGCTCTGCGCTTATGGAAAGTGCAGAAACAGTTATTCTTAGACGGTCACGTAGAAACATAATTGCGCATTAGAAACACAGCACACGTCACACACCAACTCACTCATTTGACCTTTACAGCACAACTTACTACATCAGCTGCTCTAATGGCGGACATCACAGAATGGAAATAGCAAACTGCCTTTCTTTTCTATTGCTTCATCTTCTGTTGACGCAGATAAGAGGAAAGTTATAATACTGCTATCTATCATTTCTTGGAGTCCTGGTTTGAACAAAATGCTCTGATTCACAAAAACCAAGACAATTTAGTTGATTGGAGAGAACTGTTGTATGAGCCATTATGTGCATGACTGAGCAGCCAAAACACCTCATGCTGCTGGATTAACAATAGACAAAACCCTGTGACAAAACAGTTTTATGTAACTTGGTTGTTTTGCTCCAACTCAAGAAGTGCCGAAGCTAAAAGCAGAAGAATCCAATGCTAGGTCCAACAGGCAGATTACAGTTAGGTCTCATTTCATGTGAAATATAATATAATATTATGTGATATAATGTTACCTACTTCCAAATCAGTCATGTCTAGGTAGGCCGCATTAAAGTAAAGTAACTACTGGGGTGGAAGGGTGGGATGGGAGACACAAAGAGAGAGAGGGGGAGGGAGCGAGAGAGAGTGAGAGAGAGAGGGGGCAGAGAGATCATCAGAATCTCTACACATTATTGTCTGCAATTTACATATCACATACCACCACTCACTGTAGCACTTTGAGATTGTTTTTAAACGAAACACGCTTCATAAATTCAATGTATTATTATTTATAACGAAGACTTTTGATGGATTTTCCACCACTTGTGTCTACCTCTGTTGAATTCTGTCCCAAGTCATGGCAGATGAAGAATGAAAAAATAAATCTGTCACAAGACATTCAGTACCAATGATGTCATGAGTATTGTCATGCCTCCTGGGTATAATCTAAATACTGGACCTCTGTGATCCGTTAGATCTCATTGGTGATTTGTCACTGTTGACCATTATTACTGAATAAGTCAGTTACATTTTATTTTTCCCAGATATAGTTTCGCAGGAAATTCTGAAAATACATCCAAATTAGTAGATGAAAGGCCTGAAAGTATTTTCTTAGTATATGATTATTATTACCTGAAAAAGTGAAACTTAAAAGTGAAGAATACACAATAATAACTGATAATGATATATTCCTAAGTCTAGCAGCTAATAGGCCTAATGTGTATAAGCAACTTAATTAACTTAATTGCTTTACAAATCCCTTCTCAAAGCATGAAAAAGGCTGCTAGCTTCTGTGATCCCAGATTTACTGACGAACATTGATAACAGATTTGCCAAATGAGGCAAAATAAATTCTAACCAATGTAGACTATTCTTTCTTTAAACAGTAATCCTACTTTTATAATCCATGTAGAATTTACTTGAATAGCATGTCAATGGTGTTTTCTTCAAAAAGTACAAATACTGCCTGTTAAAGTAATGATACATAAACAGTATATTTAGCGATAGTTTCTGTTAAATTAGTATTATTTTATTTTACAAAATCCATCAGTTAAGCAAACTAGCATCTGTAAAGTTCTCAGTTAATACCAGGTTCACATGCCCTCATATTACACTGCATGAACTCAGGCATACAAAAGATAGAGATATCGCATAATGTAACATTAGCATGCACCCGACGAGCAAACACACTTCACAACTCTAGGAGAAAATTATTGAACCGTGTAGACAAAAGGAGCTATATCTGTACAGCATAGCCTGCTCCCAGAGTATGTACTAAAAGCTCTAGGACTAAAGAGGTTTTAGCCTCTGAGTGTATTGCAGGAGGAGATAAGTGGATATTTTAGAGGTCTCCTTATCAACTACTAAAAATACACACCCTTTCTTGCTGAATTTTACACGAGGCAATAACCAGCAATGAATTTCTAACCTACTCTGGGTTTGGAAGCAAAATTATTTTTTTTATCTCCAAATGATTTAATTCCTACTGGCTATGCACCACGTTTATCATGCTTCTTTCAAACTTTCAAAATTGGCTATATTGGAAAAAAGTATGAAAACAAAATGTAGCTTTTTTGTCATCATTTAAGGTTAGGGTTAGGCATTAGGGTTAGCAATGTGGTTGAGGTTATGGTTAGGTTTAAAATCTGATTTTATGACTTCGTGTCTGTGCCAGCTAGACCACTTTGCATAGCTGCCTCCATAACAAGATTCATGACTAAAAACGCTGACGTGCGGTAGCCAATAAGGATTTCAATGTCAAGCCATGACTCAGTCACTTCCCACGACTGACGCCAGATGGCAGTAGCAGAAGTGTTGAAGTGACGGTTTTTCTACGCATTTTACAGAACAGTAGGCCTACTGACATTTTACAGACGTCAGTGTGAAATAAAGAGCTATAGTAGCCTATTTGTTATGTCCATAATGCCACAAAGTAAACTAAACAAAATTAGATGAAAAGGGTTACAACGGGAAATATGTTGAATTATGAATGTATAATGGAGGGTTACAGACCTACATGCTTTAGTTATCGTTTTGCATAACTTTCCAATTCACATTTGAAGATGCAACAGGGTTGGCTACATTATTTCACTTCAACCTCAACGACATAGACAAGACAGGTAGGCTGCACGTGTTTTACCTTTGCTGGCACAGATATCGACTGTCTGAAGATTCAGTCAACATAATAGAAGGACATTCCATAAGGCCAAAAAAACGCTATGTATAGGTCGAGGACACAAAGTAACCATCTCAACATGAACATATTTACACAGTAGGCTAGCTATAGTCTTTATCTGTCCAAATCCTACAATTAGCGTACGGAAGTGTTCCCTAAATTTTTTTTATTGTAACATATCCTACCTGCTGCTCACTGAAATGGTACCGTTACTGCATATTGCTTCCTCGCTCGTCTTCATCGCTGTCCTTTATGTGTGTGTGGTGTGCTCATCTAGTCCACGCGCTCTCCCTAGACAGGTGTTTATATTTACTCATGCATTACGTCATACACAACCCTCACGTTTTACCTGAAAGAGGACTCTGAGATCCTGCCTGAAAAGGTTTCAAGCTTGTAGAGAAGTATCAAGTTACACTTGCTTAGTTTTTGTGCAACCTGGCCTGCAAGGCAATTCGTATAATCTGGAACGTTTCTTGCGTCACTCCATTTAGTATGATATATGTTACGTTATATGTTGTTTTGTCCTGTTTAATTGTGATGGGATTGTGAACTGCACTTCAATTACTGGACATTTTTACTGCTAATAACATTGTCTACTGTATCTGATTTTGTTGCAATTCAGTGTTTAACTTATTGGAATGACCCTGTATTGTGTTCTGTGTTCATGGGTGCTAGCAGGGGTTAAATATGCCAGGACAGACGGAAAGGTTGGGGGGTATGATGGGTAATCCCGCAGAGTTTTGAAATGCATAAATAGGGGCTACTGTCTCATCTCGCTCTCCCTTTTCGATTCGGGATCTTGATCTGCTCCTATGAGTCTGCCACTTAACTTTACATTGTGTATTTGTGTACGTTCGGAATTTAGCGGCGTGGGCTGTGGCCTGAACAATAGCCCAGTTTAGGAATAAACCTGTGTTCTGCCCTGCACACCTGGTGTCCGTCTCCTTTTCCTTTATGAACCAGCCCGGGTCATTACATTATATTCAAAATGTTCAGTGAGAAACACTCTTGGATTGTCAATATAATACTTTAATATACTGTGAATGTAGGAAACAGTAACCTTTATTCATAACAGCATTATATGTTCAGAGAAATACTCTACATACCAGTGTATGTCTGGGCACAGCTTTATCAAAATCAAATGAGTAACACAAAATACAAAATGGACTGAGGGATTTATATGTACCACTTTCAGGTCAGTCAAATTGACCTCTTCAAAATTATATACAGTACTAAATAGGCTACTGTATTTTCTCGATGACAATTACAACTCAATATTGAAACTAATAATATACTTTTTTTGGACAAAATATGATGTGAAAAGTACAATATGCATCAAATTTGAAATACAAATCGTGAATAATAATACATATACAATTATTTCATAACATCCAAATGATATGTGGAGAACATCTACTTACAGTAATTTCTGTCATAACAAAACAGAAAAGTAGTCTCTTCTACAGCTTGTAGGTTGTTGTTAAAACTAGCAACAGAGGTCGTAAGACTATCAAATAAAGTTTCTATTCCTCTTTCCTGGGCTCATGCTCGAACAGACTCCAGGGCAGACCATCAGGCTCCTAAAAAGACAAAAGAGGGAACTTGAAACTTAACAATGCAATTATACATACATTATATAGACACTCAGAGTACGTGAATGTAACACTGTCGCAGCCCCACTTAACATCATGTTGTAACACCATGTTATTGTATAGTCTAGTGCTTACTGTAGATGTCTCTGTTGATCCGTTACTGCTCAGCTCCTCTCCACACACACTGAGGCGCTGCTCAGGGTCACTCTGGCCTGCCATCTGAACAGTCATGTTGTCACTGACTGGGCCACCGCTCAGGTCCCCCCCTCCCTGGAGCTCCAAGCCTTTGTTCTCCTCCCCCTCTCCATTGTCACTTCCCTGTGCTCAGCAGAGAAGACACAATGCACACCATCATTCAAGACACAGGACTGAGAGTGCCATTCAACACTTTGAGGAAACTGGAAAGAAGACACTGTTGTACCTGCTTTATATACGCCAACTACCTGTACAACACGAGTGTAGGCCTACTACAGAGAGTCCTTTAGGAATAACTATGGTAAAACACGTGTGCTCAGGCTATTAACAAGGAGATAAAAAGTGTTCCCCACTGGATCACAGGGACCAGCACATCAATGACACGCAGGCACACCGGCCCAGTCTCTCAGGGAGGGGACGGTGTCACAGGTCAAGGTGTCTAAGAGGTGGGATAAGCAGCTAGGATTGTTTACCAGGCCACAAACCACACACTCGGAACAAAAGCTTATTGTTGACTGTTCCATTACCATTGTGAGAAAATTGTATATACAGTTGAAGTCGGAAGTTTACATACACTTTCGCCAAATACATTTAAACTACATTTTTCACAATTCCTGACATTTAATCCTAGTAAAAATTCCCTGTCTTAGGTCAGTTAGGATCAGCACTTTATTTTAAGAATGTGAAATGTCAGAATAATAGTAGAGAGAATTATTTATTTCAGCTTTTATTTCTTTCATCACATTCCCAGTGGGTCAGAAGTTTACATACACTCAATTAGTATTTGGTTGCATTGCCTTTAAATTGTTTCGGGTAGCCTTCCACAAGCTTCCCACAATAAGTTGGGTGAATTTTGGCCCATTCCTCCTGACAGAGCTGGTGTACACTGAGGGAAAAAAGTATTTGATCCCCTGCTGGTTTTGTACGTTTGCCCACTGACAAATAAATGATCAGTCTATAATTTTAATGGTAGGTTTATTTGAACAGTGAGAGACAGAATAACAACAAAAAAATCCAGAAAAACGCATGTCAAAAATGTTATAAATTGATTTGCATTTTAAAGAGGGAAATAAGTATTTGACCCCCTCTCAATCAGAAAGATTTCTGGCTCCCAGGTGTCTTTTATACAGGTAACGTGCTGAGATTAGGAGCACACTCTTAAAGGGGGTGCTCCTAATCTCAGTTTGTTACCTGTATGAAAGACACCTGTCCACAGAAGCAAATCAACCAATCAGATTCCAAACTCTCCACCATGGCCAAGACCAAAGAGCTCTCCAAGGATGTCAGGGACAAGATTGTAGACCTACACAAGGCTGGAATGGGCTACAAGACCATCGAAAAGCAGCTTGGTGAGAAGGTGACAACAGTTGGTGCGATTATTCGCAAATGGAAGAAACACAAAATAACTGTCAATCTCCCTCGGCCTGGGGCTCCATGCAAGATCTCACCTCATGGAGTTGCAATGATCATGAGAACGGTGAGGAATCAGCCCAGAACTACACGGGAGGATCTTGTCAATGATCTCAAGGCAGCTGGGACCATAGTCACCAAGAAAACAATTGGTAACACACTACGCCGTGAAGGACTGAAATCCTGCAGCGCTCGCAAGGTCCCCCTGCTTAAGAAAGCACATATACAGGCCCGTCTGAAGTTTGCCAATGAACATCTGAATGATTCAGAGGAGAACTGGGTGAAAGTATTGTGGTCAGATCAGACCAAAATCGAGCTCTTTGGCATCAACTCAACTCGCCGTGTTTGGAGGAGGAAAGAACCCCAAGAACACCATCCCCACCGTCAAACATGGAGGTGGAAACATTATGCTTTGGGGGTGTTTTTCTGCTAAGGGGATAGGACAACTTCACCGCATCAAAGGGACGATGGACGGAGCCATGTACCATAGAATCTTGGGTGAGAACCTCCTTCCCTCAGCCAGGGCATTGAAAATGGGTTGTGGATGGGTATTCCAGCATGACAATGACCCAAAACACACGGCCAAGGCAACAAAGGAGTGGCTCAAGAAGAAGCACATTAAGGTCCTGGAGTGGCCTAGCCAGTCTCCAGACCTTAATCCCATAGAAAATCTGTGGAGGGAGCTGAAGGTTCGAGTTGCCAAACGTCAGGCTCAAAATCGTAATGACTTGGAGAAGATCTGCAAAGAGGAGTGGAACAGGATCCCTCCTGAGATGTGTGCAAACCTGGTGGCCAACTACAAGAAACGTCTGACCTCTGTGATTGCCAACAAGGGTTTTGCCACCAAGTACTAAGTCATGTTTTGCAGAGGGGTCAAATACTTATTTCCCTCATTAAAATGCTAATCAATTTATAACATTTTTGACATGCGTTTTTTAGGATTTTTTTGTTGTTATTCTGTCTCTCACTGTTCAAATAAACCTACCATTACAATTATAGACTGATCATGTCTTTGTCAGTGGGCAAACGTACAAAATCAGCAGGGGATCAAATACTTTTTTCTCTCACTGTAACTGAGTCAGTTTTGTAGGCCTCCTTGCTCACAAACGCTTTTTCAGTTCTGCCCACAACTTTTCTATAGGATTGAGGTCAGGGCTTTGTGATGGCCACTCCAATACCTTGACTTTGTTGTCCTTAAGCCATTTTGCCACAACTTTGGAAGTATGCTTGGGGTCATTGTCCATTTGGAAGACCCATTTGCGACCAAGCTTTAACCTCCTGACTGATGTCTTGAGATGTTGCTTCAATATATCCACATAATTTTCCTTCCTCATGATGCCATCTATTTTGTGAAGTGCACCAGTCCCTCCTGCAGCAAAGCACCCCCACAGCATGATGCTGCCACCCTCGTGCTTCACGATTGGGATGGTGTTCTTCGGCTTGCAAGGGCCCCCTTTTTCCTCCAAACATAACAATGGTCATTATGGCCAAACAGTTCTATTTTTGTTTCATCAGACCAGAGGACATTTCTCCAAAAAGTACGATTTTTGTCCCCATGTGCAGTTGCAAACCGTAGTCTGGCTTTTCTATGGTGGTTTTGGAGCAGTGGCTTCTTCCTTGCTGAGCGGCCTTTCAGGTTATGTCGATATAGGACTTGTTTTACTGTGGATATAGATACTTTTGTACCTGTTTCCTCCAGCATCTTCACAAGGTCCTTTGCTGTTGTTCTGGGATTGATTTGCACTTTTCGCACCAAAGTACGTTCATCTCTAGGAGTGGTATGACGGCTGCGTGGTCTCATGGTGTTTATACTTGCATACTATTGTTTGTACAGGTGAACGTGGTACCTTCAGGCGTTTGGAAATTGCTCCCAAGGATGAACCAGACTTGAAGAGGTCTACATTTGTTTTTTTGAGGTCTTGGCTGATTTCATTTGATTTTCCCATGATGTCAAGCAAAGAGGCACTGAGTTTGAAGGTAGGCCTTGAAATACACCTCCAATTGACTCAAATTATGTCAATTAGCCTATCAGAAGCTTCTAAAGCCATGACATCATTTTGTGGAATTGTTTAAAGGCACAGTCAACTTAGTGTATGTGAACTTCTGACCCACTGGAATTGTGATACAGTGAATTATAAGTGAAATTATCTGTCTGTAAACAATTGTTGGAAAAATTACTTGTGTCATGCACAAAGTAGATGTCCTAACCGACTTGCCAAAACTATAGTTTGTTAACAAGAAATTTGTGGAGTGGTTGAAAAACGAGTTTTAATGACTCCAACCTAAGTGTATGTAAACTTCCGACTTCAACTGTACATTCTCAGAGAGGAGTACATCTCCCATTTCCTGTGTTATTCAACAGTCTCAAAGCTGACCCTAAAGGACATGGGAAAACAGCAGACTGGAGAGTTCATCTGAGGGTAGTCTAATGGTTAAAGAGATAGCACTGACGGTGAAACATGCATCACTTTTAAATATACTAGAAACAATGAGATTCTACTGCAAATGATTTTTTTAAGTAGGCATATGCTTTGAACTTTAATACAAGTATCAAATAAATTATAATTTAAGCATCACATTTTAAGGAAAAAGCAACTCTTTGGGTTTAATGTAATTTCAGAGTGTAGAGAACTGTGAATATAAATGTCCAGATTCCTACTGTATGTTCTAATATAGAAAATACAGAGTCTCATATAGAGAAAGCACATAACAAAAAACATCTGCAACAACTCACCATAGCCCTACATGGTCCTTTAGGATCATTGACTAAAAAGCGGCTTGTGATTGGGTAGAATGGTGGCGAGCGAGGAGAGGGTGAGGTGGAGCCAGTGGATAAGGACTGGGACCTTTTGACCGCCGAGGTTACAGCCTGGGCAAAACGGGACGGGGTCGTAGGAGAGTAGGGTTTGGGAGCAGCAAAACTCCTCCGTTTCTCCAGGTTCAGCACTGGGGATGGGGGCGCCCTGGCGGGACTGGGCCGTGGAGATGGCACACTCGGCTCCACGTCAACTACATCAGCGCCCTCTGATGTCTCCTCGTCCCACTGAACCGGAGGAGGAGGAGGGGGGAAGCTGCCCTCCTCCACTGGCTGCAGGGCCTGCGCTGCTGCTACTGCTGCCACTAGACTGCCTGGAGCCTCCCTCTGGCCAGCGCCAGGATTGGCACTCAAACTTTTCACTGCCGCCGAGGTTACATAATACCCAGGTGTTCTTTTGTGCTGTGGCAAGCGGAAAGAGCCAGGCTTGGGTTTAGTTACGGGTGGAATTTTCATCTCCTTGACCTCTGCTATTGAGCCTGCTTTGTCTCCCCCACTAGAGGGGGATGGAATCTTGTCATCTCCTGCAGGAAGTATTGTTGTTGGTGTTGAGGGGGAGTGAATAGGCCCAACCACATTGCCATTTACAGTGCTCTTACTACTACTAGTAGTAGTAGTAGTAGTAGTAGTAGTAGTGCTGCCGACTTGCTGAGATTGAGAGTTTTCCTTAGGTACAATTGACTGCAGCTCTGTCTGTTCTGCTGTGACCTTTATCTGCTCAGCCTGTGTAGTGCAGTCTTTGAGTTCAAGTGAACCTACTTCCTTCTCGAGAGCCACGTCGGGGGATTCCAACATCAGCTCCACCTCAAAGTATCTCCGTTTCTCCAAACACTTGTGAGGCATGATAGTGTACGTAGTCATCCCCACCTTGGGGATGTAGTCCCTGGTCAGCTCATTGGATGGCTTCAGAGGGGCCGGGGCACTTTGAGCGGACGTTTGGCACTGAGGGACTGCTGAGGCAGGAGATAAGGCAGGTGTGATGGGGTCAGCAGGGATCAGCAGCTCCTCTGTGGATGTGGCCATGTCCTTCTTCAGCCCCACCGCTCCAGAGGTAGAGGCTTTAGCAGGGGGAGGCACTTCCTGTTGTTGGGGTGGTGACACAGGACATGGTGGTGTGAGATCGGTCTGGACCTGGGCATCCTCAGCAGGGGGACAGGGGGTGCTTGTGGCCACTGGCCGTTCATTATAGGAGGGGTCAGTGTCCAGCTGATCTGAGGCCTGTGTTCCTGTGCTCTGTTTCACAGGCTTGGCTGCGGGTGGGCTGATAGTAGGAGAGCTCTCAGTACTACATTCACCTTTGACCCCATCTTGTGTTGTGTAATCTTTACATGGCAAGTCTGTCTGACCACTTATTTCCTCAGCTTGGCATGGAGGGCTTTCTGGAGATCATAAAAAACATATATGATTTAGTACAAAGTAGACAATCTTGCCAACATTGCTACTAAAGCTATAGCATTGCATCCATAGTTAACGCATTAGGAACTTGATGTACATTGAACAAAAATATAAACGCAACATGTAAAGTGTTGGTCCCATGTTTCATGAGCTGAAAGAAAAGAATCCCCGAAATGTTCCATACGCACAAAAAGCTTATTTCTCTCAAATGTTGTGCATAAATTTGTTTACATCCCTATTAGTGAGCATTTCTCCTTTGCCAAGATAATCCATCCACCTGACAGGTGTGGCATATCAAGAAGCTGATTAAACAGCATGATCATTACACAGGTGCACCTTGTGCTGGGGACAATAAAAGGCCACTCTAAAATGTGCAGTTTGTCACACAACACAATGCCACAGATGCTTCAAGTTTTGAGGGAACATGCAATTGTCATGCTGACTGCAGGAATGTCCACCAGAGCTGTTGCCAGATAATTGAATGTTCATTTCTCTACCATAAGCTACCACCAATATGGTTTTAGAGAATTTGGCAGTACGTCATGGGGGGGGGGGGGCTGATTGGCTGGGCCTGGCTCCCCAGTGGGTGGGCCTATGCGCTCCCAGGCCCACCCATGGCTGCACCCCTGCCCTGTCATGTGAAATCCATAGATTAGGGCCTAATGAACTTATTTAAATTGACTGATTTCCTTATATGAACTGTATCTCAGTAAAATCTTTGAAATTGTTGCACATTGCATTTATATTTATGTTCAGTATATTTGAATTAATCGCTACTTGCAAACCTACCATCTGCAGCAATCAGCATGGGCTCCGTACACTCAGTGTTGTTCACCATACTGTGCACTAGTCTGTCAAAAACAGGAGTTATGAAAAGCAATGCAAAAACCCAAGTCAAAGAGGCACTACTTCATTCATACTGTACACTCTTAGAAAAAAAGGTGATATCTAGAACCTAAAAGGGTTCTTCGGCTGTCCCCATATAACCTTTTGAAGAACACTTTTTGGTTCCAGGTAGAACTCTACATAGAACCCAAAAAGGTTCTACCTGGAACCAAAAGGGTTCTACCTGGAACCAAAAAGGGTTATCCTATGGGGACAGCAGAAGAACCCTTTTGGAAAGTGTAGGACTCTCTGCTAGAATTCGTACTTGCCATCTGAGGACAGATCACAAGCCTGATCTTCCCCTGCTGGGCCCTCGCTCTCGGGCGGTGAAGAGGTCTCAGTCTCAGCGTACGGGGTGTCGGGGGCCTCCAGGGGTGGAGAGAGGGCCTCTGTTCTCTCAGAGTCCACGGAGATGTCTGCTGTTGACAGGTTGAGGCTGCTGTCATCCTCCTGGACATCACTCATAGAGTCTAGGACCACGGAGGCAGTTGTCTCCTCCTGCTCCACGATCTCTTCCAGTGTATTAGGAAGTTGACCACCTGCAGCACAACAGGATGGAGAAGATGACAGAGGTAACAAATTGAGGTAACAAAATCAGCAATGTCTCATCTAAGTTGGGATGAAGAACTGCAGTAGAACTGCAGTGTGATGATGAGTAACAGTGTTGTGATGGGGAGGAGAATGTTGTCTCTAGCCATGATGTCAACAGACTTTCAATTTAAAAGAGACTCATTTAGAGAATAAGTTAATTCTGCAAATAAGAAAATGAGTACTCCTTTACTTCAGAACGAAGCAGCATGTTATAAAAACTGATAGAAAGATGATTTAGTATTAATAACATCACTTTCACAGTCACACAACAACAAACATAACATTTGTGTCTTAGGGATATTTCAGACAAGTGAATTGGGCTTAATGAAGACATCTAGCATCTCATATTCCCCTCTAGTTCTCCACTCTGCACTTCAAGGCCGCCACAGAGGAATAGAGAGCAGAAGGAATATTCAGCAGGCTGGTTATACAAAACTGAGACTCCTCACTGTGCAGCCTGTGATGTCTAACTAAAGTGAACAGGGAGGGGTACTGAGAGAGACATCCAGAATCTGGGCCTGATCTTTCTCTGTGAAGTTGATTATGTGAAGTCAGCGAGGGAGGGAGGGCAGATGGAAAATGGAGCAATACAAGCATGGAGGAGTCAAATCTTTATGAGGACACTTTTTAATTCATACGATCTGGGAGAAATGGCTAGTGTGGTATTCAAATACTGAACTTACAAATGAAGTTTCTATGAAATACACTCACTTATGTCTGACAACAACATGAAATATGTTACAGAAGACAGGAACAGAATGGAAACAAGTAGCAAAAAAGCAGTTTGAAAAAAAACACGATTCAGAAAAAGAAAAAGAGGATTATGCCTAGATGGAATTAAGTCTCTCAGGACTGTCTGTATAGGACCTATATACTACTGTAGGTGAACGACTGGGAGTGTATGCTGTAGATTGAATTATCAGATTAGAATGTATAGTGCCTTGCAAAAGTATTCATCCCCCTTGGCGTCTTTCCTATTTTGTTGCATTACAACCTGTAATTTAAATGGATTTTTATTTGGATTTCATTTAATGGACACACACAAAATAGTCCAAATTGGTGAAGTGAAATTTAAAAAATAATTTGTTTCATAAAATTATACAAAATAAATAACGGAAAAGTGGTGCGTGCATATGTATTCACTCCCTTTGCTATGAAGCCCCTAAATAAGATCTGGTGCAACCAATTACCTTCAGAAGTCACATAATTAGTTAAATAAAGTCCACCTGTGTGCAATCAAAGTACCACATGATCTCAATATATATTCACACACACCTGCTCTGAAAGGCCCCAGAGTCTGCAACACCACTAAGCAAGGGGCACCACCAAGCAAGCGGCACCATGAAGACCAAGGAGCTCTCCAAACAGGTCAGGGACAAAGTTGTGGAGAAGTACAGATCAGGGTTGGGTTATAAACAAATATCAGAAACGTTGAACATCCCACGGAGCACCATTAAATACATTATTTAAAAAATTGAAAGAATATGGCACCACAACAAACCTGCCAAGAGAGGGCCGCCCACCAAAACTCACGGACCAGGCAAAGAGGGTATTAATCAGAGAGGCAACAAAGAGACCAAAGAGAACCCTGAAGGAGCTGCAAAACTCCACAGTGGAGATTGGAGTATCTGTCCATAGGGCCACTTTAAGCCATACACTCCACAGAGCTGGGCTTTACAGAAGAGTGGGCAGAAAAAAGCTATTGCTTAAAGAAAAAAATAAGCAAACACGTTTGGTGTTCGCCAAAAGGAATGTGGGAGACTCCCCAAACATATGGAAGAAGGTACTTTGGTCAGATGAGACTAAAACTGAGCTTTTTGGCCATCAAGGAAAACGCTATGTCTGGCGCAAACCCAACACCTCTCATCACCCCGAGAACACCATCCCCACAGTGAAGCATGGTGGTGGCAGCATCATGCTGTGGGGATGTTTTTCATCGGCAGGGACTGGGAAACTGGTCAGAATTGAAGGATTGATGGATGGCGCTAAATACAGGGAAATTCTTCAGGGAAACCTGTTTCAGTCTTCCAGAGATTTGAGACTGGGACAGAGGTTCACCTTCCAGCAGGACAATGACCCTAAGCATACTGCTAAAGCAACACTTGAGTGGTTTAAGGGGAAACATTGAAATGTCTTGGAATGGCCTAGTCAAAGCCGAGACCTCAATCCAATTGAGAATATGTGGAATGACTTAAAGATAGCTGTACACCAGCAGAACCCATCCAACTTGAAGGAGCTGAATGGGCAAAAATCCCAGTGGCTAGATGTGCCAAGCTTATAGAGACATACCCCAAGAGACTTGCAGCTGTAATTGCTGCAAAATTGACTTTGGGGGGGGGGGGGGGGGGGGTTGATTAGTTATGCACGCTCAGGTTTTCTGTTTTTTTGTCTCAATTCTTGTTTGTTTCACAATAAAAAATATTTTGCATCTTCAAAGTGGTAGGCATGTTGTGTAAATCAAATGAAACAAACCCACAAAAAATCCATTTTAATTCCAGGTTGTAAGGCAACAAAATAGGAAAAATGCCAAGGGGGGGGGGGTGAATACTTTCGCAAGCCACTGTACTTACTGTCATGATAGATCATTCAAGATCACTCCTCTCTCACAGAAAACATACAATCGAATCTAAGCCAAGTCAGTCACAAATAACAGATATAACCAAAGGCCGGTATTCAATCAATAGCAGATAGTCTTTTTTTATTTGATTATATTGAAGTGTATTGAAAGAGAAGTCTATGAAAACTCACGCAGGAAGGTGTAAACATGCAGCAAGAAAACAAACAGAATAGAACATGTTCATCTAACAGACAGAAAGCGTGAGGAGTAAAAGCAGCAGGTCAGTGCAGGAAGAAGTGGACATGCTTGAGGAGGAGCTGAAAGAGGCAGCAGAGTGCAGAGTGGGTAGAAACAGCAGGAAGCTGCAGCAGCACAGACTCTCTCTCAGACACCCTCCTCTGGTGACTCACAGGCTGCAAGTTTAGAGATAGGAACTACTTATAGAACATTTACCCTTAATATGAAGAAAAACATAAGAATGCAATGACTATATCACAGTACATGTCCCATTGGATCACAACTATGTTGACCTTATCCCTCAGACTTGTATCTACCAAGCATTGTAAATTAAATTAAACTTCAGAATAAGCAAACAAAGATATGGCACTAAAAACACAACTAATTTGACCATAATATTTATTATTAAGATCTAATAAAATTGTAAAGAAGTACTGTAGTCACAACAACTGTAGCTAGGTGTTCTTTGTGAATGAAATTCAATCACGAGAATAGAAGCTGTAACTAACTCAATGTGTCTCAATGACCACTAGGAGGCATCAGAGCCAAATAAAATGAGTGCAACTCCCACTGACCAATCATAATAATAATATGCCATTTAGCAGACGCTTTTATCCAATGCGACTTACAGTCATGTGCGCATACATTTTTACGTATGGGTGGTCCCGGGGATCGAACCCACTACCCTGGCGTTACAATCGCCATGCTCTACCAATTGAGCTACAGCGGACCAAATTTAGTCATTGGTCATATTTACTATTATCAATTGTTGACTTTAGAGACCAAAGTACAATTGTCAAAATCTCTGCCATATAGTCCAGAAATGCAATAATAGCAATGTCTCTCAAACCAGGAGAAAAATGTAAACTAAATTACAGTTGAAAGATAGCCAGGGTTCCCCAATTGGCCAAAATGTGTAAAAAAAAAAAGAAAGAAAGACATTGGACATAAAGGACCGTAAGAACAACAGCAAATTAGTTCCAAGTGATTTTAATTTCCAAAGTATTCCCATGCATAATAGAGAGATATATGTGATTGTATACAAATGCAAGCAAGTTTTGAAATGACAATGTTTTAGTCAAATATTATATCTGTTTGGGCTTCTTGCAGTCAATTTGTAGTCCACAAATTATTTGTAATTATGTTCCAGCTCCCTGACCATCCGCTCAAGAAAAGAATCAGCCTGCGGCTGAATCTAGTTGCTATAGACTCAAGTGACCCCCTCATGTAAAAAATAGTATCTGAAAACATTGAAACCTATATACAGGAAGTTGAGCACAAGACAATTCAATACAGTAGGATTAAATCCATTTAAAACCTTTCATACCTCCATCTAGCGAAGCTTCATCTTGGACAACCACACTGGGAGATGCGGGGGGTGGTGGAGCCTTGCGCTTCATCCTCTTCAGGGAAGACTCTGTGCTGCGACTCAGACCAGCCATCTCCACAACAGAAGAGACAAAATAATCATTACAATTCATCAAGAGCTCTGGATATAAAGTCTGGGAAATTTTGGGGAAATTCAGTCTCAGCATTTAGACCGCGGACACTAATAACCGTATTTTACAGACAGACCTGGTAAAGACAGAGAACACAGATCTAGTCAGGTTAGACCCACTCACCTGGTCACTGTCCTTTTGGGCTTCGGGCTCTGAGGCGGAGATGGACCTCTGGCGATGGCTGAGGTTAGAGGGGAAGCTCTGGGACACCAGCATTGGGGGCAGGGGAGCCCGTCTCTTCTTTGGCATGTCAGAAGCCATGGAGCTGCAGTTGAATGTGGAGGAGTGGGCACTGAGCGAGCTCATGCTAAGAGGTCGAGGCTTGCTGGGGAAGACAGGGGATGCCGGGGCACTGGCAGTCATTCCCTTTAAAAGAGCAAACAAACATCCAATCAGATCCTGATCAGGGGCCTGTTCTCTGCAGTAAGCAAAGAGAAAACTAGTCAATCACATGACTGTGACATTATCCCCCCCTCCCCGCTCCAACACACACCCTTTCAAATCCTCCTCATCAGCCAAAATTGACCTGTAAATTACTGAGATGAGAAATATTGGTGATTGCATGTGAATAGATATAGAACACACCTGCTCAGGTTTCTTCTTACTCCTCCTGAATAGACTGAACAAGCCCTTGTTTTCTTTCTCCTTCTGGGTTTTATCTTTACTGGGTGGAATGGTATCTGTTAGGAATATATAGATCTTATTGAAGACGTTTCTGAAATTCCTGACAAAGGATTGATGAACTTGACTTCAAATGCATAATATCAGTAGTAAATTAAAATAAGGTAATAAAACTAATGTAAAAACATAATACAATTGTGTTCATTACCTAGATGACCTAGATGAGTTGGTGTAGTAGGGGTGGTAGGAGAGGCAGGTACGTCTTCTGAGTACATAGCTGTGAAAGAGAAGATGGAAATGATATGCAGTAGTAAATGCAGCATTTAAATGAGCACACCTGCGTAGTTGTAAAATGAATGAATGGTGAATAGTGTTCATACAGAATAAGTATCTTGTTGACAGACAACACAATATTTGGTTCTGTGTGCCGAGATTGGTTCAAAATGAATGGTAATTATTCCGATTAATGAAGGCTGTTGTTTTTAATCAGAGAAGCCCTTACCTTTTGTGTCCCTTGCATAAACCTCCCTTATTGCAAAATCATTGAGAGAACATGTCAAATCCAAAGGATCCTTAGATTGGGCATCTCTCAATAAAAGTGTGCTCTGTCGGTCAAATTCACATTTCTCACAAATAGCTGGTAAGAGGTCTTCAAGGGGGACTCGAGGGCTGACTCTTAGTATAGTCTTCTGGGTCTTTTTATAGTTTATTACCAGACGGACGGTTGCCTGGAGAATCATAGAAATTAGATTATCAGACCTCATGACTATCCTCATTAAAAAAAAATATTAGAACAAGTTATAATATACAGTACCAGTCAAAGGTTTGGACACACCTACTCATTCAAGGGTTTTTCTTTATTTTTACTATTTTCTACATTGGAGAATAATAGTGAAGACATCAAAACTATGAAATAACACATATGGAATCATGTAGTAACCAACAAAGTGTTAAACAAATCAAAGTATATTGTATATTTGAGTTTCTTCAAATAGCCACCCTTTGCCTTGATGACAGCTTTGCACACTCTTGGCATTCTCTCAACCAGCTTCACCTGGAATGCTTTTCCAACAGTCTTAAAGGAGTTCCCACATATGCTGAGCACTTGTTGGCTGCTTTTCCTTCACTCTGCCATCTGACTCATCCCAAACCATCTCAATTGGGTTGAGGTCGGGGGATTGTGGAGGCCATGTCATCTGATGCAGCACTCCATCACTCTCATTCTTGGTAAAATGGCCCTTGCACAGCCTGGAGGTGTGTTGGGTCATTGTCCTGTTAAAAAACAAATGATAGTCCCACTAAGCCCAAACCAGATGGGATGGCGTATCAATGCTGAATGCTGTGGTAGCCATGCTGGTTAAGTGTGCCTTGAATTCTAAATAAATCACTGACAGTGTCACCAGCAAAGCACCCCCACACCCTAACACCTCCTTCTCCATGCTTTACGGTGGGAACTACACATGCGGAGATCATCCGTTCACCCACACCGCGTCTCACAAAGACACAGTGGTTGGAACCAAAA
The DNA here is from genome assembly GCF_964263955.1 of Coregonus lavaretus. Classification (NCBI taxonomy): domain Eukaryota; kingdom Metazoa; phylum Chordata; class Actinopteri; order Salmoniformes; family Salmonidae; genus Coregonus; species Coregonus lavaretus. The sequence continues at coordinate 14,335,912 of NC_140003.1, forward strand.
ATCTCCAACTTGGAGCAATTCGACCATGAAGGCCTGATTCACACAGTCCCCTCTGAACAGTTGATGTTGAGATGTGTCTGTGACTTGAACTCTGTGAAGCATTTATTTGGGCTGCAATTTCCGAGGCTGGTAACTCGAAATAACTTATCCTCTGCAGCAGAGGTAACTATGGGTCTTCCATTCCTGTGGCGGTCCTCATGAGAGCCAGTTTCATCATAGCGCTTGATGGTTTTTGCGACTGCACTTGAAGAAACTTTAAAAGTTCTTGAAATTTTCCGTATTGACTGACCATGTCTTAAAGTAAAGATGGACTGTCGATTCTCTTTGCTTATTTGAGCTGTTCTTGCCATAATATGGACTTGGTCTTTTTCCAAATAGGGCTATCTTCTGTATACCCCCCTACCTTGTCACAACACAATTGATTGGCTATTTCTATGGGGCGTCGTGGGGGAGCTTGTTCCACCATTGGGGTGCCAGAGCAGCGAATAGCTTTGACTGGGCTGAGCGGGAACTGTGCTTCCGTAGAGGTAGGGGGGCTAGCAGGCCAGAGGTGGATGAACGTAGTGCCCTCGTTTGGGTGTAGGGTCTGATCAGAGCCTGAAGGTAAGGAGGTGCTGTTCCCCTCACAGCTCCGTAGGCAAGCACCATGGTTTTGTAGTAGATGCGAGCTTCAACTGGAATCCAGTAGAGTGTGCGGAGGAATGGGGTGACATGAGAGAACTTGGCAGTCCTCATGAGATTCCGTTTCATCATAGCGCTTGATGGTTTTTGCGACTGCACTTGAAGAAACTTTCAACGTTTTTAAAGTAATGAAAGACTGTCGTTTCTCTTTTCTTATTTGAGCTGTTCTTGCCATAATATGGACTTGGTCTTTTACCAAATAGGGCTATTTTCTGTCACAACACAACTGATTGGCTCAAATGCACTAAGAAGGAAAGAAATTCCACAAATTAACTTTTAAGAAGGCACACCTGTTAATTGAAATGCATTCCAGGTGACTACCTCATGAAGCTGGTTGAGAGAATGCCAAGAGTTTGCAAAACTGTCATCAAGGCAAAGGGTGACTATTTGAAGAATCTCAAATATAAAATATATTTTGATTTGTTTAAACACTTTTTTGGTTACTACATGATTCCATATGTGTTATTTCATAGTTTTGATGTCTTCACTATTATTCTACAATGTAAAAAATAGTAAAAATAAAGAAAAACCCTTGAATGAGTAGGTGTGTCCAAACTTTTAACTGGTAGTGTATATATATATATATATTATTTGATCTATACTCACAGAAAAAATACATTACAAGATACACCCATTATTAATTACAGTAAATACCCAAGTTGAGGGAACAACTCTCAGATAAACTTTTATAACTAGTAGTACATTTCTACCACTGAGATTTCTCAAGTGTACCTCTGGCATCTGAGGAATTGGCTTCTTAATCTTGTCCTCCATTCCTTTGGGCTTGAGCAGAACCTTCTCTGCCTCCAGGGCCCCGATCAGAGTATTGGGCTTGAACTTGATGGGGTTTCTGTTGGTGGTGACGAGCTCTATAATGTAGCCTGATGGGTTCAGGTGGTACTTGGCACAAAGCATCACTAACAAATCCATCATGGGCTTGCTGAAAAACACAGGTTAGAAGCAATAATCAACCTAGCTAAGGACAAAAGGTTGTGTGTTTTATATCCACAAAGAAAACACATAACTTTTGGTGTGTGGAAATTGCAAATGCCAAGGAGAAACTACTATCACGAAAGTAGATCACAGAATACTTTTTACACTTGATGTTCTAGTAATGCATTATCACACAACTTTTTCACAGTGATAAAATGTAGCATAACGAGCCATCAGTTTGTGCTTCATACACAACTGTTGGTGGTCTGGAGAGCAACAGCATCCACACAAAGCTATCCAGCAGTTTCCATATTCCAGGCCTTGTGAGGGTTTCTGGAAATATAATGCCAAAAGTTTCATCCTTATCATAATTAGTTCACTGTACTCTGTAAAAGAAAAGAGGTTGAAGAATTTGGTGCTTAATCCTTTTATATTAAAGTTGGTCTCGATTATAGCTTGAGAGGGCAAAGGGCACAATATAGCAACGGAGTGCGTTTGCGTCTTGCAAAAATAGAATCATAATATCTTGAGTAAACTTTGGTGATAGAGAGTGAACAGTGTGGGTCTGTAGTTTCATATCAGGACACAAAGTCCTTGTTCCGAAAAACAACTAAGCCCTTTGACTATAAGATATTCATCTCATGTTTGTCTGATTAGGCGTTTTGGTCTCGGCTGAATTGGTGTGGATGAGAGCTCCACAGTCCAGACTTCATAAGACTACATTTCATAAAATGTATGTGCAGTGGGCTTGCATCAAAATGACACAGCCTACATTTATTAATCTAAATCCAACCATAATAACTGTGCCTAAAACACAAATAACATTATTCCACATTAGTAAGTGAAAAGGAATCAGCAACATTATAAAACTGTTAACCAAAACCAAAGCTTTTACTGCACCACCTACAATATCTGACTCAGAGAAATGCTACATTACATTAGAGCCTTGGAAAGATCACGTTATGGTAGAAGGATTTGCAGTAATCATATACCAAAAATATTAATGAAATATTTGTTTTTGAAGATATTACACTCACATAAGAATTGGTCAAAATGCATTTAGAACATGCTTCATCTTGGAATCATGGGATGTCTTGGAGGTCTTCCCAAGGAAGGAAAGTTGGGAGCAGTTTGTTGGTGTTTAGTCACAGTGGGACACTTCCTTTATTTATTTACTGCACTTCTTTTGACCAGGGCCCATAGGCGGGTCATGGCACGAAATTAGTGACTTTTGATATTTTAAGTAGAAATTGTGCACAAATATAGAACTATAAAAGCCTGTCATATTAAATGAAGTGCCCTTTAATATAGACCACATGGAATGAATAAAGACTTGCTAAAGTGCCAAAATTCAGCATTTTGACATGTCCCTCTAAGCATCCTCTGTGACTTCAATTAATATTTTAACCCACTTAACCCCAACATGTCTCCAAGTTTTCACCATCATTGTAAAGCCGCAGTTATTTTTGTTGCTTTGACAAAGTAATTTCTGAAGATTATTATTTTAATAGTCAAATCATAGTGTAAAAGCAGGTGAGCTGGTTCTACTCTTTTTGTTGTGAAGCTTGCATTCAATTGCCCCTCCCTGTTGCACACAACAAGCTTCCATTCCCCCTGTCAAGAGGGGATTTATAGCTGATTTAAACTATGAAGTCATCAACCCTGTTACTTTATTTGGCACTTAATAGGCAATTACTATAGTCTTTTTTTTACCTCTTGAGATGGGTAAACATGTTTTTATGAAGTTGAACATGTGACAGAATGTAAACATTAGGTGAAATCAAAGTTACACTACTCAAAAGGCAACTAATTGGTGGAATGACCCAGGCACTAAGTAGGGAATAGGGTGTCATTTGGGAATGAAGACCTAGTATCACCTGCCATGGACAGTGGCCGTCTTCTCCACTCCGCCTGGCAGAACCACGACCAGAGTCAGGTCCTGTTCAAGTAGGTTCTCCTTCTGGTCCATTGTCATCAGAGGAAATGCTGATACAGAGTGTCTCTGGGGGAGGCCTGCACCATCCAGGCCCTTCACTGATACTGGGGGAGACGGGGCCTTGCTTTTGGTTGACACTCTGCCGGTAGGAAAAGCAAAGGGACAAGATGAGCCTCACACAATCATATTAACACTTTATATTATATTATCAGCCTGTTGCAGTCAGAAACAATATGGCGCAAAAACACATATTTCCCTGATGGCACCCATATATAGGAAACATTTAACTGGTAGAAAAAGATGATGCAGGGGCTCTTGGTAATCTTTGTCAGGAAAACATGTATAACCATTCGCAATAGATCTAAAAACGAAATTTCATGAGACATGATTCTGTTATGGCATAAACCAATCTGATGACACATAACACTGCATGCAATAGCATGAAAGGAATCATTTCTTCCCAACTTAAAATAAGCAGCTATTAGATGAAAAAGCTTGGGTTCCCTTTGCAAACAAGTCACAAGACACTCAAGTGCAGTGATGTATCAATTGGGCTTGAGGACAGTGCAGTGTAGGGAAGGATAACCCATGTGAAACAGAAAAATAAGGTGGAGCATTGTGATCTAAGGCTGCATTTACACAAAGAGCTGATCTGATTGGTCAAATGACCAATTAGTGGAAAAATAATCAGAACTGGGATGCCTGTGTAAACACAGCCCATGTCTCTGTTCCTGTGAACTGTTCTGTAGATATCTCTCTACTGGAGTCTTTTAAAACCAACACAATCTCCCCTCTAATCACTGAATCAGCTATTATTATTAGGATATGTGGCATCTGTTGTGTAGTGTGTACAACTGTAGAGAATTTCTATTAAAGGCCCAGTGCAGTCCAAAACGTGATTTTCCTGTGTTTTATATATGGTAAATTAGTTAATCGACCAATGAGAAAGAGAGTTCCAAACTTCTCTGCCAATAACAGCAAATTTTCAGTTTTCCCCTCCCCACTCAGACCACTCCCAGACAGTCCTAGAAAAATTATTGCTTGAGAAATTGCTCTTTGCTAAGAAACCATTTTTGTTTCTTTTTGACAATTTTCATTGAAAACAATCACAGAAAGGTACTTAATTGTTACCCAGAAAGGATTTGATACTGAGATTTAAAAAAAGGCTGCATTGGACCTTTACGATTTTGTGGGGAGAAAATTCTGACCATCTGTCACCAGAAATGTGTGGCCAATCCTTAATTGATCAGAATTACATAATCATCATTAAATTGACTGGGCTCCCTGGGGAGAGTGTAAACCATTTTGGTCTAAACCATTTTTCCCTTAGGTTGGATTGGAAATGTGTATCACTGTACAGACAGATTAAATCTAATCTAATCTCAACCAAAGCAAACATGCATGCATTTTAAAAAGACAAATCTCTTGATAAAAGGTCACACACTTTGTCCTTCAAAGAGGGATACTGTACACTACAGTATGAGAAATGCAAATAATGCTTCACTAAAATAATCTATACATTTAAGTTATTTCTCATTAATAATTCAAGGGATTGTTCAGTGGGGAGTAACATAGTCGACTAAAATGCATGACCTGTGGCCTATGGAATTTCTTCAGAGGTCAGCACTTACTCTGAAAATAGTAATTTTAGCAATGTCTTAACTTGATGTGCCCAGGCCCACTAAGCCCTGACTTGATTAGTTTCTTTGGGGGAGTTCTATTTAAGTGATAATGCCCGAGAAGCCGGTGTTTGGAGGATATATTGGCACGGGTGTTCGTCCCGGGCTGGCAAACCATGCCAATATATCCTCCAAACACCGACTTCAAGGGCATTATCTATTTTATGCAACGGGCTACCAACATATTCAAATAATGATTGACATACAGTACCAGTCCGAGGTTTGGACACACCTAATTATTCAAGGGTTTTTCTTTATTTTTACTATTTTCTACATTGTAGAATAAAAGTGAAGACATCGAAACTATGAAATAACACATATGGAATCATGTAGTAACCAACAAAGTGTTAAACAAATCAAAGTATATTGTATATTTGAGTTTCTTCAAATAGCCACCCTTTGCCTTGATGACAGCTTTGCACACTCTTGGCATTCTCTCAACCAGCTTCACCTGGAATGCTTTTCCAACAGTCTTAAAGGAGTTCCCACATATGCTGAGCACTTGTTGGCTGCTTTTCCTTCACTCTGCCATCTGACTCATCCCAAACCATCTCAATTGGGTTGAGGTCGGGGGATTGTGGAGGCCATGTCATCTGATGCAGCACTCCATCACTCTCATTCTTGGTAAAATGGCCCTTGCACAGCCTGGAGGTGTGTTGGGTCATTGTCCTGTTAAAAAACAAATGATAGTCCCACTAAGCCCAAACCAGATGGGATGGCGTATCAATGCAGAATGCTGTGGTAGCCATGCTGGTTAAGTGTGCCTTGAATTCTAAATAAATCACAGACAGTGTCACCAGCAAAGCACCCCCACACCATAACACCTCCTCCTCCATGCTTTACGGTGGGAACTACACATGCAGAGATCATCCGTTCACCCACACCGCATCTCACAAAGACACAGCAGTTGGAACCAAAAATCTCAAATTTGGATTAATCAGACCAAAGGACAGATTTCCACCAGTCTAATGTCCATTGCTCGTGTTTCTTGGCCCAAGCAGGTCTCTTCTTCTTATTGGTGTCCTTTAGTAGTGGTTTCTTTGCAGCAATTCGACCATGAAGGCCTGATTCACACAGTCCCCTCTGAACAGTTGATGTTGAGATGTGTCTGTGACTTGAACTCTGTGAAGCATTTATTTGGGCTGCAATTTCCGAGGCTGGTAACTCGAATTAACTTATCCTCTGCAGCAGAGGTAACTATGGGTCTTCCATTCCTGTGGCGGTCCTCATGAGAGCCAGTTTCATCATAGCGCTTGATGGTTTTTGCGACTGCACTTGAAGAAACTTTAAAAGTTCTTGAAATTTTCCGTATTGACTGACCTTCATGTCTTAAAGTAAAGATGGACTGTCAATTCTCTTTGCTTATTTGAGCTGTTCTTGCCATAATATGGACTTGGTCTTTTTCCAAATAGGGCTATCTTCTGTATACCCCCCTACCTTGTCACAACACAATTGATTGGCTCAAACGCATTAAGGAGGAAAGAAATTCCACAAATTAACTTTTAAGAAGGCACACCTGTTAATTGAAATCCATTCCAGGTGACTACTTCATGAAGCTGGTTGAGAGAATGTCAAGAGTGTGCAAAGCTGTCATCAAGGCAAAGGGTGGCTATTTGAAGAATCTCAAATATAAAATATATTTTGATTTGTTTAACACGTTGTTGATTACTACATGATTCCATATCATTATTATTATTATTATTATTATTATTATTATTATTATTATCATAGTTTTGATATCTTCACTATTATTCTACAATGTAAAAAATAGTAAAAATAAAGAAAAACCCTTGAATGAGTAGGTGTGTCCAAACTTTTGACTGGTGGTGTATTTTCATTAAAAATAATTATTTTGATGAATTTATTCATACCGGCTGGTCATTCTATCGGTTCGGTTGCTGTATCTATGGACGCGACCCAGTCGTTCTTCTAAATGTTCCATTGCCATACTGGCTGGCAACGTCCTTATCCCTTGCTTGCTAGCCAACTACGGCTAACTTACAGTCACGTCAAACAGTGAAGCCAGAATAACAGCAAAGTAGCTGCATTTGCGTTTGTTTAAGCTGTTTTCTAGTGACATTTATTTGGATACATCCATAACAATGAGCTAATGATGTGCGATTTCGCTTGGCACAGAAAATGTGCTCTCTTGTCAGGACACTGTTGTTCAGAGGAGCCAGCGAACAAAACAGCTAACACAATCACTTCAAACTGAATCTGGAAAGACTGCAAATTAGCTGAATTTCGTTTCATTTTACCTGTTTTCTATTGACATTTCTTTGACACGTTCATTACAATGTCGGACAGACAGACAGCAAGGTTTATACAAATCTACGCTGTTGAAAACAAAATGCTAGTCTAAAAGAAATGGGAGATAATGACTAGATGCTTTTTATAGTGGAGATCAAGTTTATAAATTGCCTGGCTGGGCTGATTAGACAGTGGATTGCGCAGTGAGATGGAACAGAGTATAGGCATTTCAACATCATAGCTTCAGCCGGTGGTAACTTGTGGAACAGACACCGGGTGGAATGCGATTTTAACCAATCAGCATCCAGGATTAGACCCATCCATTGTATAATCTAAATTATATAAACTGGGTGGTTCGATCCCTCAATGCTGATTGGCTGAAAGACATGATATATCAGACCATATACCACGGGTATGACAAAACATGTATTTTTACTGTTCTAATTCCGTTTGTAACCAGTTTATAATAGCAATAAGGCACCTCAGGGGTTTGTAGTATATGACCAATATACCATGGCTAAGGTCTGTATCCGGCACTCCGCGTTGCGTCGTGCATAAAAACAGCCCTTAGCCGTAGTATATTGACCATATACCACACCCCCTCGTGCCTTATTTCTTAAATATTCGATGGTTCCAATAATGTAATCACACCAATAAGCACACACCTTCACTCACAATAGTTGCACAATTATGCAATTTCAAGTAATTTAACAGCTTTAGATTTTAACAAAGTGTTGAACTCCATGCGTCCAGAAGCCTAGAGCCTCAGAAACAGACACATTAGACAGGGAAGTAAATGTGTTAAATCAACAGTTATATTCAACACACAGACACAAAACTGGTCTGGAACAACTAGAAATGTCTATGAATAGCTTAGTGTCTGTAAATGTGTCAACAGATGCCCCCAGCTAAAACAGAGACACAGACATTACTTCACATTCTCCTCACCTAAATGTTCTTTCCACACATAGGAAACAACATTTAAGTGACATTTTAACTACAAGTTACAACAGTGTTACTGTTATAGGCTCTGAAAACTAAAACAGGTGCCAATATAGCATTAATTAATTAATAGTCAAAAGTCCTAAAAGACAAACATAATATTGTTCAGTTCGTGAAACAGCACTGCTTTTCTCAATAGCCATATCTAGACACTGCTGAGAACATGTGACGGAGGCAGAGACAAAAGGTTTGTTTTCCTCATCCAAGCCCATGTTGTTCAGCAGCAGCCGCTGCCCTACAGTGAGGTGTCTGGCGAATGATGACAGACAGAGACATGTTGCAGCTTGACCCGTCTAACCGGTCATTCATCCCTTATTCATCCCTCAGAGGTCTGACGTGCATAAACAAACCCATTGACAACTAGGGAACATGCTCATTACTCAACAGACGGAAGGAAAAGACAGGTCTGGTGCCTCTGTTCTCTGTGACTTTTATTGGTCACAGGCTTGACAAAGCTGATATGTATCCTGTGTATGTATACAGAGTTACATACAGCCAATAGATTGATCCATTACCGATAAGTTACCTTGGTAGACAAGTACTTCTACTATACTTAAGTATTTGCCAGTTGCCAGACAGTGTATCAGATAACACACAGTAGTGGCATGAACTCACAGGGTACCATTGCCAACCATCAGTTACTGTCTGTCTGGGGCCAACAATTGATCTACAGTGGTGCGAAATATGAAAACAGATGTAGAGTGGAATCTCGCTCTGCTCACACCTGGTACTGTACAAATGTTTAACGCAACTGCAGGAAGGTCCGCATACGGTCTACCCAAAGAAGGTAGGAACTATACATAACCAGACAACACACAAGAAGGCATATTGTATTTTCATTATCCTGCTGCTAGATTAGCATCAAGGGAAATTCTATCAAAAAAGGCATTTGTTGCCCGTGCATGTTCCTTACATTATTGTCTGAGACAATGCACACATAGGACGCCAGTTCAAAGGCATAATATCCAGGTACTACTACCGATTTTCAAATACCTGAGACGCCTTCGTGTGTGTGCATGTGTGTGTGAGAGAGAGAGAGACCACAGTCCATAGAAATTCAACAGTAATGACTATGTGACTCCAAATCATTCCACAGAAGTTGATGTTATAGTGTTGTACCGTTGATGATTAGGCTACTTCCTAGTCTTTGTTTGGGCATCATTTTACAAACAGAGGAACCATTATTAACTGGCTGCTACTCACTCCTCTAAATGGATCAACTGAAGGGGCTGAGCAGCAGGCAACCGACTCATGTCTACTCACACAGTGAAGTACAGTATGATTACTGGCCTGCATTTAATACATTCTCCTGGAATTGTTAACAAGTAATATCCTGATATGCCATTCTTATATTTGTTTTGAAGCAATAAAGAAGCCACAATAACATCACCATAAGAGCTGTCTAAATTCGCTCAATTCCAACACGCATTATTGTAGCTGGAACATAGGAATGTTCACGTGAAATACATTTTTAGCCTCTTTCATTAAATGTTTTCATAATCAATGGGAAACCCTGAGGGAAAAAAGTTAATACTTGAGGGGGAAAACAACAGATTGTTTATGCTTGTGACCGACAAGAGTCTGTGGAGTCAGTCTTGCCCAGCTGAAGTTACGGTCAGTAAATACATTTAATTACTTAACTCAGGGTTGATGCATAAAGATTAGCAAGCCTTTCCGCTCTTGTAGTCTGTTAACAGTTGGTGTGTAGCCTAAAGGTCCCTTGGGAAAGGTGGGTTCATGTACAAAGCGCCAAACAAAGTGGCTATGCAAACAGGCTTTCCTGCCCTCTTCCGGACAACACCTGTGTATTTTAAGACGCGAGAGTGCAACAATGCATACCACCAACAACTTTCGTTATTGACTCTACTGTACGGGCTCACACATGCCACTGAAGGGTTAACAGAAACTCTACTGTACACTCCCACTTCAAAACTATTGAATCAAGGCAAACTACAACCAGTAACTATCGACTCAAACCAATGTCTTACAACAATCTTGTATGACAGTACAAATAACATGGCCCACATTAATGTGTCTTAAATAAATTATTACCCAGGTTGACATACTTTCAAGAATCGTAGTAGTAATACCCTAAGACTGAAGGCACATATACCCATTATGTTCCTCTTCAACAGTGTATTAGTTAAGAAACAATGCAACAAAAGTTAGACAGGGTGCTATAGGAAGATTTAGACAGAACTAGAGTGCCTCAAGTGAACCTGTACTCTCTTTTCCAATGCTGGATACAGGTTTGAACATGACACATTCACCCTAAACAGATCATCTCCACCAATCATTATTGAGTAAAGCCTTCTTACCTCTTCGCATCAGTGTTGAGTTATCCCCTCTTAAATACCTGCCATCTCCCCTGGGTTCAAAGACAGACTCTGCTACGATATGCCTGTTGGAGCCACTGAGGTATAATAAGAACAGTTGGAGCAGAGCAGACTGGGCCTACCTTAATGCCCCGCCCAGGCCATGATATCAGAAAATCTGTAGTCTCCTGTACTTTAAATCCCTTCACAGTGGCCCCCCTCAGTTAGTCAGTCGCAGAAAGCTCTTAAGCATGGTGTGTCGGTGGAGATTCAGTTCCGTTTAGACAGAGAGAGAGAGAGAGAGAGCTCCCCCGCAGCTAGTAATAAGCAGAGGGCTAATCAGCTTTACTTTACCTCCCTGCGCACTGCGTTGCAGCCGTGAACCTGTGGGCAAGGCGGTGAAACAACACAGCCCTGCTATCCATCACATTCACAGCATGTTTATCAACTTCCTCTCATATCCTCCAGTTCACACCACTGTGTACGCTAGCTGTCTGTCCGCCTTATTGAGCATGTCCAACAGCATGCCTGGGACGCTTTCCAAATGCTTAATCAGGTGTTACTTTGTATGTGTTTGCTTTTCATTATCCGAAAGACACAGACCACTCACCACCATGCCCTGCTTCTTCGAAGTGATTCACTCTGAAGTCACATCAGCAAGTTTGTGTGGATCTAACTCCCATATACAAGCCTTCCAACGAATGAGATCACATGCACACTTGCTGAGATATGTTTCACCTAGGGTGCTGTAATTGCTGAGACAAGAGTTTGGAATGGATTCCTTGTAGGCTAATCTTGTAATCATGTCTAGATGATTGCTTTCTGACAAGACGTAAGCCTTAAGCCTAAAGCATCTGACTTGTATTCACTTGCATAGGGTTGTTGAGATTAGGCCGATTTAATCATGTAACTAGTGGAATTACCTTAGCATTATTGATCTGATGGATCCACAAGTCTCAATTCTAATACACTTTCTTTTGTTTTCAACATCTGACCCACATTTGTATTTAATCAAACCTATGTCTGGTTTTGGTTAATCGGTCAAATGTGAAATAGTAGAACAGTATTAGAAAACTCAATGGGAAAACAGAAATGATTAGGTACATGCAGTGTGCATGGGTAAGTTTTAATGATGTGATCTAAGTGATGTTGTTAGTTACAGTAGCAGTTACTAGCTAACTGAGCATTCAGTCTGATTAGGTCTAGTGTACAGCAGTGTTAATTTCATCCACAAAAATAGTGACTAAAATATTAGTCAAACACCTATTTTTCTGTGGCAATTGACGAGACTATAACTGACTGAATAGACCCAGAAAAAAACTATAACAAAAGGCAAATGTTTATTATTTCAGTTCACTAAAACAAGACGAGATGAAATTATTAATTGGACTGAACAATCGTTTTTGGAGAGATTGAGAGCTTTTCAGTGATTAATATTAGCAGCCCAGATGCGCAGCGCAGTCCTGTTCAGCAGTGGGAAAGACACATCAGCTGGTGAGCTATGTTTTTCTCTCCCTTGAGTATAGAAAAGTAGACTGTCTTTGAATTTGTAGTCTCGCTTAACCCTCCCACTTTACACACTGCATTTCATAGCCAGGTTATGCAGCCAAAGTAGCCAAGTCTCCCTCTTTTCCTCAGAGAAAATGGCTTGAATCTTGCCCTTACCGTTCAAAGGATATGACCCATAATACCAGCACTTCATTTGTATTTATTTATATCGTCCATTGGCCATTCTAAAACCATGTGTTTAGGCTACACCTTGTTCAGTCATGTTAACTCATTAGCTAGCTATAGCTAACAACCTGGGGCGCATTCAGCAGGACGCAACGTTTTGGAACGTTCAGATAGAAATATGCTATGTAGAACAAACATGCCTCTCTGACATGTTGAATAAGGAATAATGTTGGCTCTATTAAGGGTATTTCTATCTGGAACGTTCAAGAACATTTTGCAACAAAATGTGGCCCTGGTAACATTACCAGTAGCCTAAGTAAACAATTTACATGGCCAGATAATTCTTAGATATTCTTATACATGTTTGTCATATTTCTGCTGTTGGGGAGAGAATAGGATCTTATGAAGAAAAATATGTTGGTAGGACAAGGCTATGTATGTTTGTGCACATGGAAGTCAGTGATTTATATTTACTATAGGTTAATGAGGCAATACAAATGTGATGTGACTAAAATGTGACTAAAATGAAAGAGCATTTAATTGACTGAAATGGCCCACTGTTTTGGTATAACTAGACTAATCATTATTCAAACTGAAAAAATGTGACTAAGATTTAATGACATTTTGGTCAAAATGACTAAGACTAGACTAAATCTAAAAAAGAGTGTCAAAATGAACACTGCTGTACAGGCCGGTGATGTAATAGTGAGTGTAAACTATGGAGCCTGTCAGCACTTATTACTCTCCTCAGCAGCTTGCATATGAGAAAAGGTCATAATAGGCAAGCTAAACTCAGAACAATATATTCATATTTAAAGCACCAATATCTACAGTATGTTGGTGTCAGATTTCACAAAACAGAGTGAGATCTATCTATATCAACTTTTTTCACTTCCCATACTACTTGATAATGTCAGGAATGGCATACAGGTTGAAACATGACCTGAAAGTCTGACTGAAAAGCAGGGCACAAATGCTGCCTTTTACGGTCTATTACAGAGTACTTGAACTGTCCAGTGTTGTATTTTGTTGTCTAAATCATCATTGTTGGAATGGAAAAATCTATGCAAGAGGTCACCCTCTGCCTATTAAATATATTTGTGACAAAAAGCAGGAAGCTACAGTTTGACCTTGGGTAGTAAGCGTACAATGGCTTGTGTAAATTTCCTACATCTTACAATGAGAGCGCCAGATCAACAGAGGTTTAACAACAGCAGGAATTTTCTTGCACCCTCTGCCCTACTATGTATGGTACATGTCACTTTCACAGGTTCTCTTTCACTTAAAATAACAGAACTAAGTGCTTGATACAGTACAATGATCAAGTGCCACTCAGTTCATGCTCCAAGTGTAAGGGAAACAAACAGGTGGTTGTCTACTCAAATAGATTGTCTTAGTATACTTCCTCTGTAAATAGTATTTTGTCTTTTGAGTTTGTCCTTCATTGAACAGAAAAGCCATATCAGATGATAAGGGGACAACTTGTGGTTGGAGGTAGTAGTGGGTGGGAATCGGAGTGACGGGATGGGGGTGGGGTTGCAGAGAAGGAGGTAAATCCCTGTGGAAAGACAAAACACAGGGCCAGGGACACAGCTGGTAATTTGGTAAGAGGTCACTCACAGTAAACACAAGCTGTTTAGAGAAGGTCTGGAAAGGCCATTACCCCAGGAGCTGTGTGGGACGGATGGAAAGAGATTAGAAAAAAATAGCAACTCTATGAAAACTCCCCACTTCCTATGTGTATCCTTTATTATTTTAGGCAAAACAAAACCATTTTCCCATAACATGGTCCTATACAGGCTTCAAACTTGCTTGGCAAAATGCACACCCTTATTTAGACAACTGATAAGTATCTAGAGGGCATTAGTAACTTCAGAGTTGCTAAGCATTAATATACAGTATGTACAGTGCCTTGCAAAAGTAGGTCCCCCTGCTCAAGAAAGCACATATACAGGCCCGTCTGAAGTTTGCCAATGAACATCTGAATGATTCAGAGGAGAACTGGGTGAAAGTGTTGTGGTCAGATGAGACCAAAATCGAGCTCTTTGGCATCAACTCAACTCGCCATGTTTGGAGGAGGAGGAATGCTGCCTATGACCCCAAGAACACCATCCCCACCGTCAAACATGGAAGTGGAAACATTATGCTTTGGGGGTGTTTTTCTGCTAAGGGGACAGGACAACTTCACCGCATCAAAGGGACGATGGACTGGGCCATGTACCGTCAAATCTTGGGTGAGAACCTCCTTTCCTCAGCCAGGGCATTGAAAATGGGTCGTGGATGGGTATTCCAGCATGACAATGACCCAAATTACACGGCCAAGGCCACAAAAGAGTGGCTCAAGAAGAAGCACATTAAGGTCCTGGAGTGGCCTAGCCAGTCTCCAGACCGTAATCCCATAGAAAATCTGTGGAGGGAGCTGAAGGTTCGAGTTGCCAAACGTCAGCCTCCAAACCTTAATGACTTGGAGAAGATCTGCAAAGAGGAGTGGGACAAAATCCCTCCTGAGATGTGTGCAAACCTGGTGGCCAACTACAAGAAACGTCTGACCTCTGTGATTGCCAACAAGGGTTTTGCCACCAAGTACTAAGTCATGTTTTGCAGAGGGGTCAAATACTTATTTCCCTCATTAAAATGCAAATCAATTTATAACATTTTTGACATGCGTTTTTCTGGATTGTTTTGTTGTGATTCTGTCTCACAAATAAACCTACCATTTAAATGATAGACTGATCATGTCTTTGTCAGTGGGCAAACGTACAAAATCAGCAGGGGATCAAATACTTTTTTCCCTCACTGTATTACCCCCCTTTGCTATGAAGCCCCTAAATAAGATCTGGTGCAACCAATTACTTTCAGAAGTCACATAATTAGTTAAATAAAGTCCACCTGTGTGCAATCTAAGTGTCACATGATCTGTTACATGATTTCAGTATATATATATATATATATATATATATATATATATATATATATATATATATATATATATATATATATATATATATACACATATACACACACACACACACACACACACACACACCTGTTCTGAAAGGCCCCAGAGTCTGCAACACCACTAAGCAAGGGGTACCACCAAGCAAGTGGCACCATGAAGACCAAGGAGCTCTCCAAACAGGTCAGGGACAAACTTGTGGAGAAGTACAGATCAGGGTTGGGTTATAAAAAAATATCCGAAACTTTGAACATCCCACAGAGCACCATTTAAATCCATTATTAAAAAATGGAAAGAATATGGCACCACAACAAACCTGCCAAGAGAGGGCCGCCCACCAAAACTCATGGACCAGGCAAGGAGGGCATTAATCAGAGAGGCAACAAATATACCAAAGAAAACCCAGAAGGAGCTGCAAAGCTCCACAGCGGAGATTGGAGTATCTGTCCATAGGACCACTTTAAGCCGTACACTCCACAGAGCTGGGCTTTACGGTACAGTGGCCAGAAAAAAGCCATTGCTTAAAGAAGAAAATGAGCAAACACATTTGGTGTTCGCCAAAAGGCATGTGGGAGACTCCCCAAACATATGGAAGAAGGTACTCTGGTCAGATGAGACAAAAATTGAGCTTTTTGGCCATCAAGGAAAATGTCTGCCGCAAACCCAACACCTCTCATCACCCCGAGAACACCATCCCCACAGTGAAGCATGGTGGTGGCAGCATCATGCTGTGGAGATGTTTTTCATCAGCAGGGACTGGGAAACTGGTCAGAATTGAAGGAATGATGGATGGCGCTAAATACAGGGAAATTCTTGAGGGAAACCTGTTTCAGTCTTCCAGAGATTTGAGACTGGGACGGAGGTTCACCTCCCAGCAGGACAATGACCCTAAGCATACTGCTAAAGCGAAGGGAAACATTTAAATGTCTTGGAAAGGCCTAGTCAAAGCCCAGACCTCAATCCAATTGAGAATCTGTAGTATGACTTAAAGATTGCTGTACACCAGCGGAACCCATCCAACTTGAAGGAGCTGGAGCAGTTTTGCCTTGCTGTAATTGGGGGGGGGGGGGGGGGGGGGGTGAAGAGTTTTTTTGTCTTATTTTTTGTTTGTTTCACAATAAAACATATTTTGCATCTTCAAAGTGGTAGGCATGTTGTGTAAATCATTTTTTATATTTATTTCACCTTTATTTAACCAGGTAAGCCAGTTGACAACAAGTTTTCATTTACAACTGTGACCTGGCCTAGATAAAGCAAAGCAGTGCGATAAAAACAACAACACAGAGTTACATATGGGGTAAAACAAAACATAAAGTCAAAAATACAACATAAAATATATATACAGTGTGTGCAAATGTAGCAAGTTATGGAGGTAAGGCAATAAATAGGCTATAGTGCAAAATAATTACAATTAGTATTAACCCTGGAATGATAGATGTGCAAGAGATGATGTGCAAATAGAGATACTGGGGTGCAAATGAGCAAAATAAATAACAATATGGGGATGAGATAGTTGGGTGGGCTAATTTCAGATGGGCTGTGTACAGGTGCAGTGATCGCTAAGGTGCTCTGACAACTGATGCTTAAAGTTAGTGAGGGAGATAAGCGTCTCCAGCTTCAGAGATTTTTGCAATTCGTTCCAGTCATTGGCAGCAGAGAACTGGAAGGAATGGCGGCCAAAGGAGGTGTTAGCTTTGGGAATGACCAGTGAGATATACCTGCTGGAGCGCATACTACGGGTGGGTGTTGCTATGGTTACCAATGTAAGATAAGGCGGGGATTTGCCTAGCAGTGATTTATAGATGGCCTGGAGCCAGTGGGTTTGGCGACGAATATGTAGTGAGGACCAGCCAACAAGAGCGTACAGGTCACAGTGGTGGGTAGTATATGGGGCTTTGGTGACAAAACGAATGGCACTGTGATAGACTACATCCAATTTGCTGAGTAGAGTGTTGGAGGCTATTTTGTAAATGACATCACCGAAGTCAAGGATCGGTAGGATAGTCAGTTTTACGAGGGCATGTTTGGCAGCATGAGTGAAGGAGGCTTTGTTGCGAAATAGGAAGCCGATTCTAGATTTAACTTTGGATTGGAGATTCTTAATGTGAGTCTGGAAGGAGAGTTTACGGTCTAACCAGACACCTAGGTATTTGTAGTTGTCCACATACTCTAGGTCAGACCCGTCAAGAGTAGTGATTCTAGTCTGGTGGGCGGGTGCCAGCAGCGTTCGATTGAAGAGCATGCATTTAGTTTAACTAGTGTTTAAGAGCAGTTGGGAGGCTACTGAAGGAGTGTTGTATGGCATTGAAGCTCGTTTGGAGGTTTGTTAACACAGTGTCCAATGAAAGGCCAGATGTATACAAAATGGTGTCGTCTGCGTAGAGGTGGATCTGAGAGTCACCAGCAGCAAGAGCGACATCATTGATATACACTGAGAAAAGAGTCGGCCCAAGATTTAAACCCTGTGGCACCCCCATAGAGACTGCCATAGGTCCAGACAACAGGCCCTCCGATTTGACACATTGAACTCTATCTGAGAAGTAGTTGGTGAGCCAGGCGAGGCAGTCATTTGAGAAACCAAGGCTATTTAGTCTGCCAATAAGAATGCGGTGGTTGACAGAGTCGAAAGCCTTGGCCAGGTCGATGAAGACGGCTGCACAGTACTGTCTATTATCGATCGCGGTTATAATATCGTTTAGGACCTTGAGCGTGGCTGAGGTGCACCCATGACCAGCTCGGAAACCAGATTGCATAGCGGAGAAGGTACGATGGGATTCGAAATGGTCGGTGATCTGTTTGTTAACTTGGCTTTCAAAAACTTTTGAAAGGCAGGGCAGGATGGATATAGGTCTGTAACAGTTTGGATCTAGAGTGTCACCCCCTTTGAAGAGGGGGATGACCGCGGCAGCTTTCCAATCTCTGGGGATCTCAGACGTTACGAAAGAGAGGTTGAACAGGCTAGTAATAGGGGTTGCGACAATTTCGGCGGCTAGTTTTAGAAAGAAAGGGTCCAGATTGTCTAGCCCAGATGATTTGTAGGGGTCCAGATTTTGCAGCTCTTTCAGAACATCAGCTGTCTGAATTTGTGTGAAGGAGAAGGGCATGGGCAAGTTGCAGCAGAGGGTGCAGAGCTGGTGGCCGGGGTACTGGTAGCCAGGTGGAAAGCATGGCCAGCCGTAGCAAAATGCTTGTTGAAATTCTCGATTATTGTAGATTTATCGGTGGTGATAGTGTTTCCTAGCCTCAGTGCAGTGGGCAGCCTTTGCTTTCCTAACTGCTTGTGTATATTGGTTCCTAACTTCCCTGAAAAGCTGCATATCGCAGGGGCTATTTGATGCTAATGCAGTACGCCACAGGATGTTTTTGTGCTGGTCAAGGGCAGTCAAGTCTGAGGAGAACCAGGGGCTATATCTGTTCTTAGTTCTGTATTTTTTGAATGGGGCATGTTTATTTAAGATTGAGAGGAAAGTACTTTTAAAGAACAACCAGGCATCCTCTACTGACGGAATGAGATCTATATCCATCCAGGATACCTGGGCCAGGTCAATTAGGAAGGCCTGCTCGCTAAAGTGTTTTAGGGAGCGTTTGACAGTGATGAGGGGTGGTCGTTTGACCGCGGACCCGTTACGGACGCAGGCAATAAGGCAGTGATCGCTGAGATCCTGGTTGAAGACAGCAGAGGTGTATTTAGAGGGTAAGTTAGTCAGGATGATATCTATGAGGGTACCCATGTTTACGGATTTAGGGTTGTACCTGGTAGGTTCGTTGATCATTTGTGTGAGATTGAGGGCATCTAGTTTGGATTGTAGGATGGCCGGGGTGTTAAGCATATCCCAATTAAGGTCACCAAGCAGTACGAACTCTGAGGATAAATGGGGGGCAATCAATTCACATATTGTGTCCAGGGCACAGCTGGGGGCTGAGGGGGTCTGTAGCAAGCGGCAACAGTGAGATACTTATTTCTGGAAAGGTGGATTTTTAAAAGTAGAAGCTCAAACTGTTTGGGCACAGACCTGGATAGTATGATAGAACTCCACCCCCTTTGGCAGTTCTATCTAGACGGAAAATGTTGTAGTTGGGGAAAGACATTTCAGAATTTTTGGTGGCTTTCCTAAGCCAGGATTCAGACACAAACCCCACCAAAAATCAATTTTAATTCCAGGTTGTAAGGCAACAAAATAGGAAAAATGCCAAGGGAGGTGAACAATTTCGCAAGCCACTGTAATAACCCTCTCTTATGAATCACCTTATTTCACTTCAGTAACATTGGGCAGTCCCAAATGGCAACTTATTCCCTTTAGTACACTACTTTTGACCATAGCCCTGGTCAAAAGTAGTGCACTATAACGGGAATAGCTACAGTTGAAGTCGGAAGTTTACATACACTTATGTTGGAGTCATTAAACTTGTTTTTCAACCACTCCACACATTTCTTGTTAACAAACTATAGTTTTGGCAAGTCGGTTAGGACATCTACTTTGTGCATGACACAAGTAATTTTTCCAACAATTGTTTACAGACAGATTATTTCACTTATAATCCACTGTATCACAATTCCAGTGGGTCAGAAGTTTACATACACTAAGTTGACTGTGCCTTTAAACAGCTTGGAAAATTCCAGAAAATTATGTCATGGCTTTAGAAGCTTCTGATAGGCTAATTTCCATTTTCTTAGTCAATTGGAGGTGTACCTGTGGATGTATTTCAAGGCCTACCTTCAAACTCAGTGCCTCTTTGCTTGACATCATGGGAAAATGAAAAGAAAAATGTGTTGACCTCCACAAGTCTGGTTCATCCTTGGGAGCAATTTCCAAATGCCTGAAGGTACCACGTTCATCTGTACAAACAATAGTACGCAAGTATAAACACCATGGGACCACGCAGCCGTCATACCGCTCAGGAAGGTGACGCGTTCTGTCTCCTAGAGATGAACGTACTTTGGTGCGAAAAGTACAAATCAATCCCAGAACAACAGCAAAGGACCTTGTGAGGATGCTGGAGGAAACAAGTACAAAAGTATCTATATCCACAGTAAAACGAGTCCTATAGCGACATAACCTGAAAGGCCGCTCAGCAAGGAAGACGCCACTGCTCCAAAACCACCATAAAAAAGCCAGACTACGGTTTGCAACTGCACATGGGGACAAAGATCGTACTTTTTGGAGAAATATCCTCTGGTCTGATGAAACAAAAATAGAACTGTTTGGCCATTATGACCATCGTTATGTTTGGAGGAAAAAGGGGGTTGCTTGCAAGCCGAAGAACACCATCCCAACCGTGTAGCACAGGGGTGGCAGCATCATGCTGTGGGGGTGCTTTGCTGTAGGAGGGACTGGTGCAATTCACAAAATAGATGGCATCATGAGGAAGGAAAATTATGTGGATGTATTGAAGCAACATCTCAAGACATCAGTCAGGAAGTTAAAGCTTGGTCGCAAATGGGTCTTCCAAATGGACAATGACCCCAAGCATACTTCCAAAGTTGTGGCAAAATGGCTTAAGGACAACAAAGTCAAGGTATTGGAGTGGCCATCACAAAGCCCTGACCTCAATCCTATAGAAAATGTGTGGGGAGAACTGAAAAAGCGTGTGCGAGCAAGGAGGCCTACAAACCTGACTCAGTTACACCAGCTCTGTCAGGAGGAATGGGCCAAAATTCACCCAACTTATTGTCGTAAGCTTGTGGAAGGCTACCCGAAACGTTTGACCCAAGTTAAACAATTTAAAGGCAATGCTACCAAATACTAATTGAGTGTATGTAAACGTCTGACCCACTGGGAATGTGAGGAAATAAATAAAAGCTTAAATAAATCTCTCTCTACTATTATTCTGACATTTCAATTTTTTTAAATAAAGTGATGATCCTAACTGACCTAAGACTAGGATTAAATGTCAGGAATTGGGGAAAAACAGAGTTTTAATGTATTTGGCTAAGGTGTATGTAAACTTCCGACTTCAACTGTAGGTGCCATTTGAGATGCACACATTCATTATAGTACTTTCTTTCCTTCTTACTACCACTGAGACTCCAGCTGATAGTAAGTTAGTCAGCCAGTCAATCAATATAATTTGAAATAATTCTGGGTGATCCTTGAATTCCATGTACATGAGATCACCCAGCGCAGGTCACAGAAGAGATCAACCTAGTCTGACCGGTTCTCTCCCCACTTTTCCCCCCACACCTAATTTCAGAGGTCAAATTTGCTTCTGCAGAACTTTTTTAGTACAGGCAAGTACATCAAGTACCTCAGTACAGGCAAGATCCTCAAAAAGTTATACAGCTGCACCATCGAGAGCATCCTGACCGGTTGCATCACCGCCTGATATGGCAACTGCTCGGCATCTGACCGTAAGGCACTACAGAGGGTAGTGCATAAGGCCCAGTACATCACTGGGGCCAAGCTTCCTGCCATCCAGGACCTCTATACTAGGCAGTGTAAGAGGAAGGCCCAAAAATTGTCAAAGACTCCAGCCACCCAAGTCATAGACTGTTCTCTCTGCTACCGCACAGCAAGCGGTACCGGAGCGCCAAGTCTAGGTCCAAATGAAATGGTTACCTGGACTATTTGCACTTTTTACACTGCTGCTACTTGCTGTTTAATATCTATGCATAGTAACTTTACCCCTACCTACATGTACATATTACCTCAAGTATCTCGACTAACCTGTACCCCTGCACATTGACTCTGTAACCGTACCCCCTGTATATAGCCTCGTTACTGTTCTTTTCTTGTGTTACTTTTTTTACTTTAGTTGATTAAGTAAATATTTTCTTAACTCTTATTTTCTTAAAACTGCATTGTTGGTTAAGTGCTTGTAAGTAAGCATTTCACGGTAAGGTCTACACCTGTTGCATTCAGCACATGTGACAAATAGAATTTGATTTGATTTAATCTGACCTTGGCACAGTCAAGACAGGGTAAACATCTGCCAAGCATTAAGAGAACAACAAGTAATGTGTTCCAGTCCAAGTGTATGTTTAAATCCATTGCTTTTGGCTTGATAAGAGGGAAAATTAGGAGCTATTTAAGGGTATTTAAATCATCAGATACACAACATAAGCATCAGCTGCTTATGTAATAATTTGTACAGCACTGAAAGAGAGGAACAAGTTTGTCCTTTCTGTGAGGGCAACATTCACAGAAAAATCAAATCAAATAGTATTTGTCACATGCTTCATAAACAACAGGTGTAGACTAACAGTGAAATGCTTACATAGAGAAATAATAGAAAAGTAATAACACAAGGAATAAATATACAATGAGTAACGATAACTCGGCTATATACACGGGGTACCAGTACAGAGTCGATGTGCAGAGGTACGAGGTAATTGAGGTACAGTGGCTTGCGAAAGTATTCACCCCCCTTGGCATTTTTCCTATTTTGTTGCCTATCACTTTTAAGAAACAGAAAACCTGAGCGTGCATAACTATTCACCACCCAAAGTCAATACTTTGTAGAGCCACCTTCTGCAGCAATTAAAGCTGCAAGTCTCTTGGGGTATGTTTCTATAAGCTTGGCACATCTAGCCACTGGGATTTTTGCCCATTCTTCAAGGCAAAACTGCTCCAGCTCCTACAAGTTGGATGGGTTCCGCTGGTGTACAGCAATCTTTAAGTCATACCACAGATTCTCAATTGGATTGAGGTCTGGGCTTTGACTAGGCCATTCCAAGACATTTCCCCTTAAACTACTTGAGTGTTGCTTTAGCAGTATGCTAGGGTCATTGTCCTGCTGGAAGGTGAACCTCCGTCCCAGTCTCAAATCTCTGGAAGACTAATCTCTGGAAGAATTTCCCTGTATTTAGCGCCATCCATCATTCCTTCAATTCTGACCAGTTTCTCAGTCCCTGCCGATGAAAAACATCCCCACAGCATGATGCTGCCACCACCATGCTTCACTGTGCGGATGGTGTTCTCGGGGAGATGAGAGGTGTTGGGTTTGCGCCAGACATAGCGTTTTCCTTGATGGCCAAAAAGCTACATTTTAGTCTCATCTGACCAGAGTACCTTCTTCCATATGTTTGGGGAGTCTCCCACATGCCTTTTGGCGAACACTAAATGTGTTTGCTTATTTTTTTCTTTAAGCAATGGCTTTTTTCTGGCCACTCTTCCGTAAAGCCCAGCTCTGTGGAGTGTACGGCTTAAAGTGGTCCTATGGATAGATACTCCAATCTTCGCTGTGGAGCTTTGCAGCTCCTTCAGGGTTATCTTTGGTCTCTTTGTTGCTTCTCTGATTAATGCCCTCCTTGCCTGGTCCGTGAGTTTTGGTGCGCGGTCCTCTCTTGGCAGGTTTGTTGTGGTGCCATATTCTTTCCATGTTTTAATAATGGATTTTAAATGGTGCTCTGTGGGATGTTCAAAGTTTCGGATATTTTTTTAATAACCCAACCCTGATCTGTACTTTTCCACAACTTTGTCCCTAATCTGTTTGGATAGTTCCTTGGTCTTCATGGTGCAGCTTGCTTGGTGGTGCCCCTTGCTTAGTGGTGTTGCAGACTCTGGGGCCTTTCAGAACAGGTGTATATATACACACTGAGATCATGTGGCACTTAGATTGCACACAGGTGGACTTTATTTAACTAATTATGTGACTTCTGAAGGTAATTGGTTGCACCAGATCTTATTTAGGGGCTTCATAGCAAAGGGGGTGAATACATATGCACGCACAACTTTTCCGTTATTTACTTTTTAGCATTTTTTGAAACAAGTAATTTTTTTCATTTCACTTCACCAATTTGGACTATTTTGTGTATGTCCATTACATGAAATCCAAATAAAAATCAATTTAAATTACAGGTTGTAATGCAACAAAATAGGAAAAACGCCAAGGGGGATAATACTTTTGCAAGGCACTTTAGATATGTACATGTACAGTGCATTCGGAAAGTATTCAGACCCATTGACTTTTTCCACATTTTGTTACATTACAGCCTTATTCTAAAATTGATTAGATAAAAAAAATTCAAAACAGGTTTTAAGATTTTTTTGCAAATGTATTTGAAAAGAAAAATGGAAATACCTTATTTACATAAGAATTCAGCCTCTTTGCTATGAGACTCGAAATTGAGCTCAAGTGCATCCTGTTTCCACTGATCATCCTTGAGATGTTTCTAGAACTTGATTGGAGTCCACCTGTGGTGAATTCCACTGATTGGACATGATTTGGAAAGGCACAAACCTGTCTATATAAGGTCCCACAGTTGACAGCGCATGTCAGAGCAAAAACAAAGCAATGAGGTCGAAGGAATTGTCCGTAGAACTCTGAGACAGGATTGTGTCGAGGCACAGATCTGGGGAAGGGTACCAAAACATTTCTGCAGCATTTAAGGTCCCCAAGAACACAGTGGCCTCCTTCATTCTTAAATGGAAGAAGTTTGGAACCACCAAGACTCTTCCTAAAGCTGGCCGCCCGACCTAACTGAGCAATCGGGGGAGAAGGGCCTTGGTCAGGGAGGTGACCAAGAACCCGATGTTCACTCTGACAGAGCTCCACAGCTCCTCTGTGTAGATGGGAGAACCTTCCAGAAGGACAACCATCTCCGCAGTACTCCACCAATCAGGCCTTTATGGTAGAGTGGCTAGATGGAAGCCAGACCTCAGTAAAAGGCACAAGAAGTGGCTTTGGGACAAGTCTCTGAATGTCCTTGAATGGCCCAGCCAGAGCCCAGACATGAACCCGATCGAACATCTCTGGAGAGAACTGAAAATAGCTGTGCACCGATGCTCCCCATCAAACTTGACAGAGCTTGAGAGGATCTCCAGAGAAGAATTGGAGAAACTCCCCAAATTCAGGTGTGCCAAGCTTGTAGCGTCATACCCAAGAAGACTCAAGGCTGTAATTGCTGCCAAAGGTGCTTCAACAAAGTACTGTGTAAAGTGTCTGAATACGTATGTAAATGTCATATTTCAGTTATTTATTTTTTATACATGAGCAAAAAAAATTAAAAACCTGTTTTTGCTTTGTCATTATGGGGTATTGTGTGTAGATTGATGACGGGAGGAAAAAACAATTTAATCCATTTTAGAATAAGGCTGTAACGTAACAAAATGTGGAAAAAGTCAAGGGATCTGAATACTTTCCGAATGCACTGTAGGTAGGGATAAAGTTTCCCGGCAACAGGATAGATAATAAACAGCAGCAGCGTATGTGATGAGTCAAGAGTTAGTGCAGAAAGGGTCAATGCAGATAGTTAAATAGTTAAGAAATAGCTACCCAGACTAACTACACGGCCAAAAGGGTGGCAGTTTGTAGAACACACAAACATACACTACATGACCAAAAGTATACGGACACCTGCTCATCGAACATCTCAATCCAAAATCATGGGCATTAATATGGAGTTGATCCCCCATTTGCTGCTATGACATCCTACACTCTTCTGAGAAGGCTTTCCACTAGATGTTGCAACATTGCTGCGGGGACTTTCTTCCATTCAGCCACAAGAGCATCAGTGAGGTCGGGCACTGATGTTGGCCGATTAGGCCTGGCTCGCAGTCGGCGTTCCAATTCATCCCATAGGTGTTCGTTGGAGTTGAGGTCAGGGCTTTGTGCAGGCCAGTCAAGTTCTTCCACAACAATCTCAACAAACTATTTCTGTATTGACCTCGCTTTGTGCATGGGGGCATTGTCATGCTGAAACAGGAAAGGGCCTTCCCCATGCTGTTGCCACAAAGTTGGAAGCACAGAATCATCTAGAATATCATTATATGCTGTAACATTAAGATTTCCATTCACTGGAACTAAGGGGCCTAGCCCGAACCATGAAAATCAGCCCCAGACCATTATTCCTGCTCCACCAAACTTTAGTTGGCACTATGCATTTGGACAGGTAGCGTTCTCCTGGCATCCGCCAAACCCAGATTTGGCCGTCGGACTGCCAGATGGTGAAGCGTGATTCATCACTCCAGGGAATGCGTTTCTACTGCTCCAGAGTCCAATGGCGGCAAGCTTTACACCACTCCAGCCGATGCTTGGCATTGCGCATGGTGATCTTGGGCTTGTGTGGGTTTCTCAGCCAAGGCAACCCATTTCAAGAAACTCCTGCGACAAACAGGTATTGTGCTGACGTTGCTTCCAGAGGCAGTTTGGAACTCGGTAATGAGCGTTGCAACCAAGGACAGACGATTTTTACGCACTACGCGCTTCAGCACTCGGCAGTCCCCTTCTGTGCTCTTGTGTAGCCTACCACTTCGTGGCTGAGCCGTTGTTGCTCCTAGACGTTTCCACTTCACAATAACAGCACTTACAGTTGACCGGGGCAGCTCTAGCAGGGCAGACATTTGATGAACTGAGTTGTTGGAAAGGTGGCATCCTATGACGGTGCCATGTTGAAAGTAACTGAGGTCTTCAGTACGGGTCATTCTACTGCCAATGTTTGTCTATAGAGATTGCATGGCTGTGTGCTCGATTTTATACACCCGTCAGCAATGGGTGTGGCTGATGTATCCGAATCCACTAATTTGAAGGGTGTCCATATACTTTTGTATATATAGTGTATATGATGTAGGCTACTGCACATTATGCACAACAGAAAAACATAAAAGCCAATAGATGTAGCTAGCTATATACTCTCTTGGGTAAATATATTAATCTAGCTCCAGTAGGCTAATCTTTTTGAGTGTGAACTGTATTATTAGACTACTGTATTATACTGTATTATATGGACTGGAATTACACACATCATTCAAACAATTTAAAAGCAGGGAGAGAACATGCGATTCTGGTGCAGCACATGCGTATAGGCTAGCGAATATTTGCTGTATTTAACATTCAGCTGTATTTAACATTCAGCTGTATTTAACATTCAGCAAACAAGAGCTTGCGTCCCTCTTCAAATAGTCTATGGCTATAAGAAATGCTAAAATAAAATAATGTCCTTCAACCTATTCTAGTCTAGCTTTTCCTGCATGGGACTCCAAGAGCTAAGGAGCATTTTTTTAAGGAGAGAGGCCAGCGGAGCAGAGGCCGTAGACAAGCCAGATTTAGACATCGCATATAATTTAACAGTTCCATTTCACGCCATGCTGTTCATATAAATAATTTATTATAATTTGCCGGTTTTCTTTGTTATTTATCTCTGGAAAAGGGAGTGGTAAATCCCGGTAACTGGGTTCCCGCCATTCAACCCTATTCCGGGATGAGCAGTACTGGAGAAGAAAGTATTTCCTGTTGAGTCATAATTATATCTATCACACTGCATTCATTATTTTGAGACAATGCTGCATTGTCTACACTGGAGTGTTTATCAAAGAAGCACCAGCCTGTTGCTCTGCTGTCTCCCCTGATGCTCATCACATGCACTGGCGCTTCCAAAAAGTCATCAAAGGACCAAGAGCTTCGTACTTTATATGGAAACATAACTATGATCTTGCTTTGTGATTACAGTTTTCCAAGTAAAAGACAGATATAAATTTGCCACAGTGCGATAAGATAATGTATGAATAGGCTATTCCTTATGAAGGATACATATTCTTAAATGTGTGTATCTACTAGGCTGTCTGGCTGCTGTGTCATATTCAATATATGGAATGGAAAACTGGGAAATGATCATCTAGAGATTTGCTTCACATACTTTATTTTCAGCCCTTTCATTTTCCTCAGACCTTTTTAACAGAAAAGGCTCTGTTATGGGGGTGGAAGGTAGGTGGCTTCCAACTGTTATGTGTCAGAAGAGTGCACAACAGAAACAAAGCATGGGCCAAGACTTCATACACAGTCTTGACTATTTGCATTCTAGCAATGTACATACATTCTAGCGACACTATAACCCATTTGCACAGAGCTATTGTGAGGAATCTGTGTCGAATAAGGGCTCTATCTGACATTAAAACTGAGCACATAAAATCCTGCAATGGTCTACCAATTAATTTTGGGCAATTTGAGCATAATGTTGACTGGTTTTGTGTACAAACCCAGTACAACCCCAGTAATAAGCATTCAGTGGTATTTACGGTCAGTGTGTTGGCTTCAACTGCACAAGAAAGACAAACCGTTATTCCCCGTTCTCTGGATGATGGCCACTGTCTGTTTTAGCCCTCTGAGGCATAAAGCATACCATCCACGAGACATAAAAGCCTTTGTATTCCCAAGAAATTACGAGCTCAGCAAATACAAGCTTGTCTTAAGGTCTCAATTACATTTCTTTTCAAGTTTTCATTTTCATACTGACCAAATTCAATGATTCCACCTCTCCATTACATTTCATGTGGTGGTTGCTATGAGTGGTGTGGGTCCCTGTTGGAATGCCACTGACCTCTTCACAGAAACTACAAGGCCTGAGATGTCAGTGACAAGTCACTCAACACTGTGTGATATCTTTATCTACTGTATTGAATCTATCAAACAGCATTGTAGGTAATGCGACATTGCACAAATGTATAATCATTATTGCACAAATGCTGTATCATTAAATATTGAAAAGTTCTGCATTGAAAATGTATTAAGAAATGTGTTCTTTTTCATATTAGTTCATCACATTCTATTGGCTTTCAGAGTTTAGTGAAGTGTTTGGTGTTTAAGGTGTAACCTAGTTCCTGGCCCAATTGGGAAGTATTTTCCTGGCTGAACAGAGAGTCTTTTATCCCTCAGGAAAGTTTCAAGGGGAAAGAATACTAGAACTCTGCAGGTTTTCGCTATGCTGAATCATCACCATACCTTACATAGTAGCTTTATTCCCCTTTAACTGCATCCAGTGAGGAAATCATAAACCTAGACCCTGACAAATGAAAACACTCCGTCACACATTGTAGAGGCCCGACTATTTGCAAGTTTCCATAATAGGTCTTCTGTTCTGAGTTGAAACTTTGCAGGAGTATAAAAGGATTAGGTCTCAGATAATATTTGGACAATTAATTAACATCACAGTAGCACAATTCCAAGTAGTTGAAATGGCAAACTTGGATTTTAAATTGCGGTATTAGTTTCACAAGTTCCTCTCCTCACAAGGAACAAGTTTGCCTCAAAGACCTATAACTTCTACCATGGAAAATTGGGTGATTCAGCAGCTCATATTAGGGGTGTACTGCTGGCAGTATGCTACAATGTGGCACTAAATAATTAAAATAAGGTTATAGGGCAGTGTTTTGACTTGGACCCCAATGATTTCAGCTTGCGGCTATATTTTCCTCATTTCTATCTGTTGAAGAATTTGGCCCATCCCTCTCGCCATAACTTTCATCACTAAATTCAAAAGTGCAGCTGTGCCCTTGGACTGCCAAAGTGTCTGGAAACAGCTGTGGGCAGTCACAATACCTTAACCAATTCCACGCTTGGCTCCACCCCAAGGGAAGCCTGCCATGTGAGATCATGGTTAAAGGTGTGTCCCATTATCAGCACAGGCTTCACATAGCTGTTAGCATAGATCAGCGTTTCCCAAACGCGGTCCTCGGGACCCCAAGGGTTGTACATTTAGTTTTTTGCCCTAGCACTACACAGCTGATTCAAATAATCAACTAATCATCAAGCTTTGATCAGCTGTGTAGTGCTAGGGCAAAAAACAAAATGTACAACCCTTGGGGTCTCGAGGACCGAGTTTGGGAAACGCTGGTATTGAGCGAGGAATGTCACCTATAAAACACAAAAAACTGTCAGAAAATCGACACATCCTCCTCCTACACTCCTTTACTGTATACTGTAGGCCTGTATGTGCAGCTCTATTCATATAAATGCAAAGTTGCCAAGTGAAGAATTTCAAAATGAGACCAGATGTCATTTCAAACAGATGCTGCTGTGACAAAATGATACTCTTTCAGCAGATATTAAATGGAAACGTCACCGCTAGACACTATTTGGGGTGTTTTTCCAGTCTCCCTACATAATTATGAGTGATGAGAGGTGTTTCAGACATAATTATGCACCACAGTGGTATTTTTTTATTTTTGCGCCGGGAGAGTTCAACCAATGACGTCATTGGTTGATTGAGCCTGCTATCTGATCTAAAAATGAATGGAGTCTTGTTTTGTAGCAATTATTGTGGGCTTTGTGTTTCGCCGATTGCACGATCATGCTAGCAGCGAGTAGATATGCTTGTCCTTGTTCAATAGAGCCATTGGACTTGTCTCAACGATGTTCCTATCTGCCACGTCATTGCAGGATATCTAGGTTGACTCATTTTCCCTGGCTTTGTAAAGACTTCAGCCTGACAGGAGCCGTACTTCCTTGTCCAATTGTATTCCCACCATCAAAGGCAGACTTTTCACAACTGGGGGCGGTACTAGTTTCTACAGATTCACGGGAGCTGTTACCGTGCACGGTCTATCTGAGATTGGTAAATAATTACAATGGCTTCTTCTGATGATTCCTCTGTCCAAGAAGAGCTGGATGACTAAACATTTTTTAATGTTCTTTTACATGTACATAGGGATATACAGCCCTATTCATTTGAGCCAGAATTCACTGAGGAGGAGACAGCGAGAACAAGAATTGCAAGACCAGCCAACAGTGATGGGGAGCCATGGTCAGACTCCGACTGGTGGTGCCTATGCGGCTGTTGTCCAGCCATGCCGAAGATGAACGTCTGTGCTGCAACGAATTAGATCGCCCACAGTTCTTACTGGATCATGTGTTTGACAGACCATCGAAGTTCCGGCGCACATATGGATAAAGGGGTGCTGGAGATGTTCTTCAGAACCTCCAAGATCAACTGGTGGCAGCAGCCTAGACCAGCTGGACTAGGAGGGCAAATGACAAACGAGTAAATTGTTTTGCTGTATCAGCTCTATTTTTACACGAGGCAGTGTTGTTCAGTACAGTACAATTTTGTGATCGAGTCGGCCATAACGGGGCTTGCTAATAGCACAACAAGCCAACCTAGCCAAGTTGAGCTAGCTAGCTTTGTTTGCTATACCCAAAATGTACTGTAGCCTAACGTTATAGCTAGCTAGCCGCAGAAAAACTGGATAATTATTTGATGATGATGACGAAGAGTAAAGGAATGACTTTGGCTTTATGACTTATATTAGTCTTTGAGTAACTACATGTGTGTTGTAGCTAGCTAGCTAGCGAACTTGTGTCTGTGAGATGTGCAATATTCTGCATCATGCTGCTACATTAGAAATAGACAGTACACAACGATTACCCATCAAAGTCTAATAGCATTTTTGTCATTCTCTTACAGACAAAACTGCTTGATGACCTACAAATTATTTTTGGAGTTTGTTCTACGTGGGGAGAAGCTAGGCAGAGGACATCGAATCCCCTTGCCTGTTTGTGCTGTTGGAGCCATTCAAGCAATTTATCCCTCACACAATGATGGATACAAAAAAGTTTATGACTCAAGAGATGTGAAATGTCCCATAACAACAAACTCTCTTTGTGTCAAAGTGAACTCACTGCTAACCCCAAAAACACCATATGCAAGTATTCCCTTTGTAGAACTGTAGTATTTATTATAGGTGTTAGTAGTATATCTACTATATATATATATATATATATATATATATATATATACAGTGGGGAAAAAAAGTATTTAGTCAGCCACCAATTGTGCAAGTTCTCCCACTTAAAAAGATGAGAGAGGCCTGTAATTTTCCTCATAGGTACACGTCAACTATGACAGACAAAATGAGAAGAAAAAATCCAGAAAATCACATTGTAGGATTTCTTATGAATTTATTTGCAAATTATGGTGGAAAATAAGTATTTGGTCAATAACAAAAATGTCTCAATACTTTGTTATATACCCTTTGTTGGCAATGACACAGGTCAAACGTTTTCTGTAAGTCTTCACAAGGTTTTCACACACTGTTGCTGGTATTTTGGCCCATTCCTCCATGCAGATCTCCTCTAGAGCAGTGATGTTTTGGGGCTGTCGCTGGGCAACACAGACTTTCAACTCCCTCCAAAGATTTTCTATGGGGTTGAGATCTGGTGACTGGCTAGGCCACTCCAGGACCTTGAAATGCTTCTTACGAAGCCACTCATTCGTTGCCCGGGCGGTGTGTTTGGGATCATTGTCATGCTGAAAGACCCAGCCACGTTTCATCTTCAATGCCCTTGCTGATGGAAGGAGGTTTTCACTCAAAATCTCACGATACATGGCCCCATTCATTCTTTCATTTACACGGATCAGTCGTCCTGGTCCCTTTGCAGAAAAACAGCCCCAAAGCATGATGTTTCCACCCCCATGCATCACAGTAGGTATGGATGCAACTCAGCATTCTTTATCCTCCAAACACGACAAGTTGAGTTTTTACCAAAAAGTTATATTTTGGTTTCATCTGACCATATGACATTCTCCCAATCCTCTTCTGGATCATCCAAATGCACTCTAGCAAACTTCAGATGGGCCTGGACATGTACTGGCTTAAGCAGGGGGACACGTCTACACTGCAGGATTTGAGTCCCTGGCGGCGTAGTGTGTTACTGATGGTAGGCTTTGTTACTTTGGTCCCAGCTCTCTGCAGGTCATTCACTAGGTCCCCCCGTGTGGTTCTGGGGTTTTTGCTCACCGTTCTTGTGATCATTTTGACCCCACGGGGTGAGATCTTGCGTGGCGCCCCAGATCGAGGGAGATTATCAGTGGTCTTGTATGTCTTCCATTTCCTAATAATTGCTCCCACAGTTGATTTATTCAAACCAAGCTGCTTACCTATTGCAGATTCAGTCTTCCCAGCCTGGTGCAGGTCTACAATTTTGTTTCTGGTGTCCTTTGACAGCTCTTTGGTCTTGGCCATAGTGGAGTTTGTAGTGTGACTGTTTGAGGTTGTGGACAGGTGTCTTTTATACTGATAACAAGTTCAAACAGGTGCCATTAATACAAGTAAGAGTGGAGGACAGAGGAACCTCTTAAAGAAGAAGTTACAGGTCTGTGAGAGCCAGAAATCTTGCTTGTTTGTAGGTGACCAAATACTTATTTTCCACCATCATTTGCAATTAAATTCATTAAAATTCCTACAATGTAATTTTCTGGATTTTTTTTCCTCAATTTGTCTGTCATAGTTGACGTGTACCTATGATGAAAATTACAGGCCTCTCTCATCTTTTTAAGTGGGAGAACTTGCACAATTGGTGGCTGACTAAATACTTTTTTTCCCCACTGTATATATATATATATAGATATGTCATACATTGCCAAAACTGTTCCTGCATACTGCTGTGTAAACTGCTGTGTAATCTCACCTCGGTCTCCAGCGCAAATAAACACTGTCTTGAATACAAGCAATGTCTACTTATTTGCTACATTGGACAGACTCATCTACTGTTTTATTGAAACATGTTTATTTACCAACAAATGAAAGTTGAAATTATACACCATAATTTGTTTTAGCAGTAAGAGTGTAGCTAGTTACTTCCAAATACGTTTCATGAATATCACAATGAATTGATCCAGAAGTTGTAAACATTTTATTGGTTTCTGATGCAGATGAAATCATTTAGTCACTTGTCAGTACACTTGTAATTTTATCAAACTCCATTACATACTGTACATTTGTACAAGAGCTAGCAATATCTATTCCACAATGCAGTTGTGCACATACTAGGCATTCTATATTATACTACAACATCAGTCTAACTGAATATGGATGTTGTGTTGGTTGAATGATCCAGGCAAGGTCCTGAATGTTCTTCAGCTGGTGAACCTCGTCTTGTGTTGGGCAATGGCAGCTGCTGGTGAACCTCGTCTTGTGCTGGGCAATGGCAGCTGGTCTGGCAGAACTTCATGAGCTCCATGAAATTGGACTCACAGACTACACACTTAGGCTCTTGCTAGCCCCATGCAGTCTTTTCCTCTTCCGCATCAGATGATATTGAGCTTGAGCTTGTTCTCGGCTGAAAGCTTTCATCCAATGGGTCTACAGGATCTGTACTACTAAAGCTAGTGTCAAAGTCATCATCAGCAGCAGCAGGACTAGTCTGTACAACACACACTAGTCAGTTATTAGCCAACATTTTACTACTTTGTCTCCATCAATACACACTCAAACAAGGTACAGTACTATATCCACCCACCCCCCTCATGTCAATAGATAATGCATACTAACCTTCACACACACAATACATACCCCAAACAGACACCAGTCAGTTGATTAGTTGAAGTTGTAGCCTACTTTTAAATACACCAACTATGACAACAAGACACAGACCATGTTTATGCCTAGCTCCAGTACATTTATTTGCTCATGGAGTCAAGGTGACTTACACTAGTTCCTGGTGCTGAGCTTGATGTTGATGCCAGTGCAGATGTTGATGGGATCGGACTCTGTAAATAGAACACATAGGCCAGTCACGTTAGCCTCTGCGGTAGCTAGTTAACTAACGGTTAGATATGGTCCGGTAGGCTGTAGCTAACGTAACCTAATGTAGCTTGCAAAGTTACAAATCACATTGTCAGATAGCAGCTGGCTATTTACATTGATTTGCTTTGGAATGTCTCGCTAGCGTATTATGAAAGCTAGCTAGCTAGATTTTAGTTTCGATAAACTAATGTAGTTCGCTAGCTAGTTACGTTAGCTAGATAAGTTACCTACGTTACCTCTGCTCAACTTCTTAGTAAGATAACCGGTGAAATGTTACACCAGCAGCCTGTGCTTGCTTGCAGTTTGCACATCAGGTAATGAGAACCACACCATGACTAAACTTTACAGTTGTCGATTCAAAAATAAAAAATAAAACGTTATTTGCCAGCTGACGTTCTGTGAATCAGTGGCTGTTCCAGTGAGTAACGTTAGCTACCTGTTGACACCCATTCTCAACTGGATCCACCTCGACAGGGGCGGTACTACGTCCTAAAATCGCTATGAATTCTAGATATTGTGGTTTGCGTACAACCAGGAAATGTAGATGGCCTGTTTATACCGATGAGATGCAGAAACGCTCGTATTTGTGTGTAGTGAGGAAATGATGACACATACAGTACATTCGGAAAGTATTCAGACCCCTTGACTTTTTCCACATTTTGTTACAGCCTTATTCTAAAATATAATAAATAAAAACAAATCCCTCAATCTACAGACAATACCCCATAATGAAAGAGCAAAAACATGTTAAGACATTTTTGCTAATGTATTCAAAATAAAACACAGAAATACCTTATTTACATAAGTATTCAGACCCTTTGCTATGAGACTCGAAATTGAGCTCAGGTGCATCCTGTTTCCATTGATCATCCTTGAGATGTTTCTATAACTTGATTGGAGTCCATCTGTGTTAATTTAAATTGATTGGACATGATTTGGAAAGGCACACACCTGTCCATATAAGGTCCCACAGTTGACAGTGCATGTCAGCGCAAAAACCAAGCCATGAGGTCGAAGGAATTGTCCGTAGAGCTCCGAGACAGGATTGTGTCGAGGCACAGATCTGGGGAAGGGTACAAAAAAATATCTGTAGCATTGAAGGTCCCCAAGAACACAGTGGCCTCCATCATTCTTAAATGGAAGAAGTTTGGAACCACCAAGACTCTTCCTAGAGCTGGCTGCCCTGCCAAACTGAGCAATCCTGAGAGCTCCAGAGTTCTTCTGTGGAGATGGGAGAACCTTCCAGAAGGACAACCATCTCTGCAGCACTCCACCAATCAGGTCTTCATGGTAGAGTGGCCAGACGGAAGCCACTCCTCAGTAAAATGCAGATGACAGCCCGCTTTGAGTTTGCCAAAAGGCACGTAATGGGCTCTCAGACCATGAGAAACAAGATTGTCTGGTCTGATGAAAACAAGATTGAACTATTTGACCTAAATGCCAAGCGTCACATCTGGAGGAAACCTGGCACCATCCCTACGGTGAAGCATGCTGTGGGGATGTTTTTCCAGTGGCAGGGAGACTAGTCAGGATCGAGGGTAAAGATGAATGGAGCAAAGTACAGAGAGATCCTTGATGAAAACCTGCTCCAGAGCGCTCAGGACCTCAGACTGGGGTAAAGGTTCACCTGCCAACAGGACCACGACCCTAAGCACACAGCCAAGACAATGCAGGAGTGGCTTCGGGACAAGTCTCTGAATGTCCTTGAGCGGCCCAGACAGAGCCCGGACATGAACCCGATCGAACATCTCTGGAGAGACCTGAAAATAGCTGTGCAGCGATGCTCCCCATCCAACCTGACAGAGCTTGAAAGGATCTGCAGAGAAGAATGGCAGAAACTCCCCAAATACAGGTGTGCCAAGCTTGTAGCGTCATACCCAAGAAGACTCGAGGCTGTAATCACTGCCAAAGGTGCTTCAACAAAGTACTGAGTAAAGGGTCTGAATACTTATGTAAATGTAATATTTCAGTAATTTTTATTCATTATGGGGTATTGTGTGTAAACTGATGAGGGAAAAAATGTGGAAAAAGTCAAGGGGTCTGAATATTTTCAGAATTAACTGTATATGTTAATAACATATTAATGAACATATACAGTGAAAGAGCAGCTGTGAAATGTCCCTTTAAGTGACTTTTCCAATGGCCAAGCAGAACTAGACATACAATTATTTAGTCTAGGCCTTGGCTAACTCAGCAAATCCTCAAGTGAATTTCACTGTGTTCATAGAGCTATGTACACTATATATACAAAAGTATGTGGACACCCCTTTAAATTAGTGGATTCGGCTATTTCAGCCATACCCATTACTGACAGGTGTATAAAATCAAGCACACAGCCATGCAATCTCCATAGACAAACATTGGCAGTAGAATGGCCTTACTGAAGAGCTCAGTGACTTTCAACGTGGCACCGTCGTAGGATGCCACCATTCCAACAAGTCAGTTCGTCAAATTTCTGCCCTGCTAGAGCTGCCCCGGTCAACTGTAAGTGCTGTTATTGTGAAGTGGAAATGTCTAGGAGCAACAACGGCTCAGCCTCGACGTGGTAGGCCCACAAGCTCACAGAACGGGACCACCGAGTGCTGTAGCGCGTAAAAATCTTCTGTCCTCGCTTGCAACACTCACTACCGAGTTCCAAACTGCCTCTAGAAGCAACGTCAGCACAAGAACTGCTCGTCGGGAGCTTCATGAAATGGGTTTCCATGGCCGAGCAGCCGCACACAAGCCTAAGATCACCATGCACAATGCCAATGGTCGGCTGGAGTGGTGTAAAGCTCATGGCCATTAGACTCTGGAGCAGTGGAAACGCTTTCTCTGGAGTGATGAATCACGCTTCACCATCTGGCAGTCCGACAGACGATTCTGGGTTTGGTGGATGCCAGGAGAACGCTACCTCCCCGAATGCATAGCGCCAACTGTAAAGTTTGGTGGAGGAGGTATAATGGTCTGGGGCTATTTTTCATGGTTCGGGCTAGGCCCCTTAGTTCCAGTGAAGGGAAATCTTAGTGCTACAGCATACAATGACATTCTAGACAATTCTGTGTATCCAACTTTGTGGCAACAGTTGGGGAAGGCCCTTTCCTGTTTCAGCATGCAAGTCCCCGCAGCAATGTTCCAACATCTAGTGGAAAGCCTTCCCAGAAGAGTGGAGGCTGTTATAGCAGCTAAGGGGGGACCAACTCCATATTAATGCCCATGATTTTGTAACGCCTCCAGCCTTTTGGGCATGTAGTGTATGTTTGTGTGTACTACAAACTGCCACTCTTGGATGAGGGCCTGTGTTTTGGCAGTGTCAGTAGTAGGATAACAAATGTAGCATGGCGTGGAGGGCCACATGTCTCCACAAGTCATTGCACTTGAAAAGCAGGATTCATTTTCAGAAGCAGTTATCTAATGGCTCCAAGTATGAGAAGCCACAAATAAAACTTGGACACGTGCATTTCCCCCCAACACAACAGCTCATGGAGAGAGTGGTTTTCATTTCCAAATTGCAGACAAATCACAGACTGAATTCTGTAGTCTGCTACTCTAGAATGCCTGAGAGGGGTTCTGCTGCCGATCTCCAAAATGCTATTATGAAATATCAAAGGGTCACTCTGAAACTATATTTATTTCCTTCAATAAATTGAATTGATGACATGGATGCATGAATGTATTTCAGCCTCAATATGGGAAAGTCAGTAACTGTGGAGAAATGGAATCTTCACATTAATTGCTATCAAGCCTTCAAATTCTCCATTTCACTTCTAATTAATATCACATTAAGTATGTAGCCCTCCCTTGCATGCCAAGGGAGTGAGCAGTGACTCTGTAAAAGCTTGCAAAAACTTTGGAAACTCACTTCCCAGTTTAAGAGCAAATGCCTCCAACCAACTGGAATACTGTCAGCTGACATTATCTCCAAGCAACCGTTCCTGAACCAATTAAATGGGACATTACAAGATGTCACAGTCATCTTTGACTCTTATTTGATATTCAACATTAGGAAAGACACAGACACCTTCTGAAGGATCATTTTGGATCATCCATACAAACAATTATTTTGACCTGTATTGAGAAAAATTAAATAGCCAGACGTTGATTATAATGCACATGAGATGCACACTGGTTTGCCTCCAAAATGCTTCCCATCTCCTCAACATGTGGTCAAGGCAATTTCTCAGAACAAC
The DNA here is from genome assembly GCF_964263955.1 of Coregonus lavaretus. Taxonomy (NCBI): domain Eukaryota; kingdom Metazoa; phylum Chordata; class Actinopteri; order Salmoniformes; family Salmonidae; genus Coregonus; species Coregonus lavaretus. The sequence goes on from NC_140003.1 coordinate 14,374,745, forward strand.
TCTGAAGGCAGGAAATGAGTGGAGTTCAAAGGTTACTGAAATGTCTGCAACTACTGTTACTTTAGTTACTACATGTGCTCAATATGAGATGGAAGAATGTAGGTTAGAGTTGATTGAAAGAGATGCACAAGACCCTCTGGTTGTGGACTATTAAATTAGTCAAACCCTTTGCCTTAGACATGCAATTATGTCACCAAATTGCAATTTGATTGCAACATGTGTCCAAAAATGTGTTGCAACACTATATTTTTGGGGGTATAGAATGGCATAGAATAATTGAATGAATTTAAGGAATCCCAGTTAAGACTGGGAAAAGGTTTGAACTGAAAAAGGGATTGGAATGACATAAGACTCCATGGGTTACAAAAGTCCCATATTTTCCAATTTATTTAATCTCAAGACGATCTCACATGTTTAAAAATTCCACAATAATGATCTAATATACACGTTTTTTGTCATATCCTCAACAATCTTTAGAAACATTTCAGCACACCTCCAAATAATAATGACTACTTCTAAACATGACGTGAACAATAATGTATAGTAGGCTAGACTACAGTTGAGAAGAAAAGCTGTTGGCTGACAGTTCTCACACAGAACCCTCTAAACGAGTAAATACACGTAGAATTAATCCACATACCTTGAGCCAGAGAGCGGTCGTCCCGGAGTTCGTTGGGACACATTATCATCCATGTCTAGCTGCACAGGTTTAACAAAATCCCTCGGACTACCGAAAGACAAGCAAAACACACAATTATTCATATTTAATAACTAAAATTGCACAGGTTTACATCTAGAGCTGTCCCATCCGAATGCTTGCTGTGGTTGATCGAAACCTACTGACAATCAGGTCATAGTTTCGCAGGGTAACTTTGTTCTTTGTTGCCCGGCATGCAAAGTGGGACACAGGACAATTAGGATTTAATTAAGCTCATTATGTTACTCGTCATCTCTTACCATGAATGCCCCTGGCCCTCCACGCTGCTGTCAACTTTCATCAGTATTTATTTGGGAGAAGAAAATAAATTATACCGTACAAAATATACCGTGGCGTTGATTCGTTCAGCGATGCATTACGCTACTGTGCGTTCAAAATGAATTCTGGAACTCCCACTTCTATCTCCAACTCTTGATCCACACAACAGTCGGTCCTCTGTTCCAATATGCCGCCAGTACAACACAGTCTTTCCATCGTTTAGCCAGCAGTCTACATTTCAAAGTTGTGACACGATGCCTGCTACAAGCCCTGCTAAGTTCTCTGCCAAATGCATACCAACTCCAAAAATCGACGCCGAAACGTATGGTTAGAGATTCAAATAACCATTCATGGGGCGTCGAATACCTCGACTCTTCTCTAGTTTTTCCTCCCAGCAGTGATTTAATCTATCCATCCCAGAGGGAATACACATACTTCCCTGTTTTTGAAATAAATTGAACAATGTAAATGTATGTAAAAATTGTATTGCAGGAGTCAATTCATATTACTTGTATGATTATTTTGTTTTACATCTGAAGTGAACAATTCGGGTTTACATTTATAATATTGAAATAGCCTAAATATTATAATCATGAAATTGCCCAAATAGTATGTATACATATTCCCTCTACCCATCAGTTGAAAATGCACTACCATTGGACAAACTTATATAACTACATTAATCTTCGAAGGGCATGACATCAAGGCAAGAGGGCATTAGGTGGCTTTGTTTTCAGTTTAGAATTGAACCTTTCTATAATAGTTTTATTTAGTTTGATTATGTTATAGCGACATCATGTGGTAGGTTTCTCTAAAGTAAATACTTGCAAAATTCAAGGTGGAACTTTGTCTCACAGTCTGATATACAAATTGATAAATGTATTGCATATTGGCACTTTATCATTCACACATCAAAGTCAAATAGTAGCCTAAATTATGACACACACATTCATTGCAGAGGTAATAAATACAATGAGCATACAAAGTCATATCCAGTGTGTAACAACAATGTTTCATCTAGAATTCTGAGTTGAATTCTGAAAGAGTAGCTCAGTGGGTGGTGTGGGAGTTATGGAGAGGTTGGAAGTTGCGCAGTAAAACATCTCGGCACCATGGGAGCAGTCTTCGGGGAACATGACCGCCATTATCAAACCAGTTGTCATGACAAAGACACCAGCTATGAGGATGAGACAGGGGATGCGGTTTTCACCTTGGAACCAGTGCTCTGTTGAAAGCTTGAGGTAGCAAGCTGATGGAATTATGAAAATTAAAGGTGTGGCACTTACAACACCCTGGAAGACAAAAAACACTGTTTAAAAGATTACCAATGCAATTTTAGTAGAGAAATAAGTTACAACAAATCAAAGGACATCCAGCTTACATTCAACACCAGAACAATACCCAGACAGTCATAGGCCAAGGATAATGCTGTGCACACTGCAACTATGAGCAAGGTGACCGCCACATGGGCATGGTTGTTGAGAGACCCTTTAAAAAAAACATTGGATACCACCTACAAACATAAAAGAGAGAATAAGGACTTGATTTTTGCAGGTGATGTGCACTAAAATCAATGAACATTGCGCCACAACAAACTGTCCTGTGCCATATGAAGTGGCATGTGCATAAATAACGTCATACCTCTCGAGTCACAAAACACTCTAGAGGAAAAGTTGTTATTATACTGATGCCAAAACAGAAGCGACCAAAAGTAGCTAGGTCATCGTTCCCGCAGTAGTTTTCAAAGATATCACCTGAAAATATAAGAGGCGATCAGAAAAATGTACTCCTTAGGCAGTGTGTATAGGGATGCACTTGGGTCTAACACCACAAGATTGTTCTATGATTCTATGTGTTGTGTTTTACCTTGTGTGTACCCAGTGAAGGTAGCATAGCCAGTCACAGCAAACAGAATACTGACAATCATAGCCGAACCAACAGACATGTGGGTGACACAAGACCAGTTACTTAGACTCTGTTCCTTCAGAGACCCGTAGATCATAAAGCTGTTGTGATGGCAGATAAAGGCTATGGAACAAAGGGATATGGCAAAGTATTACAACCTATTGATAGTCCAAATTACATTTTTGTGTGATTGTTTTGTGTGGAGTTCCTCTATTATGAAACCTGATATCCATTATCATACAATATGACAGCGTACACATGTATGGGCCGTTTTGTCTCGGACAAGTATTTATTGTACTTTACACATATATAGTAGATGTAGTCGAGAACTCACCAAAAGACATAACACCAACGGCCTGAATCGCATTCCACCTTGCAAACACCCACGCATTTTCTGTAGGGGGACTAAGGACACAAAGTCATTGGATAAACATTTTGTTAGCCATTTTAAGATTTTATAATTCTAGAGTAAGTTGCTTCAATAGTCGTTTAGTTGACTGAAATGTAAAATAAAAACAGAATGTGTTTCAGATTGGATTAGAGTATGATATAGCATATGAGTGAATAGATTATGACAGTGTTAAGTAATATAATGACATCCACTGTGCTCTTGACAAGATGTTACATTGTGTGTCTGCCTTTATTGATTTGTCGAAGGCGTTTGACACCGTGGACCATGCTGTGTTGGTGCAAAGTTTAAAATGTTGTGGTATTACTGGTCATGCTCTAGATTGGTTTATAAATTACCTATCAAATGGTACACAATGTGTAATGGTTGTAAATCTGAGTCCATAGAGTTGTGCTTAGGTGTTCCGCAAGGTTCTATTTTGGGCCCACTGTTGTTCATTTTGGATATCAACAACATTGGGGATCATATTGAAACAGCGGATGTTCATTTTTATTCAGATGATACTGTTTCAAGTGGTAGTAGTTTATCTTTGGCTTTTGAAAATGCCCAAAGAGCATTTAATATCATACAACAGAATCTTTGTGATTTGAAGCTGGTTCTGAATTCGGGTTTTAAAAAATGCAATGGTATTTTCAAATGCTAGGCATGTTACTAATCATGTCGTTGCTACATTGGATGGACATACTATAGAGCAAGTGAAAGTGTACACATATTTGGGAGTGTTGGTGGATGACAAGCTGAGCTTCACTGTTCATGTGGAGAACTTGATAAGGAAGCTCAAGCTGAGAATAGGTTTTTATTACCGGCATAAGGCTTGTTTTTCTCTGGAGGCCAGGGAGGAGCTGGTACAATGTACATTACTGGTGGTTTTAGATTTTAGTGATGTTATATATATGCAGGCCTCAAACACTACCCTGAGAGCACTTGATTCAGTATATCATGCGGCCCTCAGGTTCATTACCAATCAAAAACGTCTAACACATCATTGTGATCTCTACAGCGCCGTTGGCTGGTCGTCATTGACCTTGCGTAGGCTTAAACACTGGAATACACTGATTTATAAGGCCATACTGGGTAAAATGGCACTTTATCCCTGTTCTTTTTTAATCAGGTCAGTAAATAAATATCAATTACGGTCCCATTCTCATTCGCTTTTAACAGTACCAAGAATTAGAACAGGTCATGGTAAAAAATAGTTTTAGTTACTCAGCTCCGTGGTCCTGGAATTCTCTCCTGAACATTTTAAAATTTGATGATCTAGTCACGTTGGTGCAGTTTAAACACTTGGTCGATGTAAATATCATAGAAGAATGTAATTGTCTTTAGGACAGCTGTTTTTTAGTTATGACATTCGTGTTTCTTTACGTAATATGTAATTGTTGTACTGTATGTGTGTCTATAGTTTTGTTCAATGTTGTGTTAGTGTATGTAAGTTGTTTTGTCTGAAACTTTGTTCCCCCTGCTGCTCTCTCTTGAACCAGGTCTCTCTTGAAAAATAGATTTTATCGCAATGTATATAAATATATATAAATAACAAAACAACAAACAAACAAAAAAACAAAATATATATATATATATATAAATAACAAAACAACAAAATATATATATATATGTACATTTGTGGTCCTAGGGTAGATGCTCTGATGATAACAGTGATGAGGATGAAAACAGTCAACACCATGGACAGTAAGGACACCTGGAATCACATAGATAGATGCTTTAGCTCACAAATTACAGAATGAGTCAATGACTCCTTAAATAAATGTGACAATATGTGATTAAGTCTTACCTTTCCCAGCTTTGATATATTCCGGAAAAGAGACAAGGGTAATGTGAATAGAATAGTGGATACTGCGATGACAAAATGTCTCTCTGCAAGTATGTGGCCTGGTCCAACTGCAAATAGCATGTATGAAAAATATGAATGAGCAACATACAATAATAAATGTGGCCTTGGTGTTTGCACTAAATTCAGCAAAACTGTGAGCTATCTTTTACTGTCACTGGATTATATGTTCAGATATATTACATTAAAGTACAATGTGGCATACTGTACCTCCAGGTAGTCTCTGAAATACTTTGGTCAATGTGTCACCAGTTATAATGTTGTAGCTGATCATAGCTGGGGAAGACACATACTGTGGTTATGTTACAATCCAAGTCCCATGTACCTGTATATCAGTTTGTATGAGACTGCTCAATCTCATAAAATCTTGGTTGTAAGTAGTTCTGATTTACTTTCAAATCTCCATTGAAGACTTACCTATGAAAGGGTATAGGAACTGCAATAAAGACAGAACCAGAAATCCAGTGATACCAAAAGTGCTACGTACAAGTGACTGGTAACTATTTGTCCCTGAAAGATTCCCTCCTTTTATCAACAAGATGATAGAGTAGTCTGCAGGGAAGAAACAGAACAACACCACAATGTTAGCTGTTAATTTTATCATAAAAGGGAGTTCATCACAATTGTCACCATTACAGAACCTACCTGTAATAAATGCTACCAAAACCAGGAGAAAAATGCCAAGGGGAAGGCCAGCCTGGTTCATGGAGTATGGCAAACCTGAAAAACAAATTAAATGACAGATCATGCAATTTTGTTATTTTCAGAACATACATATTATTAGTTTTCATTGAACTGACAGAAATAGTTGAGTCATACAATTTAGAAAGAATTTTGGAAGTGCAAAAGAAGTCTTATGATGTCAGTGGTCATATGATGCAGAGGCCAACCACCAGGGGCTGATCACTGTGGCTGAGGAAGCTCCTATGATGTTTTCTATTCCCAGGAGATCATGTGATCCTGCATGTTCCGAACATATATAACTTGCTTATCTTATTGGGTAAAATGATTGATCAACTTATTATACAGTAACTTGCAACAGGTGCTCCCCTCTCTAGATGGGTGTCAATTGCAACTATTGCCACCAGTAGGTCTATTCTGCTGTGCCACTGAAATACAAACATGATGTTCCCACAGTTCAATGTATAAACAATAATTTACCTATTATTCCAGATCCTATTATCGAATTGATGAAATTAAAAGAGGCTGACATCATCGAACTTTTGGCTTCTCTTCCAACCACCTTTTGTGAAGCAAGCAACGGTTTCCCGTCGCCATTCTCAATCTAGGGTCAAATTAACACATTTTAACACAATTAACACATCATGTTGTAGAATGGTGGTAATCGTGAGTATCAATAAAAGTAAAGCTATTAGTATCATAGCAAGTCAGCAGCCTACCTGTTGAGCATCCCTGTCTCCACTTTCCTGTATTGATGTATTCATTTTTATTCCACCAGGTGATCTAAGTGTTTCCGTCAATTTATTTTCTATCCGCATCTCTGCCATGAAATGTATTAACTTGGCAGAATGTTCTAAACTTTCCTGATCGGAGTCGGTGAAGTCTGCCCATGAAAAACGTTGTCAACAGCGCCCCTAAATGGCTTAGTAAAACACTGGGTGCGTTCCAGATATGTCTAGACAATTTCTGCGCTGGTTGCGCTGATTACAACATTATTATAATACTCATGTGGTTCATGAGACGTGAAATATAGACCTGCGTTAAATTGTGTATCTGGAACGCGTCCAAACTATAAGCCGCATTCGACACACATACCCCGTCGAGTGAAGTGAGTTTTAAAAGATTAGTATCCAAAGTATGTCTTTGTTCAACTGAAGGAGTGAAAATACAAAAACGAACAAATCCTACACCAAATGGATAATATAATACAAATAGGCATATACCTCCTTTGGGCAAGACTATCACAGAAATTCAAAGAGTGCAATTAGGGACAATGGAAGTAATTACCTAAAATTGTATGTTGGGTTCTATTCAACATTTCTGATGGTTTTAAAGAGTTCATAAAGGTTTGGTCATGTGTTGATATCAATTGTTCCATTCTGAAAGAAATGTAGCCCACTGTACTTACCCCAGTGTGATCAAGTCAGCTGACATGAGAAGGCCTAAAAGGCTGGAGTCAATTTAGGTCAGACACAGGGGCGGTGTGTTCATTAGGGCGATATGGGCGACGCACTGCCAAACGGGAAAAGGAAGGTTTTTTTTTCTAATCAATTATATCACGGCAACAGTAGTTATCAGTGTTCTAATCTAGACGTCTGATCTGCCACTAAATGTCCAATCAGGCTAAAGTCGTGCTTCAAATGTCCCCGCCCGTTTTGGGGCGATTTCAGTCAGGTTGAAAATCGCCCAGAAGTCTCTCATAGCCTCTAATGTAAAATCAATTTTTTTCAAATATCAGAGCTTTCAATACAATCTCTATGGGTTTCTGAGGGCTTGCACTTACGCGCTTTCGTCATACGTAACATAACCATGAACGTAACTAAGAAAAGAGCGGGTAGCCTCATCAATCAATTCACTACTACTGTCAAAATGGCTAGCCTTCAGTGCAACTCGATTGTCTCTTTGAAAGAAGTTCCTTTTTGTCGGCGAACAAATCAAGATAAATTGGCAACGAAACAATTAGGACCTCCCAGACCAAATTTAATAATTCAACAGGTTTCTACTAAGCAGAGTCGTGAACACTGTCTACGAGAATCGAGACGACCTCATAGAATGTTTTGAAGCCATTCGGACGGGTTCATTGGGTTCATTTGACCAGCCCACCGTGAGAGAGGCATCTGGCTACATGATGAAGATTTTATTTTTTTCCTGCGGCTTTTTCACAAAATCATGCCCCACGTCGACATTCTGTACCAGAAGCTACAGAAGAAGGACATCGATGCTGTCTTTATCAAACGTGCCCTCGACAGCTTCACAAGCAGTGTGCAGGCCATAAGGTAAGATTAAACAATATCATTCGATCTTTCTCAAAGCAGAGCTTTATTTGAAAATGTATGCATGAAAGGAGACTGCATTTGTGTTTGAAATTACATTATTCTCATTATATATGGCCAGTGGTGTAATCTAGCTTATTTTATATACTATGTGTACTGTACAGTGGTGCTCATAAGTGTATGAACACATTCTAAAGTTGACTAAAAAGAGGAATAAAAAAATAAAAAAATCATCTTTTGGAAATTGATCTTAATGACTTAATTAAAAAAGTTGGAAAATCCAACCTTTAAGGACACCAATTTTCTTTTCTTTTTTATTCCTCTTTTTAGTCAACTTTAGCATGGGATCATAAGCTTATGAGCACCACTGTATACTGTGCTGAACATCCAGGCTATGTGAGACACAAAGGCTAACTTAAACACTAAAGACTTTATGCATCCCTGCCCATTTTAAGTGGAACTGAAGTATTTGTACTATACATGGATACATTGCATATACCTGTGCATCACATAGACAACAGTACTGTACAAAGCCAACAAACACATTGGTCTGTTTGCCTTCAGGGACTCCTCTCAACAGCAGCTGCAAGAAGCAACAGGAGCCAAAAGACCCAGAACAGCTTTGAGAGAAGAGGAGAAGCAGAGGCTGTCTGAAGAGGTCTGCAACACCATCCTGGATCACACCAAAGAAAGGTTCTCTTTCTCTGGCCACCTTGTGAGTGCTACCTTACTGCAAGCAGACATGTTTGAAAGGTACTGCCATTCATTTCCTGATGAGGCTCTGAATGCCACTGTGAATGCATACCCCATGCTGAGCAAGGCAAAGCTCAAGACAGAACTATCTCTGATCTATGAGAATCCTGAATTCAAGGGATGCTGTGGTGCACTGGCACTGTACCAGGTTCTCATGAGCTACAACCTCCAGGAGACGTTCTCTGAGACTGTGACTCTGTTGAACATCCTCATAACTACTCCCATGACAACAGCTGAAGCTGAGAGATGTTTCTCAACTTTGACACGAGTTAAGACATTCCTGCGAAATTCAATGGGCCAGGAACGTCTGAATGCACTGGCCATGCTTTCCATGGAGAGGGAACTAGTCCTCAGCATGCCTGATTTCAATGAGAAAGTCATTGAACGCTTTGCTGTATTGAAACAGAGAAGAGAACAGTTTCAGTACAAGTAATGTAGCCTCTCTCTCTCTTTGTCCCTCCCTGTCTGTCTCTTTAACACACACACGCCCAAATCAGTTCACAGTTGATGTTGTTTAAAATAGTTATTTTTCATTTAAAAAAAAGTTTTTAAAAAAATAATCTGTTCATGTTCATTTTTACAAATCTATACAATTGGCCAGAATATGGTTGTTCATATTTACAAATCTATACAATTGGCCAGAATATGGTTGTTCGTTTTTACAAAGCCATACAGATAGCTGTGTTTACCTTTTCTAGAAATTACTTTCAAATTCTGTTTTCAGGCAAAATGTCTATCACTGTTCATTTTCACAAATCTATACAAGAGGGCAGAATATGGAAGTCTATAAAAATGTCTTATTACCAATAACTTGCATCAATGTTTTCAGTAGCCTCTATCAAAAGCTCCTGCTTGCTTGTTGTGAATTATGCTCAGGTGCACATATTTCCAATTCAACCATGAGGCAAAAAATGTGGTAAAAGCTCTTGTTGATCCTGCAATCTGAACAAATACCAAGATGCTGTATTTTCAGCTGATATTTCATTTGTTTATGGAAATGCATATTGTTTATGCAGTGTTGAGGAATGTGAAAGAACACCCTTGATTATTTTTACTGTGATAACTTATTTTGATTTTGTAAGCCAACACTTTTGAGATCAGTCAATAAATGCTTCTGGTATTGACTTATATGCTGCCCCTGTCTTCATGTTGTTGCTGGACATATCTTTTTAAAAATGTGTGTAGGTCACCTAAATCATCAGAAAAATTGCCCCCCCTGAGAATTTTTTCAGGAGCCGCCACTGGTCAGACATGTTTAGCTTTTTCTCAGAAAGAAAGTCACATGTAGAAAAACAAAGCAGAAACACAAAATTAAACTCAACAAAAACGATTTGACTTCTGAAATAAAATCTGGTCAGTCTGTGGTATCAACAATACAAATGTGTTATGTATGAAGACTTGAAATAATATCAAAAGCAGTACTATGTGTTGTTAGGCTTCACTACTGTATGTGAGATAAGCTGTTATTCAGTTTATAAGAGTGTATAACATGACACCACCATCCAATGTTGGTACAGGAAAACATTAAAGCCTCAATCAGTTAAAGTATTTGAAACATTTAAAGCAGTTGAGATCACACTCATTACTGTACATTTCAAAGTTTCCCATCACACTCTTGCTTTCCCATAATGCATGCTGTGTTGCCCAGGATTGCATTAGCTAAGTCCGGGCCACATTATCTGGCTGGCACTCAGACAAACACTTGCTCTTTAGAGCACCATCCATCAGTGTCACTGTCTCTGAGCATTGATGTCCTAGAAATGACTGAACGTGTCAGTGTAGTTGCTGATGATTCAGAGAAGTGGGTAATGGTGGAAACTCACACACTGGCCAACCGTGCTATAGCAACATGAACCCAGCAATGTGCCCTGAATGAAAAAAGGCTCCTGGGAAAAAACATTTAACAAGGAAGTCTGTAAATGTCACAGAGTGGTTTGTTAGTCATCCATCAGCGTGGGCCCCTTTGGCAACAAAAGGAATTTACCCAGAAAACAAAACCTTTAGAGATTCATGATGTAATTCATATAATTGAATATAATTAAAAAGTAGTGTTACTGTAATTTACCCAAATTTGAGTTTAACCAACACATTTTACCCAATTGGTAACACCAATCTATATGTGCTCCCTTCTTTAACTATTTCCCTCACAGTCACACATCTCCAGTCAGGATCAGACTTAACCAATCCTCTGATGTTGAAGGGAGAACTACCAAGACGTTCAATAACACTGTTTTCTCTGAAAATACAGAGTTGATGGTTGCTGTACTTCAGTACATGGAAGAATGAGGTACACAAAGCAGCCCATTGGATTTCATTCTGTTTGATCCATGAACAGTGCTGCCTGCAGCCCCTAGGTGTCATCAGAAAACGTGGAGGTCTGGGAGTATTTTAGAGGTAGAATGACAGAAGGCAATATTCACACTTTTTTATAAGTGCCTTCTTATTTATCACAGTCTCTTAACAAACATCTAAAAGTAGAGTAATAGATGCATCAAAGTTGGTATTTTATGTCTTCTTAGATTAGGCTATGCTAAATGATGACAACAAGAGTAGGCTACTACAGTGTAGAAAAACGAAATGGATTCACACATGGTAGTGACAATGCACACATGGTAGTGACAGCTGTAGCGAAGCCTTTAGTTGTATCATAATGAGAAAAAACACCCCCTACTTCACCCACCACTAGATGATGAACTGACACTTTTTTGATGTTCTTTAAGGTGTTACAGTTACACGTCATCTCCAGTTCAGTGATACCAAACTGTAGGCTGGCTCTCTATTATCTCTTCCCGACTTCCCAGTCCTCAGCAGATATTATTTATGATCACGCGCACAACCCTGCATCTCTCCGGTCATTTGTGCCCGGTAACAACCGGAAGCGCAACAGAATGCTCTGAACAGGGCGACTGTGTTGGCAGCAATTTCATAACGCTCTCCTGTGTGATTTTTTTTGGTCCAACTCTGGGAAATACTACATTATAGAGAGGAAAACCTTTTGACTAAATCAAGTATCCACATGTGTCCTCCAATCACCTTTTTACTCGAGAGAAAGCAACATCAAGGCGTGCCTGGCGATTATTGTCGGATTCTTCACCTTCTTGGATGAGAAACTAATGGTGGGTGCAGGGGATGGGAATCGATGCCATGGGGCTGCCCAAAGGTGGGAATTTATGGCTGTGTAATTTAGATAATTATCTCAAAAATATTTTATTTCTACAATAATTACATTTCTCAGTAGAAAACAAAGAGGGAGCTGTCCCTGTTTTCCAAAAGTGATACGTCAAAGCTGATGGAAAAATAGGGGTAAAGAAGATGTCTGGAAGGCCCTTAAACAATAAAGATAAATTATTTGTGACATAATATTCCATGATGTGTAGGCCTAACCTATATCTGTCCTATTCAAATAATTATGATAGACCTTCCTATATCTACTCAAATAATTGAGTTTAGGGTCATCTTTATTATGGGCATCTTGTCATTTTGACAGGTGATTACCAGAGTTTACAGATATTTTATTCATTTAAAAGAACAACTGTGGCGTAGGTTTTAAAGGAAATGTGTCTCTTTAGAAGATACTACTATGATCCTGCTAGTTATGACAGATTTGTGATCAAATCTCATTCTTATAATGTCGTCAATGGATCAAACACTGGATCAGGCGTGATGTATAGTTTCTGACAACATTGTTCTTTCGGCATTTTTGATCTCCCATAGAATAATATAGTTCACCACAAATTATCCTTGTGCCCTACTGTAGCCTAGTTTAACCTTGTCAGAGTGGATATCAATCGAATGTTGTCGATCACTGTGATCATAATATTTTCCCCTCTGCTGCTGTTTCTGTATCAGGTTCATAAAACAGATTGTTACAGCTGACCCACCTCGAGTGGCTCTAATTGGGTGGTATTCCAACCTGTTAGATTCATATCAACAGAGTGGCAGAAAGGCTACCGACGTTGGAACAGCCAGACAACTATAGCCTACTGTAGACTACACTTCGGCCCCTGTGACTAGATAGGCCATAATATGGTTATTGCCAAAGAAAGACTATGAGAACAGAACATATCAGTCAATAAATGATTTCGACTTTATCCCACTGGCAAAACATGTTTTTATTCATTAATCTGCGACATAGGCATGTCATAACACATCAATATACATATATTTATAGGCTATAAATCATAATCAGTCTGTTCGAACTCATCATAATGTATAGACCTACATTATTTATAGTTTCGCCGACGACCTAAATGTATCATACTTCTCCAATCACTCGACAAAAAGTAGCCCATCTTTTTCTTAAAAGTCGAGGCGTGATGCAAGCTGTGTTTGTGGGCGCTTGGCTATAGCCTACTATCGTGTATGTGAATGGGAAGGGCGGCTTGAGGGTGTTGGTTCTACCAGACTAAATGGGTAGGGCTGAGATTTTGCTATGAGAAAGGCGTTGGAGGCTTCTCTAGGGAACTGAAGCCTCCAGTATGGCGACAGCAGCTGACCCCCCTTCGTATTGAAAATATGCCATTGATAAAATAACCTGTTTGATTCCCTCATGTAACATCTCATGCGGTCATATAAAAAATCTGAGATTAGCCGAAATCAAGGCATTCATTTTCTGATGTGTACGCGCACATTTTTCCTTTTCTGTTGTTGTGTCCACATATTTAGCCCATATTTACCTTCCCTCGGCACGCCTACCAGGGAGCACCTTCTAGATGAGACATAGGCTATAGCCTACCATACAGAAGTAGTGTGTCAGGCTGCATGTCAACTTTGATTTAGCAGGTTATGGTAACAGTCAATCAGATGTCATCAATGTGTTGCCCATAGGCTGCTGATAATTGGTTGAATATGATATCATACATTTTCATCTGTTATTTGATAACATATCTATGGGCTATGTATTTCACCTCAATAACTTGCTATTGCTTGCTGTTGACAGCTTAAAACGTTGATTTTGTACCATTTTGCTGAAGCAGTAGAAAAAACAGCAATTCCTAGTGCTAATATTAATTTAAATTCCTATCTCAACTTTCCATAATCATATCATATGTTTGCATGCATGAGTAAACTAAATCAACACGAATATTTAGTCATGAAATGTAACATAATATACAAATAGTGATATGCGCCCTAAGACTAGTATATTTTTAATCGTTACATAATTCTATATTTTTAGGTGAGTAATGCCATGACATTTTCATCTCTCCCTCTTGGGCATATCTCTTGTGAAATAATGGAGGATAAATCATTGCCATTCCACTCTTTAGGGGGGATATCAGGCATTTCTGCTAGACCTACCGGCATTTCTGCGCTTAGCCCAGTGCTGTTAAATTTGCAGCACAATGGACAGCAGCACATGCGCGAAAATAACCCGCTCAAATCCCTCAATCAACAGCTCGCGTCCACGAGAGAGAGGGAGAGCAAGTAGCCTAGTAGTTACTTTATTGACGAAGTGATTTTTATTTATTTAAATAACAGACTAAACAACTCACGTCCCACTGGGCACACACTGATTGAATCAACGTTTTTTTCACATAATTTCAATAAAATTACATTGAACCAACGTGGAATAGACGTTGAATTGACGTCTGTACCCAGTGGGGTTGGATTTCAATGTGGTTTATGGTTGTCTACAGTAGGCAATATGACACTTAAATGACTAAATGCTTTTGCACAAATAACAAGCTGCTAAAACGTCTGCTGATGCATGGCAATTACAGTGCATTCAGAAAGTATTCAGATCCACACACAATACCCCATAATGACAAAGCGAAAACAGGTTTTTAGAAATGTTTACATATTTATTACAAATAAAGTACAGAAATACCTTATTTACACAAGTATTCAGACCCTTTGCTATGAGACTCTAGAATTGAGCTCAGGTGCATCCTGTTTCCATTGATCATCCTTGAGATGCGTCTACAACTTGATTGGAGTCCACCTGTGGTAAATTCAATTGATTGGACATGATTTGGAAAGGCACACATCTGTGTATATAAGGTCCCTCAGTTGACAGTGCATGTCAGCGCAAAAACCAAGCCATGAAGTCGAAAGAATTGTCCGTAGAGCTCCGAGACAGGATTGTGTCGAGGCACAGATCTGGGGAAGGGTTCCAAAAAAATTCTGCTGCATTGAAGGTCCCCAAGAACACAGTGACCTCCATCATTTTTAAATGGAAGAAGTTTGGAACCTCCAAGACTCTTCCTAGAGGTGGCCACCCTGCCAAACTGAGCAATTGTGGGAGAAGGGCCTTGGTCAGGGAGGTGACCAAGAACCCAATGGTCACTCTGACAGATCTCCAGAGTACCTCTGTGGAGAGGGGAAAACCTTCTAGATGGACAAACATCTCTGCAGCACTCCACCAATCAGGCCTTTATAGTAGAGTGGTCAGACGGAAGCCACAGAGAGATCCTTGATGAAAACCTGCTCTAGAGCGCTCAGGACCTCAGACTGGGCCGAAGGTTCACCTTCGAACAGGACAATGACCCTAAGCACACAGCCAAGACAACGCAGGAGTGGCTTCGGGACA
Organism: Coregonus lavaretus; assembly: GCF_964263955.1. NCBI lineage: Eukaryota > Metazoa > Chordata > Actinopteri > Salmoniformes > Salmonidae > Coregonus > Coregonus lavaretus. Next base: position 14,390,117 of record NC_140003.1, read on the forward strand.
AGTCTCTAAATGTCCTTGAATTGCCCAGCCAGAGCCCCGACATGAACCTGATCGAACATCTCTGGAGAGACCTGACAATAGCTGTGCAGTGACGCTCCCTATCCAACCTGACAGAGCTTGAGAGGTTATTTGTCACATGTGCAAAATAAAGACACAAAAGCTTGTAATATGTCCAATGGAGAGACTTGTTGGTACGAGGATTCCAACCTGGCGTCTCATCATCGATAACATTGGAAACTGGGAATTGCCTTGATTAAGTTTTGATAAAGCTTAAAGGAAGTATTTTGTACATCATGACGCATTCTCACTATACCTGTTGAAATGTGGTACACGGATAAAAGATAGAATGATTTCTACAGACATTTACCATTATATCCATGTTATTATGTTTTTGATTGTAGAGCAAGGTACCCACTGGGCCCAAGCTGGTTGAATCAACACAATTCAATGTGATGATTTTGAATCAACGTGGAAAACTGATTGGATTTGCAAAAAGTCATCAACGTAAAGGAATTTCTGGAATGTTTGTCTTTCACCTTTAGCCTAACTCCAATGACATGGTTAACATTTTTGTTGATCTGAAATCAAATCAAATTGTATTTGTCAAATGCTTCGTAAACAACAGGTATAGACTAACAGTGAAATACTTACTTACGGGCCCTTCCCAACAATGCAGAGAGAAAAAAAAAAAGAAAAAAAAAAATAAATAGCACAAAGAAGAAATACACAATGAGTAACGATAACATGGCTACTGTATATACAAGGGGTACCAGTACCAAGTCGATGTGCAGGTGTACAAGGTAATTGAGGTAGATACAGTTGAAGTCGGAAGTTTACATACACCTTAGCCAAATACATTTAAACTCTGTTTTTCACAATTCCTGACATTTAATCCTAGTAAAAATTCCCTGTTTTAGTTAGGATCACCACTTTATTTTAAGAATGTGAAATGTCAGAATAATAGTAGAGAGAATTATTTATTTCAGCTTTTATTTATTTTATCACGTTCCCAGTGGGTCAGAAGTTTACATACACTCAATTAGTATTTGATAGCATTGCCTTTAAATTGTTTAACTTGGGTCAAACGTTTTGGTTAGCCTTCCACAAGCTTCCCACAATAAGTTGGGTGAATTTTGGCCTATCCTCCCGACAGAGCTGGTGTAACTGAGTCAGGTTTGTAGGCCTCCTTGCTCGCACACGCTTTTTCAGTTCTGCCCACACATTTTCTATAGGACTGAGGTCAGGGCTTTGTGATGGCCACTCCAATACCTTGACTTTGTTGTCCTTAAGCCATTTTGCCACAACTTTGGAAGTATGCTTGGGGTCATTGTCCATTTGGAAGACCCATTTGCGACCAAGCTTTAACTTCCTGACTGATGTCTTGAGATGTTGCTTCAATATATCCACATACATTTCCTTCCTCATGATGCCATCTATTTTGTGAAGTGCACCAGTCCCTCCTGCAGCAAAGCACCTCAACAGCATGATACTGCCACCCCCGTGCTTCACGGTTGGGATGGTGTTCTTCGGCTTGCAAGTATTTCCCTTTTTCCTCCAAACATAACGATGGTCATTATGGCCAAACAGTTCTATTTTTGTTTCATCAGACCAGAGGACATTTCTCAAAAAAGTACTATCTTTGTCCCCATGTGCAGTTGCAAACCGTAGTCTGGCTTTTTTATGGCGGTTTTGGAGCAGTGGCTTCTTCCTTGCTGAGCAGCCTTTCAGGTTTTGTCGATATAGGACTCGTTTTACTGTGGATATAGATACTTTTGTACCTGTTTCCTCCAGCATCTTCACAAGGTCCTTTGCTGTTGTTCTGGGATTGATTTGCACTTTTCGCACCAAAGTACGTTCATCTTTAGGAGACAGAACGCGTCTCCTTCCTGAGCGGTATGATGGCTGCGTGGTCCCATGGTGTTTATACTTGCGTACTATTGTTTGTACAGATGAACGTGGTACCTTCAGGCATTTGGAAATTGCTCCCAAGGATGAACCAGACTTGTGGAGGTCTACCATTTTTTTTCTGAGGTCTTGGCTGATTTCTTTTGATTTTCCCATGATGCCAAGCAAAGAGGCACTGAGTTTGAAGGTAGGCCTTGAAATACATCCACAGGTACACCTCCAATTGACTCAAATGATGTCAATTAGCCTATCAGAAGCTTCTAAAGTCATGACATCATTTTCTGGAATTTTCCAAGCTGTTAAAAGGCACAGTCAACGTAGTATATGTAAACTTCTGACCCACTGGAATTGTGATACAGTGAATTATAAGTGAAATAATCTGTCTGTAAACAATTGTTGGAAAAATTACTTGTGTCATGCACAAAGTAGGTTTCCTAACCGACTTGCCAAAACTATAGTTTGTTAACAAGAAATTGTGAAGTGGTTGAAAAATGAGTTTTAATGACTCCAACGTAAGTGTATGTAAACTTCCGACTTCAACTGTATGTACATATAGGTAGGGATGAATTTACTAGGCAACAGGATAGATAATAAACAGAAGCAGCAGCGTATGTGATGTCAAAAGAGTTAATGCAAAAAGGGTCAATGCAGATAGTTAAATAGTTAACCAATAGCTACCCGGACTAACTATTTAGCAGTCTTATGGCTTGGGGGTAGAAGCTGTTCAGGGTCCTGTTGGTTCCAGACTTGGTACAGTGGGGAAAAAAAGTATTTAGTCAGCCACCAATTGTGCAAGTTCTCCCACTTAAAAAGATAAGAGAGGCCTGTAATTTTCATCATAGGTACACGTCAACTATGACAGACAAAATGAGAAAATGTTTTCCAGAAAATCACATTGTAGGATTTTTAATGAATTTATTTGCAAATTATGGTGGAAAATAAGTATTTGGTCAATAACAAAAGTTTCTCAATACTTTGTTGTATACCCTTTGTTGGCAATGACACAGGTCAAACGTTTTCTGTAAGTCTTCACAAGGTTTTCACACACTGTTGCTGGTATTTTGGCCCATTCCTCCATGCAGATCTCCTCTAGAGCAGTGATGTTTTGGGGCTGTCGCTGGGCAACACGGACTTTCAACTCCCTCCAAAGATTTTCTATGGGGTTGAGATCTGGAGACTGGCTAGGCCACTCCAGGACCTTGAAATGCTTCTTACGAAGCCACTCCTTCGTTGCCCGGGCGGTGTGTTTGGGATCATTGTCATGCTGAAAGACCTAGCCACGTTTCATCTTCAATGCCCTTGCTGATGGAAGGAGGTTTTCACTCAAAATCTCACGATACATGGCCCCATTCATTCTTTCCTTTACACGGATCAGTCGTCCTGGTCCCTTTGCAGAAAAACAGCCCCAAAGCATGATGTTTCCACCCCCATGCTTCACAGTAGGTATGGTGTTCTTTGGATGCAACTCAGCATTCTTTGTCCTCCAAACACGACGAGTTGAGTTTTTACCAAAAAGTTCTATTTTGGTTTCATCTGACCATATGACATTCTCCCAATCCTCTTCTGGATCATGCAAATGCACTCTAGCAAACTTCAGACGGGCCTGGGCATGTACTGGCTTAAAAAGGGGGACACGTCTGGCACTGCAGGATTTGAGTCCCTGGCGGCATAGTGTGTTACTGATGGTAGGCTTTGTTACTTTGGTCCCAGCTCTCTGCAGGTCATTCACTAGGTCCCCCCGTGTGGTTCTGGCATTTTTGCTCACCATTCTTGTGATCATTTTGACCCCACGGGGTGAGATCTTGCGTGGAGCCCCAGATCGAGGGAGATTATCAGTGGTCTTGTATGTCTTCCATTTCCTAATAATTGCTCCCACAGTTGATTTCTTCAAACCAAGCTGCTTACCTATTGCAGATTCAGTCTTCCCAGCCTGGTGCAGGTCTACAATTTTGTTTCTGGTGTCCTTTGACAGCTCTTTGGTCTTGGCCATAGTGGAGTTTGGAGTGTGACTGTTTGAGGTTGTGGACAGGTGTCTTTTATACTGATAACAAGTTCAAACAGGTGCCATTAATACAGGTAACGAGTGGAGGACAGAGGAGCCTCTTAAAGAAGAAGTTACAGGTCTGTGAGAGCCAGAAATCTTGCTTGTTTGTAGGTGACCAAATACTTATTTTCCACCATAATTTGCAAATAAATTCATTAAATATCCTACAATGTGATTTTCTGGATTTTGTTTTCTCAATTTGTCTGTCATAGTTGACGTGTACCTATGATGAAAATTACAGGCCTCTCTCATCTTTTTAAGTGGGAGAACTTGCACAATTGGTGGCTGACTAAATACTTTTTTCCCCCCACTGTACATCCGTACCGCTTGCCGTGCAGTAGCAGAGAGAACAGTCTATGACTTGGGTGGCTAGAGTCTTTGACCATTTTCGTCTGAAAGCCCCTGGTATAGAGGTCCTGGATGGCAGGGAGCTCAGCCCCAGTAATGTACTGGGCCGTATGCACTACCCTCTGTAGTGCCTTGCTAAAACAGAGTTTTGTACTCTCTAATGTGTGGATAGGCCACTGGGAGTAAACGGATACCGGACTGCACTCTGGTCAAAGAGTGATCACAGACACAGAAGCCTAGTCCAGGAGTAATGATGAAACAGAGTATACATGTGGTCTGTGTACAGAGGGAAACAGGTTAAAAGAAAGAGAAAATTACTACAATGTAAATCCAATAAACCATTTTACATTAAACATTAATGTCAGCAATCGCTATGCACAATTTACAATAAGAGAAAAATAACACACCATCATTCCTCTCAGGAGAATTAACATTACAGTTACAACTGGTAGGCTAATCACATAATTGTACAAAATGGAAAGAGAACTGATGAAGGAAGTTACCCCTCTACACACACATTTCTTGTATTTACATAACAATAGCAACAGGAATATTATAAAAGTGAAATAAGTTTTTGTTCTGACTTACATTTGGTCAAAAACGAAAGCCTATGATCTCCACGAAAGCCAACTCTCAGTTCTGTGTTTATACTTACAATTGGTTGCCATGGTGAATAATGCAATAATAATTGGTAGGACACATGAAAGGAAACATCAAAGAGTTTACCTGAGTCTCTAAATGAAAATACTGGCAGAGCAATAAAATGTCCTTGTAGATCTAATAACATTTAGAGGATTCTAAATTCATATCTAACAGGCTTTTATACACTTGTGGTCAGATGCCAAGCAGTTGCCATACCAAGCAGTGATGCAGCCAGTGAATATGCTCTCAATGGTGCATCTGTAGGACTGTTTGAGGATCTGAGGGCCCATGACAAATCTTTTCAGCCTCCTGAGGGGGAAGAGGCATTGTCGTGCCTTCTTCACGACTGTGTTGGTGTGTGTGGACCATGATCATTCCTTAGTGATGTGGACACCAAGGAACTTGAAGCTCTCGACCCGCTCCACTACAGCCCCATCAATGTGAATGGGGCCGTGCTCGGCCCTCCGTTTCCTGTAGTCCACGATCAGCTCCTTTGTCTTGCTGACGTTAAGGGAGAGGTTGTTGTCCTGGTACCACACAGCCTGGTCACTGACCTCCTCCCTATAGGCTGTCTAACCATCGATGGTGATCAGGCCAACCCCCGTTGTGTCTTCAGCAAATGTAATGATGGTGTTGGAGTCGTGCGCAGCCACGCAGTCTTGGGTGAACAGGGAGTACAGGAGGGAACTAAGCACGCACATCTGAGGGGCCCCTGTGCTGAGGGTCAGCGTGGCGGATGTGTTGTTGCCTACCCTCACCACCTGGGGGAGGCCCATCAGGATGTCCAGGGTCCAGTTTCAGAGGGAGGTGTTCAGTCCTAGGGTCCTGAGCATAGTGATGAGCTTGAAGGGCACTATGCTGTTGAACGGTCAGCTATCGTCAATGAACAGCATTCTCACGCAAATGTTCCTCTTGTCCATGTGAGCGAGGGCAGTGTGGAGTGCAATAGTGATTGCGTCATCTGTGGATGTGTTGGGGTGGTGTGTGAATTAGAGTGGGTACAGAGTGTCTGAGATGATAGTGTTGATGTGAGTCATGACCAGCCTTTCAAAGCATTTCATGGCTACAGAAGTGAATGCTACAGGGCGATAGTCATTTAGACAGGTTATCTTGGTGTTCTTGGGCACAGGGACTATGGTGGTCTGCTTGAACATTTTTGGTATTACAGACTGGGTCAGGGAGAGGTTGAAAATATCAGTAAAGACACTTGCCAGCTGGTCAGCGAATGCTCTGAGTACACCTCCTGGTAATCCGTCTGGCCTGCGACCTTGTGAATGTTAACCTGTTCAAAGGTCTTGCTCACATCAGCTATGGAGAGCGAGATCACACAGTCATTCGGAACAGCTGGTGCTCTCATGTATGGTTCAGTGTTGCTTGCCTCGAAAGACAGCATAGAATGAATTTGGCTCGTCTGGTAGGCTCGCGTCACTATGCAGCTTGCGGCTAGGTTTCCCTTTGTAATCCGTGATAGAGCTGCCACATCCAATGAGTGTCAGAGCTGGTGTAGTGGGATTTGATCTTAGTCCTGTATTGACGCTTTGCCTGTTTGATGGCTTGTCGGAGGTTGTAGCGGGATTTCTTATAAGCGTCCAGATTAGTGTCCCAGTCCTTAAAAGCGGCAACTCTAGCCTTTAGCTCAGTGCGGATGTTGCCTATTATCCATGGATTCTGGTTGGGATATGTACGTACGGTCACTGTGGGGATGTCGCTATGATGCACTTACAGTGCCTTCGAAAAGTATTCAGACCCCTAGACTTTTTCCACATTTTGTGATGTTATAGCCTTATTCTAAAATGGATTTTAAAAATAATAATCCTCAGCAATCTACACACAATACCCCATAATGACAAAGAGAAAACAGATTTATTTATTTATTTCACATTTATTAAAAATAAAAAACAGAAATACCTTATTTACATAAGTATTCAGACCCTTTGTTACGAGACTCGAAATTGAGCTCAGGTGCATCCTATTTCCATTGATCATCCTTGAGATGTTTCTACAACTTGATTGGAGTCCACCTGTGGTAAATTAAATTGATTGGACATGATTTGGAAAGGCACACACCTGTCAAATAAGGTACCACAGTTGACAGTGCATGTCAGAACAAAAACCAAGCCATGAGGTTGAAGGAATTGTTCGTAGAGCTCCAAGACAGGATTGTGTCGAGGCACAGATCTGAGGAAGGGTACAAAAAAAATGTATGCAGCATTGAAGGTCCCCAAGAACACAGTGGCCTCCATAATTCTTAAATGGAAGAAGTTTGGAACCACCAAGACTCTTCCTAGAGCTGGCCGCCCGGCCAAACTGAGCAATTGTGGGAGAAGGGTATTGGCCAGGAAAGTGACCAAGACCCTGTCACTCTGACAGAGCTCTAGAGTTCCTCTGTGGAGATGGGAGAACCTTCCAGAAGGACAACCATCTCTGCAGCACTCCACCAATCAGGCCTTTATGGTAGAGTGACCAGACGGAAGCCACTCCTCAGTAAAAGGCACATGACAGCCCGTTTGGAGTTTGTCAAAAGGCACCTAAAGAAACAAGATTCTCTAGTCTGATAAAACCAAGATTGAACTCTTTGGCCTGAATTCCAAGCGTCACGTCTGGAGGAAACCTGGCACCATCCCTACGGTGAAGAATGGTGGTGGCAGCATCATGCTGTGGGGATATATTTCAGCGGCAGGGACTTGGAGACTAGTCAGGATCAAGGCAAAGATGAACGGAGCAAAGTACAGAGAGATCCTTGATGGAAACCTGCTCCAGAGCACTCAGGACCTCAGACTGGGGTGAAGGTTCCCCTTCCAACAGGACAACGACCCTAAGCACACAGCCAAGACAACGCAGGAGTGGCTTCGGGACAAGTCTCTGAATGTCCTTGAGTGGCCCAGCCAGAGCCCGGACTTGAACGCGATCTAACATCTCTGGAGAGACCTGAAAATAGCTGTGCAGCAACGCTCCCCATCCAACTTGACAGAGCCTGAGAGAATCTGAAGAGAATGGGAGAAACTCCCCAAATACAGGTATGCCAAGCTTGTTGCGTAATACCCATGAAGACTCAAGGCTCTAATCGCTGCCAAAGGTGCTTCAACAAAGTACTGAGTAAAGGGTCTGAATACTTATGTAAATGTGATATTTCCGTTTTTTATTTTTTTAAACGTGTTTTTGCTTTATTATTATGAGGTATTGTGTGTAGATTGATGAGAACCATTTAAAAAAATCAATTTTAGAATAAGGCTGTAACCTAACAAAATGTGGAAAAAGTCAAAGGGTCTGAATACTTTCCGAAGGCACTGTATTAATGAAGCCATTGACTGATGTGGTAAACTCCTCAATGTTATCGGATGAATCCCGGAACATATTCCAGTCTGTGTTAGCGAAACAGTCCTGTAGCTTAGCATCCGCTACATCGGACCACTTCCGTATTGAGTGCGTGTCGTGGAATATTCTAATCAAATGAGAGAGACTTTGTCATTTTTTCAACAATCATCTTTATTCAATATCGATTTAATTATTGCAATAATGAGACTGGTCGACCCAACACTCTTGACTGTTGGGCCGAGAAACTTTACAGAAAATGCTGGTTCTTATATAGCTGACACTAAAAATGCTTAGTCATGGCTGGTTCCACCCCTCCCATGCAGATCGGGTGCCATCATAAGCCACCTTGGGTTCATCCTATGGTTATCTGCACCTGGTGTTGTTTTAACCCCCAGCCCGGCTTAGTTTCCCAAATACAAGGATGAACAGAAACAATTAGGGTTTTGTTCTACTCCTCCAGGTTATCTTTATCTCGGTTACACCCACCACATCTTGTCTATGGAATGCATGCTGTAGATCAATTGTCAGCGCAAGCTATCTCTAGTGACCATACGCCCAGATTAGCTGCAGGGAGCCAGAGTGGAGACCATAAAAACACAGCATTAGTAGAACAGAAGCTGTCATCAAGGCAAAGGGTGGCTATTTGAAGAATCTCAAATATAAAATATATTTTGATTTGTTTAACACTTTATTGGTTACTGCATGATTGCATAGGTGTTATTTCATAGTTTCGGTGTCTTCACTATTATTCTACAATGTAAAAAACAGTAAAAAAATAAAGAAAAACCCTTGAATGAGTAGGTTTGTCCAAACTTTTGACTGGTAGTGTAAATGAAAACTCTCTTGGTAAATAGTATGGTCTGCAGCTTATCATGAGGTATTCTAACTCAGGTGTGCAAAACCTTGAGACTTCCTTAACATTAGACATCGCGCACCAGCTGTTGTTAACAAAGAGACACACACCTCCCCCCTTAACCTTACCCGAAGCTGCCGTTCGCTCTTGACAATGCATAAAAAAGCTAGATGTATATTATTATCCATGTACTTGTTCTTCAGGTCCTGTTGATAGGATAGTGATTGTACGTTCACCAATAGAACAGAGGGTAGAGAAGGTTTATTTACTCACCGGCGTAGTGTCATCAGGGAGCCCACTCGTTTGCCTCTCTTCCTCTTCCGAGTCCCGGGGATTAGTGTCACGGTCATCGGGAAGAGAGGACCAATGCGCAGCGTGGAATGTGAACATACTTATTTATTTGAATGATCACACGAACAAAACAACAAACGATAACGTGATGTTCTTGGTTACACTACACAAAACCAATACGGAACAAGAAACCACACCAAACGAATGCCTAACGGCTACCTAAGTATGGCTCCCAATCAGAGACAACGAGCTACAGCCGTCTCTGATTGGGAGCCACCCTGGCCAACATAGAAATGCAAAAACTAGACCCACAACACAAAACATAGAAACTAACACCCTGGCTCAACATACGAGAGTCCCCAGAGCCAGGGCGTGACAATTAGGGCCTGGTCCGGAATGAGCAGTACATCCACAGCTGCTGACTCGTTGAAGTAGAAATCGTCATCCTAATCAAGGTTAATGATCGCTGTTCTTATGTCCAGAAGCTGTTTTCGGTCATAGGAATGAACATTTTGGCTATATATATATTTTAAAAAATAAATACAAATTTAGTCATTTAGCAGACGCTCTTATCCAGACTTGTCACCCATCAAGGTTTGAATATGACATTTATTTTTTAATAGCCGACAATATAAAATATTTCATTCTGAATAATTGATTATATTATTCAGAATGCAGGTGTCAGCTGTTCATTGCACTCTTTTCATAACTGCTGCTACTTGTGCATGTACTCTGCTCCTTCAGTGCATGCACTCAGACGTGTGACCACAAGCAATATGCATGCCATGACTATGTCCTAATGAAACTGTTATGAAACTGTATATTCAACTTTTTGTGAATATATATAATTCCTAAACCATTTTGAAGATGTACTGTATAGAATAGAGTAGTCTGAATGTTTTCCAAATGTATTTTTGCCCTTTTGGTAACTATAGTATAAAGGTTGGCTTTGAGGTCAACGTGTCATATGCAGTAAGGGAAACTATAGGATTCATTTTAAATAAGCTACTGTAACTGAATTTGTAACTGAAACTGAAAATTATATGCGGCTACTAGCCAATAAATTGATTAGAGGATGTGTGGGTAGTATACAGTACTAATGCCGATCATAGGCACTTATGAGTTCATTCCAAATTCAGGGTCAATTTGTGCGCAGCTGGCTAAAGAGTCAAACTAGTCCATCACAGCTGTGATAATAAAGATATTTCTAGTATAATGTATTTAATGTATTTATTTGCTTTTCTGTTTGAACAAATCATTAATATTCACAACCCACAACAACACCACTCACATGAAGAATATGGGGAGATATGATAATCTGCCATAGCCGTGCACAAAGACACCTCAAACAGAGGTTACAACTACTTTTGTTTCACTAAATTCCTCAATGGGTTTTACTATGTTGACATATTGATGTGATTTATGTTAAATCTAGTCCAGCATTGACCAGTGTGTTAGTGATTGATTTCTTGGATCCGACAAGTCAAACAATGTATTTTATTGCACTATAAAGCCAATGACATAGAGATAAAGCTGAGGCCTCTCCACAATGTGACAGATGCAGAGGCAGCTGTAGTAAAGGGATACTTGATATTGCCATTGCAGTGTCTCTGTGCATTATGCTACTACTCTCTGAGCCTATTTGGAAAATCAGCCTCTCCCTCTGTCTCATCCCTACTCTTTACTCTGAGCCATTTGAAAGTGGAAACTTTGGGCTCTGAACGAGATCATGCCTCCTAGCTGTTGTCTATATGACTGGCTCTGGAACAAAGAGTAATGGGTTAAAATAGAAGTCTCATTTGATGCGAAGTCCCTCCATTGAATCCCCTGTATTATATGGCAAATCTGATTTAATTATTCCCAGGTATTTGCTGTGGATTTAGGAGCATGGCCAGGTCTTTCTAGACTCTTTAGGACCTGCTACTTGTCCTCTGTGGGATCTGTCCACAGCCAGATCTCCCCTCCACTCATTGGGTTGTTTTATTTAGAAAAAGTGAAGTGATAGATGTGAAAAATAGACTGTGACTACCTCATATTGATGATTTGGCCGCCAAAGTGTGGCATGGAAAGCATTTTTGTTTTCCTTCTCACTGGTACCTGTGTGAAATTGGATGATTGTAAGTGTAAGATTATAATGGAATAATATTGTCCAAGTCAGTCAGTGTGTTATACTGGTTGCACATTTCCTTCAATATAAATATTTTGCAGGTTTAATGTAGTTTTTAGGATATCAATGCCTCAGTAGTCGATGCTCAGTCACTACACTTGCCTCTAACTGGAGCTTCTCCCCCTTGTTTCTTCATCCCTTTCTAATGCAGGAGGCTAGCTGTTCACTCTGAAAGTGCAGGATGGCCCAGCTGCTTGTACCGCCAGGACCAGACAGCTTCCGCCCGTTTTGTCGTGAGTCCCTCGATGCCATCGAGAGACGGATCGCTGACGAGAACGCCAAGAAGCCCAAGGCAAAGCGCAACGACGATGACGACGACGGGCCCAAGCCCAGCAGTGACCTGGAGGCGGGCAAATCATTGCCACTCATATACGGGGACATTCCCAAAGGATTGGTGTCCACACCACTGGAAGACCTGGACACCTTCTACAGCAACCAGAAAGTGAGTTGGATTGGTCATCCCAAAGAGCTGGGCTTTGAAACCAAGCATAGATGTTTGGATGAGTTGTGAAAGGTTAAGGCAGTCTTGTAAAGCAAAGGCTTGCATTAATGTATAACACATAGTTGTCTGTTGCGTTGCATAATAGATACAGTATTATGTTTGGATACAGTAGCCCTCAATTCTGGATCCATGTCCTATTTTGAGCAGAGAGTTTATGTTTATGCATACTAGTAGTGTCTATCCAGTCATGTGTATGCTGTGCAGTGAGAGATCTCAATGTGTCAGGCACTGTGATTACCCAGAGTTGCAGTAGCACCGGCTTTCTCTGTTGTCAGATCCAAGTTCAGTTGTTATTGTGTAGGACAAGTGATGAAGTACGCTGTCATCCATCCAGAGCCTTTGTATCCAAGGTGACAGAAAAGCTATGATTGATAGGGCTCCCGTCTGACCATTTTAGGGGAGACATATCACGACACCACAGAGTATCACTGAGCTCTACAATGTGTGCTATAGCAACAACAGAAGTTGGTGTTGTGTTGTTGTCCTTTGTTTAATGAATCATTTCCATCACTCCTAAGTGACCAGGAATATGTGTTGACAGTCTCTCTCTCTCTCTCTCTCTCTCTCTCTCACAGACCTTTATAGTATTGAACCGAGGGAAGGCCATCTTCCGCTTCAATGCCACTCCTGCCTTGTATGTCTTAAGCCCCTTCAACCCTCTTAGAAGAATATCAATTAAGGTTTTGGTACACTCATATCCTTTGATAAAAAAAAGATTAACCGCATTGAATATTTTTGAGGTCAAATTAAATATGTGTCCTATATACTATGTCTGTATTGTACAGATAATTATTGCACTTTATACAATGGGTGGGTCTAATCCTGAATGCTGATTGGTTAAAACCGCATTCCAGCCGGTGTCTATTCCACAAGTTACCATCAGCTAAATCTATTATGTTAAAATGGCTGTTTTACTCTTTTCCATTTGACTGCGCAATTCACTGTCTCTTCAACCCAGCCAAGTAATGTATAAACTTGATCTCCACTATTAAAAGCATCTAGACATTATCTCACATTTCTTTTAGACTAACATTTTGTTTTCAACAGCAGAGATTTGTATTAACCTTGCTGTCTATCTCTTCAACATTTCCAACATTGTTTCAATATTCAAATTCCATCTCCAGCTGTCCCATAGTAATGAGCGTGTCGGGAGTCGGGGCGAGACAGACAGGCAGGCAGCGTTTCTCAACCAGTCGAAATCATGGATCAGCTGGCATCATTTTTGTGGATATATACAAAGAAATGTCAATTGAAAAACGGTACAACGAAACGAAGTGCAGCTAGTTTGCTGTCTTTCCAGCTTCAGTTTGTGTCACGGTTCAGACAGACGACCAGAGGACCACAATTGCGTCACACCAGAAAGTTTATTAAAACTTAAGGGAAAAGGGAAGTAGGGAGTGAATGAAGGCTCCAGGGGTAACAGGGATCCCGTCCAATGTGCTGGGTCTGTGCCCCCCCCAGTGGCAGCGATGCGTCCTATGAAGCCGGTGGTGGGTGGTCCAGAAGTCCTGGGGGGGGGAGACACAGACACAACAGGGCGGAATGAAACAAGGCAGCAGTACAGTTCAAGGGAAATCCAAAATACGTAGTAGCAAGGCAGAAGGCTGGTCAGAGTTACCGGGATTGAAGAGTAGTCAGGAGTCGTTATGGCAGAAGCAGGTCTGGATCTCCTGGGGCAGAAGAGTATCCAAAAATCAGGCAGGTCCGGGGTCACAAAACCAGGGTGAGCCAGAAGCGCGAGCAAACAGGTTCCGGGTGTGAGCTTTGCAGACGATCTGACACCGGAGAGCTGAAAGACAGGGCCTTAAATACTGGGAGAGGTAGTGGGTAATGCAGCGCAGCTGGCAGAGTAATTAGAGCAGAGCAGAGCAGGGACAGGTGGAGCTAGTTAGGCTGAGTAGAGAGAGTGGTGAGCAGAGTGGAAGAAATTTAAGGTGGTAACCCGGTGGAGTGAGAGGCTCATGACAGTTTGAAGTGATTGTGTTAGCTGTGTTGTTGGTTAGGTCATCTGAACAACAGTGTCCTGACAAGTGAACACATTTTCTATGCCAGGCGAAATCGCGCCTCATTAGCTCATTGTTATGGATGTATCCAAATAAATCTCTCCAGAAAACAACTTAAACAAATGCAAATGCAGCTACTTTGCTGTTATTCTGGCTGCACTTTTTGACGTGACTGTAAGTTAGTGTCACGCGACGTGTATGCGGTCAGCGAAGTCAAACGCAGGACACAGAGCGGCTGGCAACGTACTTTACTGAACACAGTAAAACGTACAAAACAACAAACCTCCAAACAGGGAGGAAAACACAAATACTCGTAACACAAAGCAACTGCCGAAATGACAACGAACAATCACACACAAAATAACCAATGAGAGACAGGGGGTAATATAGGGAATACAATCCAACATAATGGGAAACAGGTGTAAACAATAAAGACCAAACAAGACAAACACCGAAACATCGATCGGCAGCAGCTAGTACTCCGGGGACGACGAACGCCGAAGCCTGCCCGGGCAAGGAGGAGGAGCAGCCTCGGCTGAATCCGTGACAGTACCCCGCCCTTGACGCACGGGGACGGCCAGGAGGACGCGGAGCAGGGCGAGTCGGATGACTCCGGTGGAAATCCCTCAATAGGGAGGGATCAAGGATGTCCCTCCTAGGGACCCAGCACCGTTCCTCCGGACCGTACCCCTCCCATTCCACGAGATACTGCAGACCCCCCATCCGACGCCTCGAATCCACGATGGAACGGACTGAGTACGCCGGAGCCCCCTCGATGTCTAGTGGGGGCGGAGGAGCCTCTCGTATCTCATTCTCCTGGAGTGGACCAGCTACCACCGGCCTGAGGAGAGACACATGGAACGAGGGGTTAATGCGGTAATTAATGGGCAGTTGTAACCTATAACATACCTCGTTCAATCTCCTCAGGACTTTAAATGGCCCCACAAACCGCCGACCCAGCTTCCGGCAGGGCAGGCGAAGGGGCAGGTTTCGGGTCGAGAGCCAGACCCGATCTCCCGGTGCATACACCGGAGCCTCACTGCGGTGGCGATCGGCGCTCGCCATTTGCCGCCTGATAGCCCGCTGCAGATGGACATGCGCAGCGTTCCATGTTTCCTCCGAGCGCCGAAACCACTCATCCACCGCAGGGGCTTCGATCTGGCTCTGATGCCAGGGTGCCAGGACCGGCTGATAACCCAGCACACACTGAAAAGGCGTAAGATTAGTGGAGGAGTGGCGGAGTGAGTTTTGGGCTATCTCTGCCCAGGGGATATACCCCGACCACTCCTCCTGCCGGTCCTGGCAATAGGACCTCAGAAACCTACCCACATCCTGGTTTACTCTCTCCACCTGCCCATTACTCTCAGGGTGAAAACCCGAGGTAAGGCTAATCGAGACCCCCAGACGTTCCATAAATGCCCTCCAGACTCTAGAGGTGAACTGGGGACCCCGATCAGACACTATATCCTCAGGTCTCCCTACAGCCCGTTTGTAGGGCTGTAGGGAGACCTGGCATAGGAATGAGACGGCAGGCCTTAGAAAACCGATCCACAACGACCAAGATCGTGGTGTTCCCCTGGGAGGGAAGAAGGTCCGTGACAAAATCCATCGATAGGTGAGACCACGGCCGTTGTGGAACGGGTAGGGGTTGTAACTTCCCTCTGGGCAGGTGTCTAGGCGCCTTACACTGGGCGCACACCGAGCAGGAAGAAACGTAAACCCTCACGTCCCTAGCTAAGGTGGCCCACCAGTACTTCCCACTAAGGCAGTGCACTGTCCGACCAATACCAGGATGACCAGAGGAGGGTGACGTGTGAGCCCAATATATATCAGTCGATCACGGACCTCGAGCGGCACGTACTTCCGTCCCTCTGGACACTGTGGGGCAGTAGGATCGGCACGTAACGCCCACTCGATATCCGCATCGACCTCCCACACTACTGGTGCCACCAGACAAGACTCCGGAAGTATGGGAGTGGGCTCAATGGACCTCTCCTCTGTGTCATATCGTCGGGACAGGGCGTCTGCCTTAGCGTTCTGTGACCCTGGTCTATAAGTGAGCTTAAATACAAATCGGGTAAGAAACATGGCCCACCTAGCCTGACGAGGGTTCAGTCTCCTCGCTGCCCGGATGTACTCCAGGTTACGATGGTCAGTCAGAATGAGAAAAGGGTGTTGAGCCCCCTCAAGCCAATGCCTCCACACCTTCAGGGCTTGAACCACCGCTAGCAGCTCCCTGTCCCCCACGTCATAATTGCGCTCCGCCGGACTGAGCTTCTTAGAATAGAAAGCACAGGGGCAGAGTTTTGGAGGCGTGCCTGAGCGCTGAGACAGTATAGCACTGATCCCCGCCTCGGACGCATCCACCTCAACTTGGAATGCCAAAGAGGGATCCGGATGTGCCAGCACCAGAGCCGAGGTGAACAGGTCCTTCAGATGTCTAAACGCCCTGTCCGCCTCAGCCGACCACTGCAAACGCACCGGGCCCCCCTTTAGCAGGGAGGTGATGGGAGCTGCTACCTGTCCAAAGCCCCGGATAAACCTCCGGTAGTAATTGGCAAAACCCAAAAACCGCTGCACCTCCTTCACCGTGGTGGGAGTCTGCCAATTACGCACGGCTGAAACGCGGTCAATCTCCATCTCCACCCCTGACGCGGACAACCGATGTCCCAGGAAGGAGATGGACTCCTGGAAGAACAGACATTTCTCCGCCTTCACATACAGATCATGCTCCAACAGTCTACCAAGCACCCGACGCACCAGGGACACATGCTCGGCTCGTGTAGCGGAGTATATTAGAATGTCATCAATATACACCACTACACCCTGTCCATGCAAATCCCAGAAAATCTCGTCCACAAACGATTGGAAGACTGAAGGAGCATTCATTAAACCGTATGGCATGACGAGGTACTCATAGTGACCCGAGGTGGTACTGAATGCTGTCTTCCACTCATCTCCCTCCCTAATGCGCACCAGGTTGTACGCGCTCCTGAGATCCAATTTTGTGAAGAATCGCGCCCCGTGTAATGACTCCGTCATACTAGCAATCAGAGGGAGAGGATAGCTGTATTTGATTGTAATCTGATTGAGACCACGGTAATCAATACACGGGCGTAAACCCCCATCCTTCTTCTTCACAAAAAAGAAACTTGAGGACGCAGGGGAAGTGGACGATCGTATGTATCCCTGTCTCAGAGATTCGGTGACGTATGTCTCCATAGCCGCCGTCTCCTCCTGAGACAGAGGATACACATGACTACAAGGAAGCGCAGGGCCTACCTGGAGGTCTATCGCACAATCCCCCTGTCGATGAGGTGGTAATTGAGTCGCCTTCTTTTTACAGAAGGCGAGTGCCAAATCGACATACTCAGGAGGAATGTGCATGGTGGGAAGTTGGTTTGGACTTTCCACCGTCGTTGCCCCTACGGAAACACCTACACACCGCCCGACACACTGATCAGACCATCCCTTGAGAGCCCTCTGTTGCCATGAAATGTTGGGGTCATGAGATGTTAACCAGGGAAGCCCCAACACCACGGGAAATGCAGGAGAGTCAATCAAATACAACCATATAATCTCCTCATGGCCCTCCTGCGTCTTCATCTTAAGTGGCGCTGTGACCTCCCTAATCAATCCCGACCCCAAAGGGCGGCTATCTAGGGCATGGATGGGGAAGGGCACATCAACTGGTACAATAGGAATCCCTAACTTATACGTGAACCGGCGATCTATAAAATTCCCAGCTGCGCCTGAATCTACTAGCGCCTTATGCTGGGAGTGAGGAGAAACCTCGGGAAACACCCCTTTAATACACATATGTACAACAGAGAGCTCTGGGTGAGTTGGGTGCTTACTCACCTGGAATGACTCATCAGTGCGCTGCCTACTGCCTCGATTCCTAGGAGACCCTCCCCAGGACCGACCCGCAGTGTGTCCTCTGCGGCCACAGTTGGTGCAGGGGACGGCCTCTCTCCTGGTCTCTCTCCTAGTCTCCCTAGCACCAGCACCCCCGAGCTCCATAGGGCTCGGCTCGGAAGTGCTGGGGGATGGAATGGACGGCCCCGACTCCGGACGTCCGCGGATAGCCAACAGGGTATCTAGGCAAATCGACATGTCCACCAGCTGATCGAAGCTTAGGTTGGTGTCCCTGCAGGCCAATTCCCGACGCATGTCCTCCCTCAGGCTGCACCTGTAGTGGTCGATGAGGGCCCTCTCATTCCATCCCGCATTGGCAGCCAGAGTCCGGAAGTCCAGTGTGAACTCCTGCGCGCTCCTCTTCCCCTGTCTGAGGTGGAACAGACGCTCACCCACCGCCTTCCCCTCTGGGGGATGATCGAACACCGCCCTGAAGCGGCGGGTGAACTCTGCATAGTTGACTGTAGCGGCGTCTATTCCCCTCCACTCGGCGTTGGCCCACTCCAGCGCCTTGCCGGACAGACAGGAGATGAGGGCGGACACGCTCTCGTATCCCGAGTGCACCGGGTGGACGGTTGCCAGGTAGAGTTCCACTTGGAGCAGCAAACCCTGACACCCGGCCGTGGTGCCATCATAAGCCCTCGGGAGCGAGAGCCGAATCCCACTGGACCCCGGAGGTGAAGCGATGGGTATAGCTGATGGTGGTGGTATCGTTGGAGGAGGTGTGGGCAAACCTCCTCTTTCCCATCGCTCCAAGGTGTTCATCACCCCTTCCATGGCGGTGCCGAGGGCCTGGATCATGGCCGCTTGTTGTGTTACGCGCTCCTCCATTGATCCAGCTGGCACCGCTGCTCCTGCTGACTCCATGTCTTGGTGTGTGATTCTGTCACGCGACGTGTATGCGGTCAGCGAAGTCAAACGCAGGACACAGAGCGGCTGGCAACGTACTTTACTGAACACAGTAAAACGTACAAAACAACAAACCTCCAAACAGGGAGGAAAACACAAAGACCCATAACACAAAGCAACTGCCGAAATGACAATGAACAATCACACACAAAATAACCAATGAGAGACAGGGGGTAATATAGGGAATACAATCCAACATAATGGGAAACAGGTGTAAACAATAAAGACCAAACAAGACAAACACCGAAACATCGATCGGCAGCAGCTAGTACTCCGGGGACGACGAACGTCGAAGCCTGCCCGGGCAAGGAGGAGGAGCAGCCTCGGCTGAATCCGTGACAGTTAGCCGTAGTTGGCTAGCTAGCAAGCAAGGGATAAGAACGTTGCCAGCCAGTATGGCAATGGAACATTTAGAACGAACGACTGGGTCGCGTCCCTAGATACAGAACAAAAAGATTGAACGATTAGGTCGCGTCTCTGGCAACCGAACCGATAGACAGAACGACCAGCCGGCTTGGGTAGCAACGCTAGATTTGTGTCGGGACTATATCTTGTGGAATGATTAAATAGTATGAATAAATTCATCAAACAAAGTTTTTAATGAATATATGTCAATCATTATATGAATATGTTGGTAACCCATTGTATAAAAGTGATAATACCCTCGATGACGGTGTTTGGAGGATATATTGGCACGGTTTGCACCTGTGCCAATATATCCTCCAAAACCGGCTTCTCAGGCATTATCACCAAGTTGTGAGTTGTAACACACTGGCCAAGTGTACTAAACATATGGTCACATGATACGTTCTATACCTGAGTCAGGTGTTGTATTGTATGTCTTGTGTAATGAATTTTGAATCAATAGGTCTGGACAGTTCAGTTTCCTTGACAACTGCCTCCACATTGTTTAGCATGGTAATCATGTTCACCATCCTTACCAACTGTGCGTTTATGACCCTGAGTCAGCCCCCCGACTGGGCAAAGAATGTAGAGTAAGTCATCCTCTTACCCCAAAATCTACATGCTTCCACAATACACACACACAGTAATCTATGTAGACTAACCAGTCCCCTTTGTTTCCAACAGGTACACATTCACTGGAATCTATACATTTGAATCTCTTATAAAAATTCTGGCAAGGGGCTTCTGTGTAGGGAAGTTTACCTTTCTACGAGACCCATGGAACTGGTTGGATTTCTGTGTTATTGTCATGGCGTAAGTATTCTCTCATTTTCCTGTTATATGATCAGTAAAAGGATACTGTAGCTTTATTAAGGACTAATATTAGCTTCTGATATTATGACTTACCTACAGTTGAAGTCGGAAGTTTACATACACACACAGGTTGGAGTCATTAAAACGAGTTTTTCAACCACTCCACACATTTCTTGTTAACAAACTATAGTTTGGCAAGTCGGTTAGGACATCTACTTTGTGCATGACACAAGTCATTTTTCCAACAATTGTTTACAGACAGATTATTTCACTTATAATTCACTGTATCACAATTCCAGTGGGTCAGAAGTTTACATACACTAAGTTGACTGTGCCTTTAAACAGCTTGGAAAATTCCAGAAAATGATGTCATGGCTTTAGAAGCTTCTGATAGGCTAATTGACATAATTTGAGTCAATTGGAGGTGTACATGTGGATGTATTTCAAGGCCTACCTTCAAACTCAGTGCCTCTTTGCTTGACATCATGGGAAAGTCAAAAGAAATCAGCCAAGACCTCAGATTATTTTTTTTGACCTCCACAAGTCTGGTTCATCCTTGGGAGCAATTTCCAAATGCCTGAAGGTACCACGTTCTTCTGTACAAACAATAGTACGCAAGTGCCATGCAACGCCTGGGTTGTGGGTTCGATTCCCACGGGGGGCCAGTATGAAAAAAATTAAATGTATGCACTCACTAACTGTAAGTCACTCTGGATAAGAGCGTCTGCTAAATGACTGAAATGTAAATGTAAGTATAAACACCATGGGACCACGCAGCCGTCATACCGCTCAGGAAGGAGACGCGTTCTGTCTCCTAGAGATGAACGTACTTTGGTGTGAAAAGTGCAAATCAATCCCAGAACAACAGCAAAGGACCTTGTGAAGATGCTGGAGGAAACAAGTACAAAATTATTTATATCCACAGTAAAACAAGTCCTATATCGACATAACCTGAAAGGCCGCTCAGCAAGGAAGAAGCCACTGCGCCAAAACCGCCATAAAAAAGCCAGACTACGGGTTGCAACTGCACATGGGGACGAAGATCCTCTGGTCTGATGAAACAAAAATAGAATTGTTTGGCCATAATGACCATCGTTATGTTTGGAGGAAAAAGGGGGTGCTTGCAAGCCGAAGAACACCATCCTTACCGTGAAGCACGGGTGGCAGCATCATGCTTGTGGGGGTGCTTTGCTGCAGGAGGGACTGGTGCACTTCACAAAATAAATGGCATCATGAGGAAGGAAAATTATGTGGATATATTGAAGCAACATCTCAAGACATCAGTCAGGAAGTTAAAGCTTGGTCGCAAATGGGTCTTCCAAATGGACAATGACCCCAAGCGTACTTCCAAAGTTGTGGCAAAATGTCTTAAGGACAACAAAGTCAAGGTATTGGAGTGGCCATCACAAAGACCTGACCTCAGTCCTATAGAAAATGTGTGGGCAGAACTGAAAAAGTGTGTGCGAGCAAGGAGGCCTACAAACCTGACTATTGTGGGAAGCTTTTGGAAGGCTACCCAAAACGTTTGAACCAAGTTAAACAATTTAAAGGCAATGCTACCAAATACTAATTGAGTGTATGTAAACTTCTGACCCACTGGGAATGTGATGAAATAAATAAAAGCTGAAATAAATCATTCTCTCTACTATTATTCTGACATTTCACATTCTTAAAATAAAGTGGTGATCCTAACTGATCTAAGACAGGGAATTTTTACTAGGATTAAATGTCAGGAATTGTGATAAACTGAGTTTAAATGTATTTTGCCAAGGTGTGTAATCTTCCGACTTCAACTGTATATGACATAACTATTGGCAACACTATACACCGGGGTTCCCCAATAGGCAGCCCGCGGTCCATATTCAGTGATCGTATCCCAATGTAATCAAGGTTTGAAATGATTCTGTTTTTGTCAAATACTAAGTCTGTTTGGAATTCTTGTGGTCAATTTGCAGTTCACAAATTATTTATAACTATGTCCTGGCCCCCCGACCATCCGCTCAAGGAAAACTTGGCCCACGGCTGAATGTGATTGGGGACCCCTACTGTACACTCACTAATGTTCACGCTTAAAAATTCTCACGACAAACCCACTTCTACACTACTAGTAATTTCACTTACATGTATTTCTACTAACACCTACCAGACTTCACTAACATTTGTTTTTGCTGCATGAGGCAGATGAGTTACAACAAGAATAGGGTAAATGTTGATTTAGATTAGTACATTGATTCTGTTTGTTGTTCAGGGGCAAACATGCCACCTTGGTTTATTATTTGTGTTGTTAGTGCATTAATTGTTGGTGGCTTACACAAGAGAACAGTCGTATTGCAATACTGCATTAGGATGGTTGCAAGTCCTTGTAATTACAATACTATGTAGACATGACGAATATTGAGGCACTCACACTCCTCAGTCTAACCTGAAATTTGATAGTGTTATTCCTTGTTTAATGTCCTCAGACTCCTCACACCTATTGTCTATCCCACCATGTAATACTGTTTGAGGGGTTTAGGTCCCTTGCCATGTTACATTAATGTATTTTCTCCTGAACTACACAAGCTCTATTGTAATTGTGAATTTTCCTGCAGGTATGTAACAGAGTTTGTAAACCTAGGCAATGTTTCAGCTCTTCGCACTTTCAGAGTACTAAGAGCTTTGAAAACTATTTCAGTTATCCCAGGTAAGAAGTGCCTGCTGCCAGGTGTCAGCCAGCCCCTTCCTTGTGTCATGCTTCCTCCGACTGCTCTTTGTTGTCCTGTCATGGCGTCTGTTTGTGACCTACCCCTTATTACAGATATGTCACAGAGTTTGTGGACCTGGGCAATGTCTCAGCACTGAGAACGTTCAGGGTTCTCCGAGCTTTGAAAACTATATCGGTCATCCCAGGTGAGAGCAAGGTTAAGGGTTAAGGTTTAGGGGCCAAAGGGTGGTACTGTACTACTCCCTCCATCAAAGTTAAGGGTCACTTCACCTTTACGCTTTTCTTTAGGTCTGATGGTTTGCCTCTCATGCTGCAATATGGCCAGTAAAAGCAGGAATCTGAAGCAGTTCATTGAAATGGAAAGGATTCCTTGCTTTTAGACATACTATTTTATTTCTTGATTTGTTTATTTCTCCAGAACAGCCTTGTCGATTTTGTTTGCATGAGACTCTGTTTAAATCCAGCTTGTGTAATTACGTGTGTGGTGCTGTCCAGCTCTCCTCTCCTTCCTTTGCTGTTTGAGATGGTTGCTTGTCAGTGTCCTCCCTGACTGGGGTGTCTGCCTTCGTTCAACTGCTCCTGACTGTGCTGTTGGTCTAGTAAAGGTGTGTCATATGTCAGAGCTGATCGTGATGCATGTCCACCCTCACAGACATGCTCACAGACATGCATGCTTTTGTTATTGTACTCTAAGACATATTTTCTGATCCAAGCTCTTAGTAAGGTTTATAACACACTGGTATATCTACAGTACAACATACATGCAGTGCATTTGGAAAGTATTCAGACCCCTTGACGTTTTCCTCATGTTGTTACGTTACAGCCTTATTCTAAAATGGATACCCCACACAATACCCCATAATGACAAAGCAAAAACAGTTTTTTTTGCAAATTCAAATTTCAAATATCAAATTTACGTAAGTATTCAGACCCTTTACTCAGTACTTTATTGAAGCACCTTTGGCATTGATTACAGCTTCGAGTCTTCTTTGGTATGATGCTACAAGCTTGGCACACCTGTTTGGGGAATTTCTCCCATTCTTCTCTGCAGATCCTCTCAAGCTCTGTCAGTTTGGATGGGGAGTGTCGCTGCACAGCTATTTTCAGGTCTCTCCAGAGATGTTTGATCGGGTTCAAGTCCAGGCTCTGGCTGCTAGGCCACTCAAGGACATTCAGAGACTTGTCCCGAAGACACTCCTGCGTTGTCTTGGCTGTGTGCTTAGGGTCATTGTCCTGTTGGAAGGTGAACCTTCGCCCCAGTCTGAGGTCCTGAGCGCTCTGGAGCAGGTTTTCATCAAGGATCTCTCTGTACTTTGCTCTGTTCATCTTTCCCTCGATCCTGACTAGTCTCCCAGTCCCTGCCACTGAAAAACATCCCCACAGCATGATGCTGCCACCACTATGCTTCACCATAAGGATGGTGCCAGGTTTCCTCCAGACGTGATGCTTGGCTTTCAGGCCAAAGAGTTCAATCTTGGTTTCATCAGACTAGAGAATCTTGTTTCTCATGGTCTGAGAGTCGTTTAGGTGCCTTTTGGCAAACTCCAAGCGGGCTGTCATGTGCCTTTTACTGAAGAGTGGCTTCCATCTGGCCACTCTATCATAAAGGCCTGATTGGTGGAGTGCTGCAGAGATGGTTGTCCTTCTGGAAGGTTCTCCCATCTCCACAGAGGAACTCTGGAGCTCTGTCAGATTGACCATCGGGTTCTTGGTCACCTCCCTGACCAAGGCCCTTCTCCCCCGATTGCTCAGTTTGGCTGGGCGGCCAGCTCTAGGAAGAGTCTTGGTGGTTCCAAACTTCTTTCATTTAAGAATGATGGAGGCCACTGTGTTCTTGGAGACCTTCAATGCTGCAGACATTTTTTGGTACACTTCCCCAGATCTGTGCCTTGACACAATCCTGTCTCGGAGCTCTACGGACAATTCTTTCGACCTCATGGCTTGGTTTTTGCTCTGATCTGCACTGTCAATTGTGGGACCTTATATAGACAGGTGTGTGCCTTTCCAAATCATGTCCAATCAATTGAGTTTACCACAGGTGGATTCCAATAAAGTTGTAGAAACATCTCAAGGATGATCAATGGAAATAGGATGCACCTGTGCACAATTTCGAGTCTCAAAGCAAAGGGTCTGAATACTTAAGTAAATGTGATATTTCAGTTTTTTTTTTTTATACATTTGCTAAAATCGATTTGTCATTATGGGGTATTGTGCGTAGATTGATGAGTATTTATTTTTATTTAATCCATTTTAGAATAAGACTGTAACGTAACAACACGTGGAAAAAGGGTAGGGTCTGAATACTTTCCGAATGCACTGTATGTCAATTTTGGCCAGAACTGCCTGGACATTATAAGAACTATGAGTAGGACTTCCTTAGCTTATTGTTTTTTTATAATCACCCTTAGAGCAATAAGGGAATTAATTTTAAGCTACATTGTCATGTATGAATGTGTGCTATAAACATATTACTGGGATTTGGATCTTAGTCATAAAAGATAATGTGCTTATCATGGCTCATATAATTCTAGTGGAGAAAATAACATGGTATAACTAGGGTTGCAAAGATACTGGTAATTTACCAAAGTTACCGGAATCTTCAGTAATTGGGGTAATTAACAGAAAATCTATTGCAATCTATCGTAAATTTGGTAATTCATAATTGAATATATATAGTATTAATTTTGTATATCTCTGTTCGTATTGTCTATGAGTTTCTAGTAAATAGACCATATGGTTCAAGAGAAAGTAGCCTAATTAATGAAAAAAACATCTAATCAACAATGGCATTATTTTCAAATAACTCCAACTATTGACTTTTTAAAATTTGTTTTAATAGTCATTTAGCAGACGCTCTTATCTAGAGCGACTTACAGTTAGTGAGTGCATACATTTTTTAAACTGGCCCCCCGTGGGAATCGAACCCACAACCCTGGCGTTACAAGCACCATGCTCTACCAACTGAGCTACAGGAGGACTTTTCTTCACAGCTGCCACCAATTTGACACCAAAACATTGACAACAAACACATACTGACATAGTAAAATAAATATAACGTTTGTAAAAAAATATATAAAGGATATTATGCTGAAACGCTCATATTAAACACCAATGGTATTCACTAAGTTGATGATTTATATTTAGGATAATGTTTTACAGCTTTGTCATTATATGTTTTATTTTTAAATAATCTTATTTAATTATGTCATATATTTAACATGTGATAAGGCCACACAGAGGGTCAGAGATAATTACAGACACCTTTGTTAATCTGAAGTACCCAAAAGGGCTGACCAGATGTCTTGTAATAGATTACATTAAATTCTTGAAAAATACCAAAATCCTGGTAGTTTACTGGTAAACTTCTAACGTTTCCAGTAATATACCCTCACTTTGCAACCCTAGGAGTAACAGATGAAACATTCTCATGGTGTACTACCCATTGAGACAGTAGAATGTGTCACTGCACTGCCAGCAAACCAATCTTTGACAGTTATATGAGCAGCTTCTTTTGGACACATTCACACTGTTTTCTTTTAAACATATGAAGCAACAGACATGTAAGGGTGTGTCATATGTCAGAGCTGATTGTGACACAGGCCCACCCTCACAGACATGAATGTTTTTGTTATAGTACTCTAAGTCATCTTTTCTGATCCAAGCTTTTAGTAGGGTTTATTACACACAGGTATAATAATCTACTATGACATATGTCGATTTGTGGCCAGAACTACCTGGACATTATAACAATAGAATGTAGAATGTGACACTGAGACAATAGAATGTGACACTGCACTGCCAGCATTTAAATCTCTGAGAATTATATGAGCAGCTTCTTTTGGATACATTCACACTGTTTTCTTTTAAACATATGAAGCAACAGACATGCTGTGATGTTTGCATTGTATACAAATGACGGCGTCTTCTTTCCATACACTGTATAATACTCCTATGCGAATAACAGTGAGGTTCTGTCGTGTACTGCAGGCCTGAAGACCATTGTGGGAGCGCTGATCCAGTCAGTGAAGAAACTGTCAGACGTGATGATCCTCACTGTATTCTGCCTAAGTGTATTTGCCCTAGTAGGGCTGCAGCTGTTTATGGGCAATTTAAGAAACAAATGTTTAAGGATCCCTCTTAACTCAACGAACCTCTTGAATGATACATTCGACTTTAATGGGACGGACTTCAACAAGACCAGCTCGTTCAACTGGACCTATTACATGAATGATCCCAGTAAGCATGTTTCTTTGGATTCAGACGGTCATTGGAGGGTTAGTGAAGGCCCTGCTAGTAGCCTCGGACTACAGTGTGTGAGTCACAGCTCATTGCTAATAGCCAAACAAGCAGACCCCGGCTGAAGAGCGTAATGTAAAATGACAGGAATGGCTGAGAGGGGTTTGTAAGAGCTTCTGGTGGGAAGTAGTGTGGCGGTTAATCATAAGACTGGCTGTTGGTGGATGATACTAGTGGAATGTTTAACTTGTCAACACGGAGGGTATTGAGTCACCACCCAAGTGGGGAAAATGGCAGTGGCACCCTGATGGCCATGACACTAAGGCCTGGGCAGCCATGGGATAAGAGGGGAGAAAATTGATAGAGCATTTCTAATGACCAGAGAAAGTGCTTCTTGTGATTAAAGCTTTGAACTGTTCTCTTGTTACAATGCTGTGATGGTATTGAGGACGGAAATCATTTATCCTTTTTGCAGTTGGTGAAAGATTGACTTTGTCTCTTTTTCCTGTAGAAAACTATTACTACCTCCCAGGTAAAAGGGATGCTTTGCTTTGTGGAAATAACAGTGGTGCTGGGTAAGATCGAGCCCACATTACTGTCTTTGTGTCTGATCATCAGGATGCACTATTAATTGTTCTTGTTTGTGTGTATGCATGCGGGTGTGTACGTGCTTGTTCTCGTGCATGTCTTTGTGCTTTAACATCAAAATAAACGTATTGTGAAAACAGGATATTGTGAATGTAGAGATATGATTGGCTTGTCGTTTGTTGTAGGCTGTGCCCAGAGGGATTCTCGTGCGTCAAAGCGGGCCGGAACCCAGACTACGGCTACACCAGCTTTGACACGTTCAGTTGGGCCTTCCTGTCTCTGTTTAGACTGATGACTCAGGACTACTGGGAGAACCTGTACCAGCAGGTACTAGAGAGCTCATCTCCTGTCTTTGCAATGGCCCCTTTTGTGACAGCATGCGCAGCACCATGAGGAATATCTCAATTTTAAAGTAGTCCATTTTACTTATTTGAGTGTACTGGCAGTTCTTAAATAGACTGAAAATGTGCATACCACCCCCCACTTTGCTGGAGTTTATAATCTAATCAGGAACAGTATAAAGCCAAGGTTGGTCATTAACTGCCACTTGCAGTTATGGAATGTTTGCCACCGAATTGACAACTTCAAAATCTGTGAAAGCCCTCAATGGTAGCCTGGTGGAACCAGCCTGATTGCCATTCTATTTACAGAATGGTGAACACAGCGATCAGGCTGGTTCCACAAGGTTACCTCAATGGCACTGCCCTGGCTAAAACAGGCTTTGGGCCCTCTATCCAACTCTATGGTTTGTCTGCTTCATGCCATGTGATACTGGAGGCTTTTTATTTTTAACATGTGGAAGGAACTCCTTGTGTTGTCATTGGACAGACCTATTTGTGACAGCTTCTGTGCTCTGAGAGTATATGCAGTGAAGCTCTTGGGTATCACTGAGTGACTTGTTAGAAATAGAGATGTGTTATTTACATTTTAGTCATTTTGCAGTCATTTAGCAGACGCTCTTATCCAGAGCGACTTACAGGTAGTGAGTGCATACATTTTTTTTTCATACTGGTCCCCCGTGGGAAACGAACCCACAACTCTGGCGTTGCAAACGCCATGCTCTACCAACTGAGCTACACGGGACTGTTATAAGAGGTGTTGTTACATACTGTCTCTCTTCCAGACCCTGAGGGCTGCTGGGAAGCCATACATGATCTTCTTTGTGTTGGTCATCTTCCTGGGCTCCTTCTACCTGATCAACCTGATCCTGGCTGTGGTTGCCATGGCCTACGACGAGCAGAACCAGGCCACCATTGAGGAGGCTCAGCAGAAGGAGGAGGAGTTTCAGCAGCTGAAGAGACAGCAGGAGGACGCACAGGTACAAGATGTCACCCATCTAAATCCCATCATAAATTAGGTGGTTTGAGCCCTGAATGCTGATTGGCTGAAAGCTATGGTATATCAGATCGTATACCACAGGTATGACCAAACATTTATTTTGACTCTTCTAATTACGTTGGTAATAATAGCAATAAGGCACCTCGGGTTTGTCGTATATGGCCAATATACCACGGCTAAGGGCTATATCAAGGCACTCCGCGATGCGTCTTGCATAAGAACTGCCCTTAGCCATAGTATATTGGCCATATACCACACCCCCTCGGGCCTTATTGCTTAATTATAGCACACCCATTTCAACAACCTTGGAATGCCGTTAACAGTAAAAAATGTTCAGTCATTGATACTGTTAGTGTTATCTGATTTTTACCATGAAATGAAAATGCCCTGCATAAGCTTCCAATATTTGTATACACTACTGTTCAAAAGTTTGGGGTCACTTAGACATTTCCTTGTTTTCGAAAGAAAAGCAAATTTTTTGTCCATTAAAATAACATCAAATTGATCAGAAATACAGTGTAGACATTGTTAATGTTGTAAATGGATACATACATACAGTGGGGAAAAAAAGTATTTAGTCAGCCACCAATTGTGCAAGTTCTCCCACTTAAAAAGATGAGAGAGGCCTGTAATTTTCATCATAGGTACACGTCAACTATGACAGACAAATTGAGCATTTTTTTTCTCCAGAAAATCACATTGTAGGATTTTTTATGAATTTATTTGCAAATTATGGTGGAAAATAAGTATTTGGTCACCTACAAACAAGCAAGATTTCTGGCTCTCACAGACCTGTAACTTCTTCTTTAAGAGGCTCCTCTGTCCTCCACTCGTTACCTGTATTAATGGCACCTGTTTGAACTTGTTATCAGTATAAAAGACACCTGTCCACAACCTCAAACAGTCACACTCCAAACTCCACTATGGCCAAGACCAAAGAGCTGTCAAAGGACACCAGAAACAAAATTGTAGACCTGCACCAGGCTGGGAAGACTGAATCTGCAATAGGTAAGCAGCTTGGTTTGAAGAAATCAACTGTGGGAGCAATTATTAGGAAATGGAAGACATACAAGACCACTGATAATCTCCCTCGATCTGGGGCTCCACGCAAGATCTCACCCTGTGGGGTCAAAATGATCACAAGAACGGTGAGCAAAAATGCCAGAACCACACGGGGGGACCTAGTGAATGACCTGCAGAGAGCTGGGACCAAAGTAACAAAGCCTACCATCAGTAACACACTACGCCACCAGGGACTCAAATCCTGCAGTGGCAGACGTGTCCCCCTGCTTAAGCCAGTACATGTCCAGGCCCGTCTGAAGTTTGCTAGAGTGCATTTGGATGATCCAGAAGAGGATTGGGAGAATGTCATATGGTCAGATGAAACCAAAATAGAACCTTTTGGTAAAAACTCAACTTGTCGTGTTTGGAGGACAAAGAATGCTGAGTTGCATCCAAAGAACACCATACCTACTGTGAAGCATGGGGGTGGAAACATCATGCTTTGGGGCTGTTTTTCTGCAAAGGGACCAGGACGACTGATCCGTGTAAAGGAAAGAATGAATGGGGCCATGTATTGTGAGATTTTGAGTGAAAACCTCCTTCCATCAGCAAGGGCATTGAAGATGAAACGTGGCTGGGTCTTTCAGCATGACAATGATCCCAAACACACCGCCCCGGCAACGAAGGAGTGGCTTCGTAAGAAGCATTTCAAGGTCCTGGAGTGGCCTAGCCAGTCTCCAGATCTCAACCCCATAGAAAATCTTTGGAGGGAGTTGAAAGTCCGTGTTGCCCAGCGACAGCCCCAAAACATCACTGCTCTAGAGGAGATCTGCATGGAGGAATGGGCCAAAATACCAGCAACAGTGTGTGAAAACCTTGTGAAGACTTACAGAAAACGTTTGACCTGTGTCATTGCCAACAAAGGGTATATAACAAAGTATTGAGAAACTTTTGTTATTGACCAAATACTTATTTTCCACCATAATTTGCAAATAAATTCATTAAAAATCCTACAATGTGATTTTCTGGATTTCTTTTTCTCATTTTGTCTGTCATAGTTGACGTGTACCTATGATGAAAATTACAGGCCTCTCTCATATTTTTAAGTGGGAGAACTTGCACAATTGGTGGCTGACTAAATACTTTTTTTCCCCACTGTAGGCGTACAGAGGCCCATTATCAGCAACCATGTCCTGTGTTCCAATGACACGTTTTGTTTGCTAATCCAAGTTTATCATTTTAAAAGGCTAATTGATCATTAGAAAACCCTTTTGCAATTATGTTAGCACAGCTGAAAACTGTTGTGCTGATTAAAGAAGCAATGAAACTGGCCATCTTGAGACTAGTTGAGTATCTGGAGCATCAGCAATTGTGGATCCGATTACAGGCTTAAAATGGCCAGAAACAAATAACTTAACTTTCTTCTGAAACTTGTCAGTCTATTCTTGTTCTGAGAAATGAAGGCTATTCCATGTGAGAAATTGCCAAGATACTGAAGATCTTGTACAACGCTGTGTACAACTCCCTTCACAGAACAGCGCAAACTGGCTCTAACCAGAATAGAAAGAGGAGTGGGAGGCCCAGGTGCACAACTGAGCAAGAGGACAAATACATTAGAGTGTCTAGTTTGAGAAACAGACGCCTCACAGGTCCTCAACTGGCAGCTTCATTAAATAGTACTCGCAAAACACCAGTCTCAATGTCAACAGTGAAGAGGCGACTCTGGGATGCTGACCTTCTAGGCAGAGTTGCAAAGAAAAAGCCATATCTCAGACTGGCCAATAAAAATAAAAGATTAAGATGGCTAGTCTGAGTTATGGCTTTTTCTTTGCAACTCTGCCTAGAAGGTCAGCATCCCGGAGTCACCGCTTTCTTTCGAAAACAAGGACATTTCTAAGTGACCCCAAACTTTTGAACGGTAGTGTATGTATTCAAAGGTTCAAAGGTATTTAAAGGCACAAAGGTGGCAATCTAAATTTAACGGACATTTAATAGCTTATTGTGTCTATTTCTGATGTGCTGCTGCTGCTGAGTCTTGTGTTGCCCTTGACGACAGTGGTTTCTGTGTGTTGATTGGCTTACAGGCGGCAGCAGCGGTGATAGCAGCTGAGAGCGGGGAGTTCAGTGAGAGAGGGGGGCTCTCTGAGACCTCCTCAGAGGCCTCCAAACTCAGCTCCAAGAGCGCCAAAGAGAGACGCAACAGGCGCAAGAAGAGGAAGCAGAGAGAGGAGGAGGAGGAGAGAGGGGAAAATGACAAGTTTCACAGGTCTGAGTCTGAGGGCAGTATGCAAAAGAGTCATTTCCGCTTCTCCATGGATGCCTCCAACCTGCTCAGCTACGACGTGAGATGTTCCACACCACACCAGGTCAGGCTACTCTTATTGGTTTTACCTGCTTCTTTCCCCTATCTTTACCTTTCGCTATTAAAACTATGTGTGTTCCCTGTATTGCTGTATTGTTGTGCATGCTACACACTCCATAGTGAATCTACCCCTGATTGGTGTAAGGATTACTTGCATCATCATCAACATTATTTATTTTCTTTTTGATTAATTTTGTCCTCATCATCATCATCATCATTATTTTCGTCATCAATATCGTCTTCATTATCAATATCATCGCTACGCTATCATCTCCATTTTCAGCAGCACCATCATCTTTCAATTCCACAATTTCCTTATCATCGTAATCACTATCCTCAGCAGCAGCAGCAGAAGCAGCAGAAGCAGCAGCATTGTGCTTATCATCATAATCATCATTATCCTCTTCATCATGCCCTTGCACATTTCCTTTTATATTATCCATGAGGTCATCCTCTAGATAATCAACATCATTGCATCATCTTCATCAAAATCATCATCATCTACAGGACCCACTCTTCCATCTTAAATTACTCCACTTCTTAACCCATGCTTATACCAGTGATAGGCACTGAGGAATATCTTTCTCTCCCAGTCCTTCCTGAGTATCCGTGGACCCCTGTTGTCATCCAGACGGAACAGCCAGGCTAGCCTCTTCAGCTTCCGGGACCGAGCGCAAGACATGGGCTCGGAGAATGACTTTGCCGACGACGAGAACAGCACTTTCGAGGACAACGACAGTCGCCGGGGCTCTCTGTTTGTCCCCCGGCGGAGTGACCGGCGCTCCAGCAACCTGAGCCAGAACAGCATGTCGTCACACGTCCTGCTGCCGGCCAATGGGAAGAAGCACAGCTCCGTGGACTGCAACGGGGTGGTGTCCCTGGTGGGCAGGGCTTCACTTCCCACATCACCTGAGGGACTCCTTCTGCCAGAGGTGACGGTAGATAAGGCCTCTACCGATGACAACGTAAGGAAGTGTGGTTTAGCCTGGATGGCCTAGACCAGCTCTGTGCTGTCTCCACCTACCGAGCCTCTACTGTAGTTCTGCTGTGGTGTTGTAGTGTGTCTCTTGTTGGTTTCCCTTCTCTCTTTCTGACTAGATGTGTTTTCCTTGGTCTTATACTGTATACACGACATGTACACACAAAAAAATAACATTTGTTTTAAAAAATTTAATAGAAGGCAGTATAAACATATCTAGTTTTCATATAGATTGTGTAATATTCCATATTTGTACGAACCTATTTCAATATTTCTATTGATGTGATTGCAAATACAGTATTTTTTGGGTTTAACAGATAACATCCTGGTTAAGCGATTATTAAGCCTCTTAAACATAGCCATCTTTTGTCGGTAACTTTGTGCTAACTGCTGATGCAATTGGTTTGTGATGACTTATCAATCCATTGAAGATGCTTCCAAATGATGTAACTTTATGTAACAGATGAATCTATGTACGTCCAGGGCAACACCACGGAGACAGAGTACAGGAAGGCCCAAAGTGGATCGTACCAGGCCTCTATGGACTTCCTGGAGGACCCAGGGGCCAGGCAGAGGGCCTTCAGTGTAGCTAGTGTTCTAACTAACACTATGGAAGGTGTGTACGACTATGCCATACCCTAGACACCCCCTAAAACAAATAGCATGAATAGACAAAATGAGGACACATTCATAAAACAAATGTTTTTCTGTTATTTCTCCTCTATATGTATCAGAACTTGAAGAGTCGAGACAGAAGTGCCCTCCTTGCTGGTACAAGTTCTCCAACACCTTCCTCATCTGGGACTGTTGTCCAGCGTGGCTGAGGATCAAGAAGATAGTCAAGATGATCGTGATGGACCCGTTTGTAGACCTGACTATCACCATTTGCATTGTTATGAACACAGTGTTCATGGCTATGGAGCACCACCCAATGTCTGGGGATTTCAACAAAATGCTTTCTATGGGAAACCTGGTACGTCATTCTTTTTTGCCATATCACTTTGAATCGGCCATTTTAGACCCACCATGACATGTTAATTACTGTTGTCACTGTTTTGTGTGTTGTTTTACTCAGGTGTTCACGGGTATCTTCACAGCTGAGATGTGTTTCAAGATTATTGCTTTGGATCCGTACTGTTATTTTAAGGAAGGCTGGAATATATTTGATGGTATCATTGTCAGTTTGAGCTTGATGGAGCTTGGCTTGGCCAACGTGCCTGGAATGTCTGTCCTCAGATCATTCCGATTGGTAAGAGCAGAGCATTGACACTCCAGCACAGCATCCAATATGCTGCATGTTCAGTCAATAATCACTGGTAAAAAGTAGACTGTGAACATATTGGAATAGCAATGAATATTAATCCTATTCTCATTTTTGTATGCAGCTGAGAGTATTCAAACTGGCCAAGTCTTGGCCCACACTGAACATGCTGATCAAGATCATTGGTAACTCAGTGGGGGCTCTGGGTAACCTCACCCTGGTCCTGGCCATCATCGTCTTCATCTTCGCCGTGGTGGGCATGCAGCTGTTTGGGAAGAGCTACAGAGACTGTGTGTGTAAGATCTCTACAGACTGTACACTGCCCCGCTGGCACATGCATGACTTCTTCCACTCCTTCCTGATTGTGTTTCGGGTGCTGTGCGGGGAGTGGATCGAGACCATGTGGGACTGCATGGAGGTGGCTGGCCAGAGCATGTGTCTCATCGTCTTTATGATGGTCATGGTCATTGGGAACCTGGTGGTAAGTTTTCAGCTCTATGCTGTATCTGTATTACTGTTAATCCACTGTAAGTTTTTATCAATTACAGTAACTTTGAAACATAATGTGTGTGTGTTTGTGTGTGTGTGTGGCAGGTCCTGAACCTGTTCCTGGCCTTGCTGCTGAGCTCGTTCAGTGCTGATAACCTGGCGGCCACGGATGATGACAGCGAGATGAACAATCTGACGGTGGCCATAGGCCGCATCCACCAGGGTATCGCCTTCGTCAAGGCCTTGGTGCGCCGCTCCTTCCACAGCATATGTCTGAGGAAAAAGAAGGGGAGCCTGAATGAGGACAAGCCCCTGGATGACCTCCATAAAACCAACTACAACTCCAACCACACCACTGTGGAGATCATGAAAGACCCTGAATACGTGAAGGATGACAACGGCACCACCGGTGGGGTTGGAGTGGGCAGCAATGCAGCAGGGAAGTACATAGTCAACGACAACACTGACTACATGCAGTTCATCCACAACCCCAGTCTGACTGTCACAGTGCCCATCGCTGTGGGGGAGTCGGACTTTGAGAACCTCAACACTGAGGACTTCAGCAGCGATTCCTCGGACATAGAGGGAAGCAAAGAGGTGAGCATGTTCACTTGATTTGGTCTGGCATGATTCTATGTGGAAGTAGTACACAGTCTGAAATTCTTGTACATAGTTTGAAATCAACTGTTGATCTAGGTTTACGATTTGAAAAAAAAGACAGTGACGTTATGAGCTTCAAAAAGACAGTGATATTATGCAAATATCTGCTTGTTTGCTCTTGTTTGTCCACATTATCTAACATAATTACATTGGAATGACTCATTAGAGATGATTGCACTTTTTCCAAGTGATGCAGTATCTGCAAATGGTGACAGCCAGAGCCAGGTGATGCTCAAATATTATAATGTAATATTGTGCGTGTTTGGCACATTAGAGCTTAGAAAGAGGGAATTGCTGGCCTTTCACTCGCTGTTCATTCGGGTGTTAATCAGTTGTAAGTTATGGACATAGAACAGCTGCATATGTACAAGGTTGCCAACATGTAATGACCACACTCAAAGAATTCCCCAAAATTATGCACAATTATGAAAATACTGTCATTATATTTTATCCAGGGAACAATAACATTTAGTCCCTCCAGTTCCCTTATCACAGTTTTAGATCATGTACAGTATTGATGTCAATGAGAGATATGCAAGTCGGGGTAATTTCTCAGATCTCATGTTAGGCTTGGGCCATTAGTGATCACTACGTTTCTGTATAACTTCCGATGTCTCATCTATCAATGGCTCCTAATTTTATGGCCTAGGCTGACAAAATAGAGCGAGAGGCAAATAGAATATGAACGATGGATGAAGACCGATTCAGATATTGGCTGTTGTGTGGTCAATATGCGGATGCATTTGTTGTTTCAGATAAGTAGGAACTTCCATTGCAGTGGTCATGCTGGTGCACTTAACCTATGGTGCATGGCAAGCAAAGTATGAGCATGTGACATTATGGATCCCCTGGAGTCCCTGTATACCATGACCCTTTAACGAGGAGAAGCCTGAGAGACAGGAAAATACTTTTCTTCAAATTACATTATGTGCCATTTAAGTCTGAGTGCTATGCAGCGACATCCTCCTCTTTAGGGAGCTTTAATGCCTTGTGTTGTAGATAGCCAGCCCCCCCCCCCTCTCTCTCTCTCTCTCTCTCTCGCTCTCGCTCTCGCTCTCTCTCTCTCAGAATATGGTATAAACTGAGGGCCTACTGTGAATTACTATCTATGGTAACATTGCAGTCAGACAATCATAAAATGTCACTGTTACAGTGTAATTTAGCTGATGTTGTTGTACGGTGCTGTTCATGTTGTTATGATACTGTAATTACTATTTATTATTTAACAATAATGACTGTTGTAAATTTGGTGAGATTGTATTTCCTTCACTTGTAAGTGTACTTTCTGAGAGGTTAATATGTGACTAACATGCTTTGCTTCCAGACCAGGTAGCATGTGGGACAGTAACTTACCACACTTAACCCCATTTGTTATTGCAGCTGTTTCACAGACGCTCTCAAGGTTTTCAATGAGAGGAGACTTGTAAGACCACTTTATTGTACATAACACTAACCATGGAGGTTGCCTATTCCATTTACCAAAAAGGAACAACCTTTTTATTGGATTGCTCATCTATGTTTGTTTCTGCTTGATCATACTTTACTCCCTACTTCATTTATATTCATTCAGCAGCCGTTCTGATGCTGCCAACCCTGATTTTTTTTTTGATATAAGGCTTCTTTGCAATACTTCCTTTTTTAATGAATGATCAACACCACTGTTTCCATCAACAGTTCAGCCCATGGTTATTCTTTTGTTTTGTTCCTTTGGTTTGGTTTTGTCTTGGGGACTGGATTGCTCAGCAGCCAGAGAGCACCTGGAGCTTAACAAATCTGACTGAAATGCTGTAGAGTAATGGATTTTGAAGATCAAAATTCATTGGAGGACAAATATTATCCATAATGGAATGATGAAAGCAGATGATTACAAATGCTTGTTTTTAAGAAGAACATAATTATTTCAATCAGCTGGGTTTCCAAAATAAATGTTGTTGCTAGTAGGCATACCGTTATTAATGATAGTGCAGGTAAGAATACAGAGCATAAATACTACTTTTATATAGTAATGACTAATTATAATTTACTTAGGTAGCTGACTAAGCTCAAGTCCAAAAGAGGTGCAACTTCTTTGGTTACTACTAATAACAGATAGTAGAGTATATTGTACAGCATATGGAAATGAGAAGACATCGTAGTGCCTACAATAGTACCTAAATTGAAGGTCAAACATCTCTATGATTGCAGTAGCATAGTCAAATTGAGTATTCAGCGCATATATCATTGTAGCATGCACATCATTCCCCATTCTGCATTAGCTAGGTCCCATGACAGCTCAGTGCTGTTGCACTCTCCAGAAAGGCATTAAGGCTGCTCTCAGTTCAAGGCTGTTGGAAGACACACCCAGTAGAAAGACACCAAGTGCTTGAGGAGACACGGTGAATAAGCTAATTATTGACAAACCTCATACAATTGGCCCATGTTTGAATATTGTCAAGTGTATTAGATGTTTGACATCATTGCATGGTGAAGTTGATATATTTTGTAATCCAGCACACCTCTTCTAAAAGCAGCTTTCCTCTAGTTATTACACTGTATTTAGGACATTTTCTAAGCACTATTTTCTATTGTCAGACATTGGAAAGAGTGGGGGGGCAGAGGAAAGAGTGGGGGGGCAGAGGAAAGAGTGGGGGGGCAGAGGAAAGAGTGGGGGGGCAGAGGAAAGAGTGCCTCCTACTGGCCCAAAACCACTTCCAGCAGCATCTGGTCTCCCATCCAGTACCAACCCTGCTTAGCTTTTAGAGGCAAGCCAGCACTTTTAGAGGCAAGCCAGCAGTGGGATGCAGGGTGGTATGCTGCTGGTTTATTGTGTGATCCACATTGGTCCAAAAATCACAAAGGCTTTGTAAAACCATATAGGATCTATAACTACATTGTTTCCCCAATAAAACCACATTACTCTCTCAACTTATCTTGTCTCAGGTGTTTAATGCCCTGTCTCCAGGGAAGGTTTGAGTGATTAGGCGGTCCTAATCTGACACTAGCCTGGAATGCAGACTCCTTAATGCCTGTCTTGGTTAAAGTGCACAACACTGTTATATCTGCTGTTAAGCTAATGCAGGCTACCCTCTTTTTAAATGAATGAGGCTTGTCTACTGCTTAGCAACTGGACATATGTGTTTTCATGTCAATGAGGGAAATGTAAAGGGGGAAAAAACAGTTTGTTTGGGTCAAAAAGTCCTGGACATGAAAATACTGGCGCACACAGGCTTGGTTCAAACACACACTTTTAGAGAAAGCATGCCATATGACTAAAGTGAAATCATTTTTACCTACAGCCTTTATCGAGATACAAATATATTTTCCAACAGTATACCAGCATCTGTTAGCCTACAATTTGACTTTCCAAACTATACGTGTCTCATCTCCTAAGTCTGTAGGTACTTTTGATTGATTCTGCATGAAATGTTACAACTCTAAACAAAGACAAAGACCCTGTGAGCTTACATATGGCAAGCACCCTTGCATCACTGGGTGACCCATTGTAATGAGGCTCAGTATGTCAGCTCCCGGGCAAATGCTAGATTCCCAGGCCCTGTCACGGGTGTGTTATGCTAATGTTGCTCTGGCTTCGCTCCCCTTGCAGCAGCTAGCTAAAGACCGTCCACTGAGCTCATCAGAGGGCAGTACAGTGGACATCAGGCCCCCAGGAGAGAGAGAGGGCTTGGTGGACATGGAGCCTGAGGAGTCCATGGAAGCTGAAGGATGCTTCACTGATGGTGAGAGATACAATAGGCTACATCTCAGGATGTGGGTATTGTTTTTTTGTGAATGGCTTCAGGCATAACAAGCTGGAACCCAGAAATAGAATGGGTCTGATCAGAAAATAGTTAGACATTCGTCATGGGCATTTCTCTAGGAATGAGGTGATCTTTATAATAGAATCATAAGACACAAATATAACAGAAGTATTATCTGTTAACCAATGTTGTCTGCTTTCAGACTGTGTCCGTAGATTCCAATGCTGCCAAGTGAACGTCGATGAGGGCAAGTGGAAGATGTGGTGGACATTGAGGAAGACCTGCTTCAGGATAGTGGAGCACAACTGGTTCGAGAGCTTTATCATCTTCATGATCCTGCTCAGCAGTGGAGCGCTGGTGAGTGGGGAAGTAATGATTTGGGGAAGGATCTGAGGCTATGAGAGAGAGGGCAGGCAGATTATCCTCCATTGTCTGACTTACAGTAGTACCCTTATGAGAAACAATGGAGTAGAAATGCTGTGAGGGTTGTTCTGTGCTTAGTACTGTGTAATTGACCATTCTGTGATCCTTGACACAGAATTAACTGGTAACAGATCTGATGAGGCAGCAGCAGCTGCTCTGGTGTATGAGATTAGTGTGGGTTATAGGAAGTGATTTGCTTGTGTTTACACCAAGGCATTTGAGGACATCTACATCGAACAGAGGAAGACCATTAAGACCGTGTTGGAGTTTGCAGACAAAGTCTTCACCTACATCTTTATCCTGGAGATGTTGCTGAAGTGGGTGGCCTATGGATTCGCCAAATACTTCACCAACACCTGGTGCTGGTTGGACTTCCTTATTGTTGACGTAGGTCTTTTTTAAAACTATGTCTTCACTTGCACAATAAATATATACAGTTGAAGTCGGAAGTTTACATACACTTAGGTTGGAGTCATTAAAACTCATTTTTCAACCACTCCACAAATTTCTTGTTAACAAACTATAGTTTTGGCAAGTCAGTCTACTGTGTGCATGACACAAGTAATTTTTCCAACAATTGTTTACAGACAAATTATTTCACTTATAATTCACTGTATCACAATTCAAGTGACTCAGAAGTTTACATACACTAAGTTGACTGTGCTTTTAAACAGCTTGGAAAATTCCAGAAAATGATGTCATTGCTTTAGAAGCTTCTGATAGGCTAATTGACATAATTTGAGTAAATTGGAGGTGTAACTGGGGATGTATTTCAAGGCCTACCTTCAAACTCAGTGCCTCTTTGCTTGACATCATGGGAAAATCAAAAGAAATCAGCCAAAACCTCCCAATTTCTTTTTTTAGACCTCCACAAGTCTGGTTCTTCCTTGGGAGCAATTTCCAAACGCCTGAAGGTACCACGTTCATCTGTACAAACAATAGTACGCAAGTATAAACACCATGGGACCACGCAGCCGTCATACCGCTCAGGAAGGAGACGCGTTCTGTCTCCTAGAGATGGACGTACTTTGGTGCGAAAAGTGTCAATCAATCCCAGAACAACAGCAAAGGACATCGCTAGAGGAAACAGGTACAAAAGTATCTATGTCCACAGTAAAACGAGTCCTATATCCACATAACCTGAAAGGCCGCTCAGCAACGACGAAGCCACTGCTCCAAAACCGCCAAAAAAAGCCAGACTACAGTTTGCAACTGCACATGGGGACAAAGATTGTACTTTTTGGAGAAATGTCCTCTGGTCTGATGAAACAAAAATATAATTGTTTGGCCATAATGACCATCGTTATGTTTGGAGGAAAAAGGTGGTAGCTTGCAAGCCGAAGAACACCATCCCAACCATGAAGCACGGGGTGGCAGCATCATGCTGTGGGGGTGCTTTGCTGCAGGATGGACTGGTGCACTTCACCAAATAGATGGCATCATGAGGAAGGAAAATTATGTGAATATATTGTAGCAACATCTCAAGACATCAGTCAGGAAGTTAAAGCTTGGTCGCAAATGGGTCTTCCAAATGGACAATGACCCCAAATGTCTGGCAAAATGTCTTAAGGACAACAAAGTCAACGTATTGGAGTGGCCATCACAAAGCCCTGACCTCAATCCTATAGAACATTTGTGGGCAGAACTGAACAAGTGTGTGCGAGCAAGGAGGCCTACAAACCTGACTCAGTTACACTTAGTTGCTTTTGGAAGGCTACACAAAACGTTTGACCCAAGTTAAACAATTTAAAGGCAATGCTACCAAATACTAATTGAGTGTATGTAAACTTCTGACCCACTGGGAATGTGATGAAAGAAATAAAATATGAAATAAATAATTCTCTCTACTATTATTCTGACCTTTCATATTCTTAAAATAAAGTGGTGATCCTAACTGACCTAAGACAAGGAATTTTTACTAGGATTATATGTCAGGAATTGTGAAAAACTGAGTTTAAATGTATTTGGCTAAGGTGCATGTAAACTTCCGACTTCAACTGTGTGTATATATATATACACTACCGGTCAAAAGTTTTAGAACACCTACTCCTTCAAGGGCTTTTCTTTATTTGTACTATTTTCTACATTGTAGAATAATAGTGAAGACATCAAAACTATGAAATAACACATATGGAATCATGTAGTAACCAAAAAAGTATTTAACAGATCAAAATATATTTAATGTTTGAGATTCTTCAAATAGCCACCCTTTGCCTTGATAACAGCTTTGCACACTCTTGGCATTCTCTCAACCAGCAGTTCATTAGAGTTACCAGCCTCAGAAATTGCAGCCCAAATAAATGCTTCACAGAGTTCCAGTAACAGACACATCTCAACATGTTCAGAGGAGACTGTGTTAATCAGGCCTTCATGGTCGAATTGCTGCAAAGAAATCACTACTAAAGGACACCAATAAGAAGAAGAGACTTACTTGGGCCAAGAAACATGAGCAATGGACATTAGACTGGTGGAAATTTGTCCTTTGGTCTGATGAGTCCAAATTTGAGATTTTTTGTTCCAACCGCCGTGTTTTTGTGAGACTATGTGTGGGTGAACGGATGATCTCCGCATGTGTATTTCCCACCGTAAAGCATGGAGGAGGTGTTATGGTGTGGGGGTGCTTT
The DNA here is from genome assembly GCF_964263955.1 of Coregonus lavaretus. Taxonomy (NCBI): domain Eukaryota; kingdom Metazoa; phylum Chordata; class Actinopteri; order Salmoniformes; family Salmonidae; genus Coregonus; species Coregonus lavaretus. The sequence goes on from NC_140003.1 coordinate 14,432,635, forward strand.
GCTGGTGACACTGTCTGTGATTTATTTAGAATTCAACTTAACCAGCATGGCTACCACAGCATTCTGCAGCGATACGCCATCCCATCTGGTTTGGGCTTAGTGGGACTATCATTTGTTGTTCAACAGGACAATGACCCAACACACCTCCAGGCTGTGTAAGGGCTATTTGACCAAGAAGGAGAGTGATGGAGTGCTGCATCAGATGACCTGGCCTCCACAATCCCCCGACCTCAACCAAATTGAGATGGTTTGGGATGAGTCTGACGGCAGAGTCAAGGAAAAGCAGCCAACAAGTGCTCAGCATATGTGGGAACTCCTTCAAGACTGTTGGAAAAGCATTCCAGGTGAAGCTGGTTGAGAGAATACCAATAGTGTGCAAAGCTGTCATCAAGGCAAAGGGGGGCTATTTGAAGAATATCAAATATAAAATATATTTGGATTTGTTTAACACTTTTCTGGTTACTACATGATTCCATATGTGTTATTTCATAGTTTTGATGTCTTCACTATTATTCTACAATGTAGAAAATAGTAAAAATAAAGAAAAATTGTTGAATGAGTAGGTGTTCTAAAACCTTTGACCAGTAGTGTGTATATATATAGCCAGAGTAAAGTCAAAATCACCTTGTAATTGCAAAGTCATTGTAATGTCGTTTCATTGCTGAAATGATAATGTAATGTAGTTAAGGCGAGACAGTGAACCATTGCCTGGTTTAAAACATATCTTTGAGACAGAGGCTAGCCTCCACTGAGTGTCAATCAGGTAGTCGCGTGTCTCATGATGACATCATTGTGTTTACAGGTCTCTTTGGTCAGTCTTGTGGCCAACGCCCTGGGCTACGCTGAGCTGAGTGCCATCAAGTCCCTGAGGACTCTGCGAGCGCTGAGGCCCCTGAGAGCGCTGTCCCGCTTCGAGGGCATGAGGGTAAGAGTCAGCAGACCTGGGGCCTCATTTATAACCATTGTGTAAATTTAACACTAAATATATGTGTGTGCCATTTCTGAAAAGATATTGAGATTTACAGTGAGGGAAAAAAGTATTTGATCCCCTGCTGATTTTGTACGTTTGCCCACTGACAAGGACATGATCAGTCTATAATTTTAATGGTAGGTTTATTTGAACAGTGAGAGACAGAATAACAACAACAAAAATCCAGAAAAACGCATGTCAAAAATGTTATAAATTGATTTGCATTTTAATGAGGGAAATAAGTATTTGACCCCCTCTCAATCAGAAAGATTTCTGGCTCTCAGGTGTCTTTTATACAGGTAACGAGCTGACATTAGGAGCACACTCTTAAAGGGAGTGCTCCTAATCTCAGCTTGTTACCTGTATAAAAAACACCTGTCCACAGAAGCAATCAATCAATCAGATTCCAAACTCTCCACCATGGCCAAGACCAAAGAGCTCTCTAAGGATGTCAGGGGCAAGATTGTAGACCTACACAAGGCTGGAATGGGCTACAAGACCATCACCAAGCAGCTTGGTGAGAAGGTGACAACAGTTGGTGTGATCATTCGCAAATGGAAGAAACACAAAATAACTGTCAATCTCACTCGGCCTGGGGCTCCATTCAAGATCTCACCTCGTGGAGTTGATAATGAGAACGGTGAGGAATCAGCCCAGAACTACAGGGGAGGACCTTTTCAATGATCTCAAGGCAGCTGGGACCATAGTCACCAAGAAAACAATTGGTAACACATTACGCCGTGAAGGACTGAAATCCTGCAGCACCCGCAAGGTCCCCCTGCTCAAGAAAGCACATATACAGGGCCGTCTGAAGTTTGCCAATGAACATCTGAATGATTCAGAGGAGAACTGGGTGAAAGTGTTGTGGTCAGATGAGACCAAAATTGAGCTCTTTGGCATCAACTCAACTCGCCGTGTTTGGAGGAGGAGGAATGCTGCCTATGACCCCAAGAACACCATCCCCACCGTCAAACATGGAGGTGGAAACATTATGCTTTGGGGGTGTTTTTCTGCTAAGGGGACAGTACAACTTCACCGCATCAAAGGGACGATGGACGGGGTCATGTACCGTCAAATCTTGGGTGAGAACCACCTACCCTCAGCCAGGGCATTGAAAATGGGTCGTGGATGGGTATTCCAGCATGACAATGACCCAAAACACACGGCCAAGGCAACAAAGGAGTGGCTCAAGAAGAGGCACATTAAGGTCGTGGAGTGGCCTAGCCAGTCTCCAGACCTTAATCCCATAGAAAATCTGTGGAGGGAGCTGAAGGTTCGAGTTGCCAAACGTCAGCCTCGAAACCTTAATGACTTGGAGAAGATCTGCAAAGAGGAGTGGGACAAAATCCCTCCTGAGATGTGTGCAAACCTGGTGGCCAACTACAAGAAACGTCTGACCTCTGTGATTGCCAACAAGGGTTTTGCCACCAAGTACTAAGTCATGTTTTGCAGAGGGGTCAAATACTTATTTCCCTCATTAAAATGCAAATCAATTTCTAAAATTTTTCACATGCATTTTTCTGGATTTTTTTGTTGTTATTCTGTCTCTCACTGTTCAAATAAACCTACCATTAAAATGATAGACTGATCATGTCTTTATCAGTGGGCAAACATACAAAATCAGCAGGGGATCAAATACTTTTTTCCCTCACTGTATAAACTTGGGGCACGCTATAAATCAGACATGTCGTGAAATTGTGAGCGCGTGAACGAACATTATAACTCCACCTGAAAAAATGCCCATAATTCACTTTTTATGGTGCCAATTTTTTTTCTATTTGCTGTATACTTTGGAAGTATTGGAATTTGGCCAAGACAATATCTAACGAAATAGCAATGCATGGCGTACTTGACCAATGTTTTTGGAGGGGTTAGCAGAATGTTATTTTTTGCAGTGACATTTGCTGTATCTAAACGTGTCTGAAAGACAAAAACAATTGCACAATGTTGTGGACCTGCAAACAGATCGTTTGAATTCAAGAATGTTTTGGATGTACTTTTTCCCGAACCTAAATAGGCTATGCTGTACTGCTCGCGAATTCTGAAACATTGTGTACTTGGGAAAAAATTAAAACTACAGGAGGCCTACTTACAGTGGTAGCCTGCACACTTCAATGCAAAATATCAACTGTCTGTTCACTTGTTGAATTTTACTGTATGTTATAAACCGCGCTCCCTTTCAGATGCAAAAACTTGAAATTATAATAGGCTATCTAATAGGCACAATGATAATTTGTTGCATGGCTACTTTGGGAATATGAAGTCATCATGGCCAGAAAAGGTGAGGAATTTATTCTGCAATGTATATGATACATGTATTATGTATTATGTTAATACATTAAATATTGTCTACTCGAGAAATTTGATATTACAGTATTCAGATGTAATAGCCTACAAACATCAATGGAAAAGGTGAACCGTCTGTTCTACCATTAAACTGCGCTTCGGATCGGATCAAATAGAGCAAAATACTTGAAATAGCTTATTTATAAAATCAAATCAAATCAAATGTTATTGGCCACATGCGCCGAATACAACAGGTGCAGACATTACAGTGAAATGCTTGCTTACAGCCCTTAACCAACAGTGCATTTATTTTAAATAAAAAAGTAAAATAAAACAACAACAGAAAAGTGTTGAGAAAAAAAGAGCAGAAGTAAAATAAAATAACAGTAGGGAGGCTATACTGTATATACAGGGGGGTACCGGTGCAGAGTCAATGTGCGGGGGCACCGGCTAGTTGAGGTAGTTGAAGTAATATGTACATATGGGTAGAGTTAAAGTGACTATGCATTAATAATTAACAGAGTAGCAGCAGTGTAAAAAGATGGGGTGGGGGGGCAGTGCAAATAGTCTGGGTAGCCATGATTAGCTGTTCAGGAGTCTTATGGCTTGGGGGTAGAAGCTGTTGAGAAGTCTTTTGGACCTAGACTTGGCACTCCGGTACCGCTTGCCGTGCGGTAGCAGAGAGAACAGTCTATGACTAGGGTGGCTGGAGTCTTTGACAATTTTGAGGGCCTTCCTCTGACACCGCCTGGTATAGAGGTCCTGGATGGCAGGAAGCTTGGCCCCAGTGATGTACTGGGCCGTACGCACTACCCTCTGTAGTGCCTTGCGGTCGGAGGCCAAGCAGTTGCATACCAGGCGGTGATGCAACCAGTCAGGATGCTCTCGATGGTGCAGCTGTAGAATTTTTTGAGGATCTGAGGACCCATGCCGAATCTTTTCAGTCTCCTTAGGGGGAATAGGCTTTGTCGTGCCCTCTTCATGACTGTCTTGGTGTGTTTGGACCATGATAGTTCGTTGGTGATGTGGACACCAAGGAACTTGAAGCTCTCAACCTGTTCCACTACAGCCCCGTCGATGAGAATGGGGGCGTGCTCAGTCCTCTTTTTTTTCCTGTAGTCCACAATCATCTCCTTTGTCTTGGTCTCGTTGAGGGATGCCTTTATTTACTATTGTGAAGTGGGTCCAATTAAATGAGAGATGGGACAAATGGTAGCCTATCCTAACTTGTTGTAGGCCTATAGGCTATTTCACGAATATGAAACCATCACAGTCAGAAAAGGTGATGATTTTTTTCTGCAATGATCATTGAAATTATATAAATAATAGGAAATAGATGCCTATTTCTAATTATTTTAGAAAGCAACAATCAAATACAGTGGGGAAAAAAAGTATTTAGTCAGCCACCAATTGTGCAAGTTCTCCCACTTAAAAAGATGAGAGAGGCCTGTAATTTTCATCATAGGTACACGTCAACTATGACAGACAAAATGAGAAAAAGAAATCCAGAAAATCACATTGTAGGATTTTTTATGAATTTATTTGCAAATTAAGGTGGAAAATAAGTATTTGGTCAATAACAAAAGTTTCTCAATACTTTGTTATATACCCTTTGTTGGCAATGACACAGGTCAAACGTTTTCTGTAAGTCTTCACAAGGTTTTCACACACTGTTGCTGGTATTTTGGCCCATTCCTCCATGCAGATCTCCTCTAGAGCAGTGATGTTTTGGGGCTGTCACTGGGCAACACGGACTTTCAACTCCCTCCAAAGATTTTCTATGGGGTTGAGATCTGGAGACTGGCTAGGCCACTCCAGGACCTTGAAATGCTTCTTACGAAGCCACTCCTTCGTTGCCTGGGCGGTGTGTTTGGGATCATTGTCATGCTGAAAGACCCAGCCACGTTTCATCTTCAATGCCCTTGCTGATGGAAGGAGGTTTTCACTCAAAATCTCACGATACATGGCCCCATTCATTATTTCCTTTACACGGATCAGTCGTCCTGGTCCCTTTGCAGAAAAACAGCCCCAAAGCATGATGTTCCCACCCCCATGCTTCACAGTAGGTATGGTGTTCTTTGGATGCAACTCAGCATTCTTTGTCCTCCAAACACGACGAGTTGAGTTTTTACCAAAAAGTTCTATTTTGGTTTCATCTGACCATATGACATTCTCCCAATCCTCTTCTGGATCATCCAAATGCACTCTAGCAAACTTCAGACGGGCCTGGACATGTACTGGCTTAAGCAGGGGGACACGTCTGGCACTGCAGGATTTGAGTCCCTGGCGGCGTAGTGTGTTACTGATGGTAGGCTTTGTTACTTTGGTCCCAGCTCTCTGCAGGTCATTCACTAGGTCCCCCCGTGTGGTTCTGGGATTTTTGCTCACCGTTCTTGTGATCATTTTGACCCCACGGGGTGAGATCTTGCGTGGAGCCCCAGATCGAGGGAGATTATCAGTGGTCTTGTATGTCTTCCATTTCCTAATAAATGCTCCCACAGTTGATTTATTCAAACCAAGCTGCTTACCTATTGCAGATGCAGTCTTCCCAGCCTGGTGCAGGTCTACAATTTTGTTTCTGGTGTCCTTTGACAGCTCTTTGGTCTTGGCCATAGTGGAGTTTGGAGTGTGACTGTTTGAGGTTGTGGACAGGTGTCTTTTATACTGATAACAAGTTAAAACAGGTGCCATTAATACAGGTAACGAGTGGAGGACAGAGGAGCCTCTTAAAGAAGAAGTTACAGGTCTGTGAGAGCCAGACATCTTGCTTGTTTGTAGGTGACCAAATACTTATTTTCCAACATAATTTGCAAATAAATTCATTAAAAATTCTACAATGTGATTTTCTGGATTATTTTTTCTCAATTTGTCTGTCATAGTTGATGTGTACCTATGATGAAAATTACAGGCCTCTCTCGTATTTTTAAGTGGGAGAACTTGCACAATTGGTGGCTGACTAAATCCTTTTTTCCCCACTGTAAATAGATTTTCGCTCTTCTCAATAACAAGAAATGATTGCCTCTTGTTATCATGTTTAGATACCAGTTATGAATAAGTGTTTCATCATATATTCCTGCACAAGGCTACTACTAGGCCCCAGAGTCCTCACTGTAAAAAAAACACCCATAAATCTTTTTTTTTGTTTAGTAAACTTTTTGGTCAATTTGTTACCTGGACTTAACATTTTTAGTTGGCCCAAACTTAGCTCCAACGTGATAAAAAACATAGGCAAAAATTCAGTCAGCTTAAAATGATGTGTTTGCTCAATTTGTCTCATACAGTATGTTCATTCAACTAGAAATTATTATTTTTGGTATCTTAACTAAAAAAAGGCTGTGGAACTAGTTACACACAGGGCTTTTAACCAACAATGTATTCAACTTACATATTTGACAGACATGATTACATTGTGCATAACCAAGATGGCGTAGCAGTGCGGTCGTGTATTCTGTTGTGTCCTCGTGTAAATAGCCATTATTTTTTTTTGTGTGTATTTTTTCGTATATATTTCTCTATCTCACTTTCCATCCTTTAACTAAATATACTTTCCTGCAACCCGCCTCACCCAATTGTCAGTGGGTGCTGTAGGTGGGTGTGGTGCAGGAATCAGATGCAGGACGCAGAAAAATAAGTCCAATAGACTTTAGTGAACAGCACACTCAAATTCACGATTCAAACGCCCGGAGGCGAGAAAGTCCGCACACAGGCGAAAACCAAACGGCGCACAAAACAGTGCGTAAATAACCTCCGAACACAGAGGAGGAAAATATGAAATGCACAAGGCAAACAGTAGCGCACAAAACACGACAGCGAAACAATAACACACAAACACAGACACACACAACGAGAACTAAATAGAACACTAACAAGGACTAACTAGACACAGGTGTACAACATCAAGACCAAACCAAACGAACATGAAACATAGATCGGTGGCAGCTAGTACTCCGGAGACGACGACCGCCGAAGCCTGCCCGAACCAAGAGGAGGAGCAGCCTCGGCCGTAACCGTGACAGTACCCCCCCCTTGACGCGCGGCTCCAGCCGTGCGCCGACCCCGGCCTCGGGGACGACCAGGAGGACGCGGAGCAGGGCGCGCGGGATGGTCCCGGTGGAACTCCGACAGGAGAGATGGGTCTAGGATGTCCCTCCGCGGCACCCAGCACCGCTCCTCCGGGCCGTACCCCTCCCACTCCACGAGATACTGGAGACCCCCCATCCGGCGTCTGGAGTCCAAGATGGACCGAACGGTGTACGCCGGAGCCCCCTCGATGTCCAATGGGGGCGGAGGAGTCTCTCCTATCTCATTGTCCTGGAGTGGACCAGCTACCACCGGCCTGAGAAGATACACATGGAACGAGGGGTTAATATTCTTATATTCAACAGGTAGATGTAACCTATAACACACCTCGTTCAATCTTCTCAGGACTTTAAAGGGCCCCACAAACCGCCGACCCAGCTTCCGGCAGGGCAGGCGGAGGGGCAGGTTTCTGGTAGAGAGCCAGACTCGATCTCCGGGTGCGTACACCGGCCCCTCACTGCGGTGGAGATCGGCGCTCGCCTTGTGACGAAGGACGGCCCGCTGCAGGTGGACGTGGGCGAGAAACATACTCCATCGAGCCTGGCGAGGGTTCAGTCTCCTCGCTGCCCTGATGTACTCCAGGTTCCGATGGTCAGTCAAAATGAGGAAAGGGTGTTGAGCCCCCTCAAGCCAATGCCTCCACACCTTAAGGGCCTGAACTACAGCTAACAGCTCCCTGTCCCCAACGTCATAGTTACGCTCCGCCGGGCTGAGCTTTTTGGAGTAAAAAGCACAGGGGCGGAGTTTAGGTGGCGAGCCGGACCGTTGAGAGAGCACGGCCCCTATACCAGCCTCAGACGCGTCCACCTCAACCTGAAAGGGAATCGTGGGATCCGGATGCGCCAGTACCGGAGCCGACGTAAACAGGTCCTTCAGTCTCCCAAAGGCCCTGTCCGCATCAGCTGACCACTGCAGGCGCACCGGACCCCCCTTCAGAAGGGACGTGATGGGAGCTGCCACCTGTCCAAAACCCCGGATAAACCTCCGGTAGTAATTCGCAAAGCCCAAGAACTGCTGCACCTCTTTTACAGTGGTTGGAGTTTGCCAATTACGCACAGCGGACACACGATCCACCTCCATACTCACCCCTGACGCGGACAACCGATAACCCAAAAAGGAGACCGACTCCTGGAAAAACAGACATTTCTCTGCCTTGACATATAGGTCGTGCTCCAACAGCCTCCTCAATACACGTCGCACCAGGGTTACATGCTCGGCTCGGGTAGACGAGTATACCAGAATATCATCAATGTACACGACCACCCCTTGTCCCTGCATATCCCGGAAAATGTCATCTACGAAGGATTGAAAGACTGATGGAGCATTCATCAACCCATATGGCATGACAAGATATTCGAAATGACCTGACGTGGTACTAAACGCTGTTTTCCATTCATCGCCCTCCCTAATGCGCACCAAGTTATACGCGCTCCTGAGATCCAATTTTGTGAAAAACCGCGCCCCATGCAATGACTCTGTCATGGTCGCAATCAGAGGGAGTGGATAACTGTATTTCACAGTAATCTGATTGAGACCACGGTAATCAATGCATGGGCGCAACCCTCCATCTTTCTTTTTCACAAAAAAGAAACTCGAAGAGGCGGGGGAAGTGGAAGGCCGAATGTATCCCTGTCTCAAAGATTCGGCTATGTAGGTCTCCATAGCTTTTCTCTACTCTTGAGACAAAGGATACACATGGCTCCGTGGGAGCGCTGCTCCTGCCTGGAGATCAATCGCACAATCCCCCTGTCTATGGGGAGGCAACTGCGTCGCCCTAGTTTTGCTAAACACAAGAGCTAAATCCCCATATTCAGGCGGAATGTGCAGTGCGGGCACTTGGTTTGGACTTGCCACCGAAGTCGCCCCCACGGAAACACCCAGACATCGCCCCTCACACTGAACAGACCACCCATCGAGAGCCCTCTGTTGCCACGAAATAGCAGGGTTATGGGTGCTTAACCAGGGAATCCCCAGCCTCTCTGGGTACGCAGGAGAGTCGATCAGATACAGCTGTATAGTCTCTTCATGACCCCCCTGCGCACACATCCTAAGTGGCGCTGTGACTTCCCTGATCAACCCCGACCCCAACGGACGGCTATCTAAGGCATGAACGGGAAAAGGTTTGTCAACGGGTAGGAGAGGGATCCCTAACTCTAAACAAAACTTTCGATCAACAAAATTCCCAGCTGCGCCTGAATCTACTAGCGCCTTATGCTGGGAATGAGGTGCAACCTGTGGAAAACCAACAGGTATACAAAAGTGCGCAACAGAAAGCTCTGGGTAGGTGGGGCGTCTACTCACCTGGGAGGCCCCCCCAGTGCGTGGCCTGTTGTCTTCTCCCCCGGAGAACCCTCCCCAGCACCTGGCCGCAGTGTGCCCTCCACGACCGCACTTGGTGCAGGAGACAGGCCCCCTCGGGCTCCTCCTACTCCGTTCTCTAGCGCCGGCACCCCCGAGCTCCATAGGGCTCGGCTCGGAGGTGCCGGAGGGCGGAATGGACGGACCCCCCTCGGGACGTCCACGGGTGGCCAGCAGGGTGTCTAAACGGATGGACATATCAACCAACTGGTCGAAAGTCAGATGGGTATCCCTGCAGGCCAACTCTCGTTGAACGTCCTCCCGGAGGCTACACCGAAAATGGTCAATGAGAGCCCGTTCATTCCACCCTGCATCCGCCGCTAGAGTCCGGTACTCCAAAGCAAACGCCTGTGCGCTCCTCCTCCCCTGTCTCAAGTGGACTAGCCGCTCCCCCGCCGCTTTGCCCTCAGGTGGATGGTCAAACACGGCCTTGAAGCGGCGGGAGAACTCGGCGTAGGAGATGGTGTTGGCGTCCATCTTCCTCCACTCAGCGTTAGCCCACTCCAACGCCTTTCCCGAGAGACAGGAGATGAGGGCGGAAACGCTCTCGTGTCCAGAGGGCACCGGGTGTACAGTGGCCAGGTAGAGCTCCACCTGCAGGAGGAACCCCTGACACCCGGCAGCTGTTCCGTCATACGCCCTCGGGAGCGAGAGCCGAATCCTCCTGGGTTCCGGACCTGGGGCTGGTGGACCGGCCGATGGGGTGGACAGGGTAGGTGGAGGTGTGGGTACCCTGCTGGCTTCCCATCGGTGCAGGGTGTTGATCACGTCCTGTAGAGCTGTCTCCAGTTGTCTTATCTGGCCCTCCTGCCAATGGATATGCTCCTCGAGCGACACAGGTGTCACAGCCGATCCTGCTGATTCCATAATGGTGTGTTATTCTGTCAGTGGGTGCTGTAGGTGGGTGTGATGCAGGAATCAGATGCAGGACGCAGAAAAATAAGTCCAATAGACTTTAGTGAACAGCACACTCAAATTCACGATTCAAACGCCCGGAGGCGAGAAAGTCCGCACACAGGCGAAAACCAAACGGCGCACAAAACAGTGCGTAAATAACCTCCGAACACAGAGGAGGAAAATATGAAATGCACAAGGCAAACAGTAGCGCACAAAACACGACAGCGAAACAATAACACACAAACACAGACACACACAACGAGAACTAAATAGAACACTAACGAGGACTAACTAGACACAGGTGTACAACATCAAGACCAAACCAAACGAACATGAAACATAGATCGGTGGCAGCTAGTACTCCGGAGACGACGACCGCCGAAGCCTGCCCGAACCAGGAGGAGGAGCAGCCTCGGCCGAAACTGTGACACCAATGTGGAACAGATTCTATTATTTCTTTATTTTTATCAAGAACCTACGGCTGAAACTAGCCAGCTAACCAGCTAACTAGCTACTTGCTATTAGCCACCGTTAGCGGTCTTCACCACTGTCCGTGGCCTGCACTACCTTCCAGTCAGCTCTAGCCTGGACAATTATCGGCCAGTCTGCACAGCGTGCTATCGACCCAGAGCATATTGAATTTTCTGCCGGAATCACTGAATCACTGGACCTTAACACCGGATCAACGCAACTAGCTAGCTGCAACCGAATGGCTGTTGTTAGCTAATCACCACTGTCCCGACGCACCAGTTAGCCTTGAGCTAGCCTCGAGCCAGGCCCATCTCCCAGGTATCTACCTCTCTGTCAACCGGACGGGTCCTCCTACTGTCGACAACCCAGGCCCTGTAGCCCCCAGTATCACTCCTACTCCCCAGGCGCTATCATTTGTTGACTTCTGTAACCATAAAAGCCTTGGTTTCTTGCATGTTAAAATCAGAAGCCTCCTCCCCAAGGTTGAGTTATTCACTGCGTTAGCACACTCTGCCAACCCTGATGTTCTAGCAGTGTCTGAATCCTGGCATAGGAAGGCCACCAAAAATTCAGAAATGTCCATCCCGAACTACACCATTTTCCATCTAGATAGAACTGCCAAAGGGGGCAGAGTTGCAATCTACTGTAGAGATAGCCTGCAGAGCTCTATCATACTATCCAGGTCTGTGCCCAAACAGTTTGAACTTCTACTTCTAAAAAGTAGTTGCCGCTCGCTACAGACCCCCCTCAGCCCCGAGCTGTGCCCTGGACACCATATGTGAATTGCTTGCCCCCCATCTATCCTCAGAGTTCATACTGCTTGGTGACCTAAACTGGGATATGCTTAACACCCCGGCCATCCTACAATCTAAACTAGATGCCCTCAATCTCACACAAATTATCAAGGAACCTACCAGGTACAACCCTAAATCCGTAAACAAGGGCACCCTCATAGATATCATCCTGACTAATTTACCCTCTAAATACACCTCTGCTGTCTTCAACCAGGATCTCAGCGATCACTGCCTCATTGCCTGTGTCCGTAATGGGTCCGCAGTCAAACGACCACCCCTCATCACTGTCAAACGCTCCCTAAAACACTTCAGCGAGCAGGCTTTTCTAATTGACCTGGCCCGGGTATCCTGGATGGATATTGACCTCATTCCGTCAGTAGAGGATGCCTGGATGTTCTTCAAAGTGCTTTCCTCTCCATCTTAAATAAGCATGCCCCATTCAAAAAAATCAGAACTAAGAACAGATATAGCCCCTGGTTCACCCCAAACTTAACTGCCCTTGACCAGCACAAAAACATCCTGTGGCGTACTGCTTTAGCACCGAACAGCCCCCGCCATATGCAGCTTTTCAGGGAAGTCAGGAACCAACATACACAATCAGTTAGGAAAGCAAAGGCTAGCTTTTTCAAACAGATATTTGCATCCTGTAGCACTAACTCCAAAAGGTTTTGGGACACTGTAAAGTCCATGGAGAATAAGAACACCTCCTCCCAGCTACCCACGGCACTGAGGCTAGGAAACACTGTCACAACTGATAAATCGACGATAATCGAGAATTTCAATAAGCATTTTGCTACGGCTGGCCATGCTTTACACCTGGCTACCCCTACCCCGGCCACCAACTCTGCACCCTCCGCTGCAACTTGCCCATGCAAATCGGAGGGCCTGTTGTCTGTACCTCTGGCAGTCTCAATGGGGGTGCCACAGGGTTCAATTCTCGGGCTGACTCTATTCTCTGTGTATATCAATGATGTCGCTCTTGCTGCTGGTGACTCTCTGATCCACCTCTATGCAGACGACACCATTTTGTATACATTTGGCCCTTCATTGGACACTGTGTTAAGAAACCTCCAAACAAGCTTCAATGCCATACAAAACTCCTTCCGTGGCCTCCAACTGCTCTTAAACACTAGTAAAACTAAATGCATGCTCTTCAATCGAACGCTACTTGCACCCGCCCGCCCGACTAGAATCACTACTCTCGGCGGGTCTGAATTAGAATATGTGGACAACTACAAATACCTAGGTGTCTGGTTAGACCGTAAACTCTCCTTGCAGACTCACATTAAGCATCTCCAATCCAAAGTTTAATCTAGAATCGGCTTCCTATTTCGCAACAAAGCCTCCTTCACTCATGCTGCTAAACATGCCCTCGTAAAACTGACTATCCTACAGATCCTTGACTTCTGCGATGTCATTTACAAAATAGCTTCCAACACTCTACTCAGCAAATTGGATGTAGTCTATCACAGTGCCATCTGTTTTGTCACCAAAGCCCCATATACTACCCACCATTGTGACCTGTACGCTCTCGTTGGCTGGCCCTCAGTGCATATTCGTCGCCAAACCCACTGGCTCCAGGTCATCTCTAAATCACTTCTAGGCAAATCCCCGCCTTATCTTAGCTCATTGGTCACCATAGCAACACCCACCCGTAGTATGCGTTCCAGCAGGTATATCTCACTGGTCATCCCCAAAGCCAACACCTCCTTTGGCCGCCATTCCTTCCAGTTCTCTGCTGCAAATGACTGGAACGAACTGCAAAAATCTCTGAAGCTGGAGACACTTATCTCCCTCACTAACTTTAAGCATCAGTTGTCAGAGCAACTTACCGATCACTGCACCTGTACACAGCCCATCTGTAATTAGCCCACCCAACTACCTCATCCCCATATTGTTATTTATTTTGCTCATTTGCACCCCAGTATCTCTATTTGCACATCATCTTCTACACTATCACATCTATCACACCAGTGTTAATACTACATTTTAATTATTTTGCACTATGGCCTATTTATTGCCTTACCTCCATAACTTACTACATTTGCACAAACTGTATATAGATTTTCTATTGTGTTATTGACTGTACTTTTTGTTTATTCCATGTGTAACTCTGTGTTGGTGTTGTTTTTATCGCACTGGAAGTATGCTTGGGTCATTGTCCATTTGGAAGACCCATTTGCGACCAAGCTTTAACTTCCTGACTGATGTCTTGAGATGTTGCTTCAATAATATAAAATAATAATATGCCATTTAGCAGACGCTTTTATCCAAAGCGACTTACAGTCATGTGTGCATAAATTTTTACGTATGGGTGGTCCCGGGGATCAAACCCACTACCCTGGCATTACAAGCGCCATGCTCTACCAATTGAGCTACAGAGGACCACATTATATTCACATAGTTTTCCTTCCTCATGATGCCATCTATTTTGTGAAGTGTCGTAATCCTTTGCAGCACTGTTTTGAATTAGCTGTAATTTATTAATCGAGTTTGGAGGCAAGTACTACATTCCCATAATCAATTCTGGAGAAAACGAATGCATGGTAAGCTTTTCTGTATCAGAAGTGTTGAGAGAGGGTCTTAGGCGGGAGATGTTCTTCAGGTGAAAGAATGATGATTTACAGACGTGACTAATGTTTGCATTGAAGGAGAGTGCAGGGTAGAATTTCACACACAGGTTGGTGATGACTGAGGAGATGGGGGATGATGTGGCCATCTATGGCAGAGCAGATGCTGCATGAGTTGGTGATTTGCGGTGGATCTGCTGGCCTATCAGCATTGCCTTTATCTTGCTGCTGTTGAGTTGGAGGAAGTTGTTCTGCATTCAAGACTTAACCTCTTCCAGACAGTTGGACAAGGTTGACAGAGCAGATGTTGTGTCAGGCTTGGTTTTAATGAACATTTGTGTGTCGTCTGCGTAGCAGTGGAATTGGACACTGTGCTGTCTGAAGATCTGGCCAAGTGGGCAGTGTGTGTGTGTGTGTGTGTGTGTGTGTGTGTGTGTGTGTGTGTGCGTGTGTGCGTGTGTGCGTGTGTGCGTGTGTGCGTGTGTGTGTGTGTGTGTGTGTGTGTGTAACTAGTGTGACTAGTTCCACAGCATTTTTTTTGTGTGGTAAAATAATAATTTCTGTTTGAATTAACATATGAGACAAATTGATCAAACACATTTTCTCATGTTCGAGCTAAGTTTGGGCCAACTAAAAATGTTAAATTCAGGTAACACTTTGACCAAAAAAAGGCTGTAGAACCAGTTACTTAATAATAATTACAGTGGCTTGCAAAAGTATTCACCCCCCCTTGGCATTTTTCCTCTTTTGTTGCCTTACAACCTGGAATTAAAATTGATTTTGGGGGGGGTTGTATCATTTGATTTACACAACATGCCTACCACTTTGAAGATTTTTTGTGAAACAAACAAGAAATAAGACAAAAAAAACAGAACTTGAGCGTGCATAACTATTCACCCCCCCAAAGTCAATACTTTGTAGAGCCACCTTTTGCAGCAATTACAGCTGCAAGTCTCTTGGGCTATGTCTCTATAAGTTTGGCACATCTAGCCACTGGGATTTTTGCCCATTCTTCAAGGCAAAACTGCTCCAGCTCCTTCAAGTTGGATGGGTTCTGTCACGGTTTCGGCCGAGGCTGCTCCTCCTCCTTGTTCGGGCAGGTTTCGGCGGTCGTCGTCCCCGGAGTACTAGCTGCCACCGATCTATGTTTCATGTTCGTTTGGTTTTGTCTTGATGTTGTACACCTGTGTCTAGTTAGTCCTCATTAGTGTCCTATTTAGTTCTCGTTGTGTGTGTATGGTGTTGTGTGTGATTGCTCCTCTGTTTGGTGTTCTGAGCTACGTATCTTCCCTCCGTTGTTTGGAGAGGTTTTCGCACATGTTAGTGCGCCTTTTGTTTGACGCCTGTGTGCGCCTTTATTTCGCCTCCGGGCTTATTGTTCTCGTGTACTACGTGAATAATTCACTAAAGTCTTTTGGACTTAGCTTCTGCGTCCTGCGCTTGATTCCTGCACCACACCCACCTTCAGCACCCCTGACAGGTTCCGCTGGTGTACAGCAATCCTTAAGTCATACCACAGATTCTCAATTGGATTGAGGTCTGGGCTTTGACTAGGCCATTCCAAGATATTTAAATGTTTCCACTTAAACCACTCAAGTGTTGCTTTAGCAGTATGCTAAGTGTCATTGTCCTGCTAGAAGGTGAACCTCCGTCCCAGTCTCAAATCTCTGGAAGACTGAAACAGGTTTCCCTCAAAAATGTCCCTGTATTTAGCGCCATCCATCATTCCTTCAATTCTGACCAGTTTCCCAGTCCCTGATGAAAAACATCCCCACGGCATGATGCTGCCGCCACCATGCTTCACTGTGGGGATGGTGTTCTCGGGTGATGAGAGGTGTTGGGTTTGCACCAGACATAACGTTTTCCTTGATGGCCAAAAAGCTCAATTTTATTCTCATCTGACCAGAATACCTTATTCCATATGTTTGGGGAGTCTCCCATATGTCTTTTGGTGAACACAAAACGTGTTTGCTTATTTTTTTCTTTAAGCAATGGCTTTTTTTTGGCCACTCTTCCATAAAGCCCAGCTCTGTTGAGTGTACTCCAATCTCCGCTGTGGAGCTTTGCAGCTCCTTCAAGGTTAGCTTTGGTCTCTTTGTTGCCTCTCTGATTAATGCCCTCCTTGCCTGGTCCGTGAGTTTTGGTGGGCGGCCCTCTCTTGGCAGGTTTGTTGTGGTGCCATATTCTTTCCATTTGTTAATAATGGATTTAATGGTGCTTCGTGGGATGTACAAAGTTTCGGATATTCTTTTATAACCCAACCCTGATCTGTACTTCTCCACAACGTTGTCCCTGACCTGTTTGGAGAGCTCATTGGTCTTCATGGTGCCACTTGCTTGGTGTTGCCACTTGCTTAGTGGTGTTGCAGACTCTGAGGCCTTTCAGAACAGGTGTATATATACTGAGATCATGTGACACTTAGATTGCACACAGGTGGACTTTATTTAACGAATTATGTGACTTCTGAAGGTAATTGGTTGCTCCCAATCTTATTTAGGGGCTTCATAGCAAAGGGGGTAAATACATATGCACGCACCTCTTTTCCGTTATTTATTTTTTAGAATGTTTTGAAACAAGTTATTTTTTGCATTTCACTTCACCAATTTTGACTATTTTGTGTATGTCCATTACATGAAATCCAAATAAAAATCCATTTAACCCTCCCGTTGTCCTAGGGTCAAAATGACCCGCCACTGTGTTGAACCAACTTTATTTAATTTTTATATTTTTTGGATAATTTGTGAGAAGGAGGCAGTGATACTTTCTTTAAAGTCTCACTGCCTCCTTCTCACAAATGATCCCACAAATATACAAATTAAATAAAGTTGGTTCAACACAGTGGCGGGTCATTTTGACCCTAGGACAACGGGAGGGTTAAATTACAGGCTGTAATGCAACAAAATAGGAAAAACGCCAAGGGGGATGAATACTTTTGCAAGGCACTGTAGTTGAAACAACTAGATTATTTTTACAGTGCTGTTGCCTCATAGTGCATATCATCACATATTTAAAGAGCCAACTTTTAGAATTTAGATTTTTTTCTTCTAATTCTAGACATTCAGTTATATAGCATTGTTTAAATATCCCCATGAAACATTAATGGGTAACTAACAGGTTTTGGCTAGATGGGATACAGCTTTTGTCAGAATTGACTTTTTGTAGCATTGGCCCACATTGGCACAACTCTCTAAATACTCTACATGTTTCTGATCACAGCCTCTTATCAACGTCACATAAGCTCCCTGCGCGGATACAAAGCTCTGTAGTCAAACTAAGGCCCACAGTAACATAATTGCTGAACAAAAATATAAACACAACATGCAAAATTGTCAAAGATTTTACTGAGTTACAGTTTATATAAGGAAGTCAGACTATTGAAATACATTCATTAGGCCCTAAACTATGGATTTCACATGACTGGAAATACAGATACAGTATGCATCTGTTGGTCACAGATAACATTTTTTATATATATATATATAGGGACGTGGATCAGAAAACCAGTCAGTATCTAGTGTGACCACCATTTGCCTCATGCAGCGCGACACATCTCCTTCGCATAGTATTGATCAGGCTGTTGATTGTGGTCTGTGGAATGTTGTCCCACTCCTCTTTAATGACTGTACGAAGTTGTTCGATATTGGTGGGAACTGGAACACGCCGTCGTACACGTCAATCCAGAGCATCCCAAACGTGCTCAATGTGTGACATGTCTGGTGAGTATGCAGGTCATGGAAGAACTGGGACATTTTCAGCTTCCCGGAAAAATGCAATTGTGTTCGTTGTCAGTAGCTTATGCCTGCCCATACCATAACCCCACCGCCACCAAGGGGAACTCTGTTCACAATGTCAGCAAACTGCTCGCCCATGCAACGCTATACACACTGTCTGCCATCCGTGAAGAAAACACTTCTCCAACGTGTCAGTGGCCATTGAAGGTGAGCATTTGCCCACTGAAGTCGGTTACAATGCCGAACTGCAGTCAGGTCAAGACCCTGGTGAGGACGACGAGCATGCAGATGAGCTTCCCTGAGACGGTTTCTGACAGTTTGTGCAAAAATCCTTCGGTTGTGCAAACCCACAGTTTCATCAGGCTGTCCGGGTGGCTGGTCTCAGACGATCGAGCCGGTGAAGAAACCGGATGTGGAGGTCTTGGGCCAGCGTGGTTACACATGATCTGCTGTTGTGAGGCCGGTTGGACATACTGCCAAATTCTTTAAAACGACGTTGGAGGCAGTTTATGGTAGAGAAATGAACATTAAATTCTCTGGCAAAAGCTCTGGTGGACATTCCTGCAGTCAGCATGCCAATTCCACACTCCCTCAAAACTTAAGACATCTGTGGCATTGTGTGTGTGACAAATCTGCACATTTTAGGGTGGCCTTTTATTGTCCCCAGCACAAGGTGCACCTGTATAATGATCATGCTGTTTAATCAGCTTCTTGATATGCCACACCTGTCAGGTGGATGGATTATCTTGACAAAGGAGAAATGCTCACTAACAGGAATGTAAACAAATGTGTGAGAAATAAGCTTTTTGTGCATATGGAACATTTCTGGGATCTTTTATTTCAGCTCATGAAACATGGGACGAACACTTTACATGTTGCGTTTATATTTTTGTTCAGTGTATATTTAGAGATACCTTTCCTCTTCTATTCCTCCTTTTCCACCTGTTTTCAGGATGTTATAACACAAGAGTTTCCGTCAGTCCCACCGGCAGGTCATATACACGAATCAATAAGAGATGTGGAAATTGCATTAACTTGACTTCAGTTAATTAAACTACATGTAAACCATCTTAAGTCTTGGAGGCTACTGCACTTAACCATCATAACTTTTACGGTACTCTCACAGCAACATGCTCTAGCCAGGGTTTTGGGTGCTTATGTAATTTGTGGGGGATGGGTGTCGACTGGTATAACCAATGTAGCTCTTATCGATCAGATGCCAGTGCTGTGACGAAGGTCTCTCCTCACGTGGTTATGCTCTCTGAAACTGTACTGTGTTTGGATGTTGCTTGCTGCTGGGTACTGCCTTTAACGTGAACACTTTCTTAATTTATGTGTTTGTGCTTTTCATTTACAGTAAACAAATTATGTGACTTCATCCTGCATCTACAAGGTTTTTTCTGTTTCGTTTTTTCACACTGTAGCCTAATTGTAATTCACTATAACAAGTAAACATAGCATCACAGTCTCTCCTTTACAAATACATTTCCCCCCTTGTCCTTTCCTTTACTTATTTCCTTGTTGTTGTCATTGTCGTTAATAAGCTGTGGTGTTAGTGATACTTGTGTTGAGCTTTACACTGGCATTTAAACACTTTACTCTTGTGTTTTTCGATTTTCACCATCACCAATCAAAGTCAACATGTAGCCTACAGTACAGATGTAGGATCTTAATTTGAGCCAGTTTGCTACGGCAGGAAAATAATCATGCATCAACAGGAAATGGGAATTATTATTCTGATTATAATGAATGGACACTTTTGAAGGGAAAATCAGGTCTGAAATTTCAAAGTGGAAATTACAAACTTCAGAAGCCTTTTTAAACCTTAAATATACTACAAATTGTACATTTCCTGCGATGCAGGAAAGTTCTCCTGCAACAGGGTGATCAAATTAAGATCCTACATCTGTATATATTGTCAGTGCTGAAAATGATCATCATTATCCAATGCAATATTGCCTATGGTCCTATATCTGAGACTGAGGCTGTCTGTGTGAATCCTTGCAGGTGGTCGTCAACGCTCTGCTCGGAGCCATCCCCTCCATCTTCAATGTGCTGCTGGTGTGCCTCATCTTCTGGCTCATCTTCAGCATCATGGGCGTCAACCTGTTTGCAGGAAAATACTACCATTGTATCAACATGACCACGAGTGAGCGCTTCGAAGTCAGAGATGTGGCTAACATGACAGAATGTTTGGCTTTGAAAGGTGCCCACTGGAAAAATGTCAAGATCAACTTTGATAACGTGGGAGCAGGCTATCTGGCACTGTTACAAGTGGTGAGCGGCTCTCTCCATTCACCAGAAATATTTTATTGACATTTTCTAAAGAGAGTGGACACATGTCAAAAGTTTTGTATCAATTCCGTGTGGGCAGACGAATTGTGTGAGGGCGATGTCCTTCTGAACTAGTATCTTAACTATTAGGTAGTAAAATGTTCCTTACTTTCTCTCTAAGGCTACATTCAAAGGCTGGATGGACATCATGTATGCAGCTGTGGACTCTCGCAATGTAAGTATTTTCAGTAATACCTTTCACAAGGTATTTTAGACTAATGGTTGATTGTGTTGGCACATTGTCTATTTATATATGATAATGTTTTGGTTTTATGATGTTAATGTATGGTAATACTATGCTATTCTATTACAGATGGATGATCAACCCGACTATGAAGTGAATCTGTACATGTATCTGTACTTTGTGGTATTCATCATATTTGGATCCTTCTTTACACTCAACCTCTTCATTGGTGTCATTATAGACAACTTCAATCAGCAAAAGAAAAAGATAAGTATTTCATGTTGTGGTAATCATGCATCAATTTTGCATGCATCAATTTTCTCTGATTTAACGTAATGAGGATCTTTCCCTCCAATAATGGCCAACTAAATATGTGTAAGAGCTGCAGGAATTTAACTAGGCTTGTCTTGCCTCTTTACTTTGGAGGTCAAGACATCTTCATGACAGAGGAACAGAAGAAATACTACAATGCTATGAAGAAGCTTGGCTCAAAGAAACCCCAAAAGCCTATCCCTAGGCCAGCGGTAAGGTCATACTGTACCACTCTGTTTCTCAACAAATAACTCCTCAATTCATGAACCTCTATTTCTACATCTTATTGTCTCAAAATGCTTCTTTCTTATGTTTCCTCCAGAACAAGTTTCAAGGATATGTCTTTGATTTCATTACAAAGCAAGCCTTCGACATTGTCATCATGATTCTTATATGCCTTAATATGGTCACCATGATGGTGGAGACGGATGACCAGACAAAAGACATGGCTAACATTCTCTACAAGATCAACCTGGTGTTTATTGTCATGTTCACTGGAGAATGTATTCTGAAGATGATCTCACTCCGACAATACTACTTTACCATTGGTTGGAATGTATTTGACTTTATCGTTGTTATCCTGTCGATAATTGGTACGATTTTTCACCTATTTTCATAATTGTAATACTGCAATGTGACATTATGCTTTGGAGATTATTATGTGTAATTCTTCTCTGTCCTTTCAGGTATGTTTCTCTCGGAACTGATAGGGAAGTACATTGTTTCACCAACCTTATTCCGAGTCATTCGACTGGCCCGAATTGGCCGTATCCTTCGCCTCATCAAGAGTGCCAAGGGAATCCGTACACTCTTGTTTGCGTTGATGATGTCTCTTCCTGCATTGTTCAACATTGGTCTTCTGCTCTTCTTAGTGATGTTTATCTATGCCATCTTTGGCATGTCAAACTTTGCATACGTCAAGAAGGAGTCTGGGATTGACGACATGTTCAACTTTGAGACGTTCGGCAACAGCATGATCTGCCTGTTCCAGATCACCACATCAGGGGGCTGGGACCTCCTGCTGGCCCCCATCCTCAACAAGGGAGATCCAGACTGCGACAGCCAGAAAGAGCACCCAGGAAGCAAGTACAAGGGGGGAGACTGTGGGAACCCCCCTGTGGCCATTATCTTCTTTGTGAGCTACATCATCATCTGTTTCCTCATTGTGGTCAACATGTACATTGCTGTCATCCTAGAGAACTTCAGTGTGGCCACTGAGGAGAGCGCTGAGCCCCTGAGCGAGGATGACTTTGAGATGTTCTACGAGGTCTGGGAGAAGTTTGATGCACGGGCCACCCAGTTCATGGAGTATGACAAGCTGTCGGACTTTGCTGATGCCCTAGACCCCCCGCTACGCATCTCTAAGCCCAACAAGATCCAGTTGATCTCCATGGATTTACCCATGGTGAGTGGGGAGCGTATCCACTGCCTGGACATCCTGTTTGCCTTCACCAAACGTGTCCTGGGCGAGGGCGAAGGCTTGGACATCCTCCGGGGTCAAATGGAGGAGCGCTTTATGGCCTCCAACCCCTCCAAGGTGTCCTACGAACCAATCACCACCACACTGCGCCGCAAGCTAGAGGACATGTCTGCCCTGGTCATCCAGAGAGCTTTCAGACGGTATCTTCTCAGGCGTATTGTTAAGCGGGCATCTGCCATGTACAAGGAGAAGATGCAAAGTGGAGGCATGCTCCTTGATAAAGAGGTTCTCGTCATAGACAAATTTAACGAGATCTCTACTTCAGACAGAACTGACATGACTCCTTCCACAGCCTCTCCCCCATCATATGACAGTGTTACAAAACCAGAAAAAAACAAATATGAAAAAGACAAGAGAAAGAAGGAGGTGAAGGAGAAAAAAAAGTAAATGGATGTTGGGAAGATGTAACGTAGATGTTTCATTCTGCGACAAATTGTTTACAGCCTTTGAAGGTGACCAATGTGTCAAGTTAACCCCTTCTTTGGTGTGGATATCTATGCCAAACTGACTATGCTTACTTGAGTCTAAATGTAAGGTTGGTGCCTAAAATTAGGTAGTGATTCACATTCTTAGGCTGTAGGGAGACCAGTTGTTCGGATGATAATTTCTGTGGGGACAAAAACAAATGTTTGCCCGCTTTATAGGGACAGGTAAAACATTTTGATATGTGTTGTTACAATCAGAAACATTTAGTTATACAGTAACTTATCTTGCAGCTAGTACTTCCAGGGCTGCATCCAGTGTCTTGCATTATAACTAACTTATTTTTATTTACTAACTTTTTTTTCTTACAGAATCTTGTTTTTAAAACTCATAGGTTGATTGTGTGACTATTTTTGTAAACATATTTTTTTTCTGTAAAAATAGGGGTTTCATGTATTGCTTTAAAGGTAGTCTTGTTCACTTTAAATATTCATACAACTTGACTAGTCAAGTGTGATCAAACACACATCCTTATGGGGTGCAGGACCGAAGAAAGTTGGTATAAAAGAAATAGTGCCCGCACACTCATAAAACATTTTTTAATAAAGGTACATGCTTTATTTCTACCATAAGACTTGACTACTCATGACAACCATTATTGCTGCAGTGCAGTTAGGGAGATTGCTGCAGTTGAATCGAAATGTAGACTTGCTTGAATGCTTACCCATGATTACAGTGTCGCATTACGCACCATCACCAAAATGAGCTTGATTTCTCCTTGATGTCTGAGGTGCTCATACTTTTATGAATCTGTAACATTATTAAATGTTTACTCACACTATTACAAATCAACAGAGAGCATTTATCCTGAGCATACAGTCCAAATACCATTACCAACAACTGTTGTCTATAATCAGTTTCAGAACAATAACATGGGCTACAATGACATAGTTTTCCTGCTTTCATTCATCAGAAACTACAGTAAAATACAGAATACATTCATCTTTAGTGCTGGTTCACAGTGTTGATACACATAGTATTCGTAGTCCAGCTCCTCTGTCCAGCTTGTACCTCAATGGCATCAAAGACTGTCTATTCTCTTCACAGTGGTGAATGTTAAAACGAGCCAATGTCTTCTGCACAGTATGGTTGTGACCATCAGGTGTAAATCACCTTAAATAATCTCCAAGCCTACTCTGACAGGTGAAACACTGTATTCTGTGTCATATATGCTCACTTAACAGGCATTCTAACAGCATTTATCTTGTGTACTCTGCCGTTTTGGTACTGCAACATCATTAGTCAGTGCGATAAAACTTCCTTGTCATTTACCAAATCTAAATTGCTTTGAGTGCACGTTTCCTACTCACTTCCCAAATAATTTTCCATTGTTGTTGATGTATCTGTATGTACATATTCTATAATATATAAAATATACAAATATATTTGATATATTATGTGATATTTCATATATAATGGAATATATGAAGTTGTTAATGTTATGTAATACATATATCTATGATATTCTGCATTCTCTGCTCTATATGGCAGACAGACCAGAGTGTGAAGCATTCAGTTGAGGCTGTGGGAAGATTTTATGGTTAGATTGCACTCAATGTCTATGTAAATATTGTAATATAATCATTTTTCTTTGTACTGTACAACCCTTTTGTAAATGGTTTGCTATACAAAATGGCCGCACTGTCTGCACTATAGCCACTTTAGTTATTTAAGCTTAACTGCACTTTTTCATTCGGAAACTCCTCATGTGAGCTAGTGAAGGGGAAGTGGACTTTTGATTCTTGCATCTTTTATTTTGTGTCATTTGTAAACTGTGGTCACAGTTTACCTCACATGCTTTATTATAATAAATATCTAATATGGTTCAGAGAATTCTGAATATGATTGTCTTAAGGCTAGTGTGACAGCCCAAGTCTTCGATTGTTTCCTAGATTTGTTTACATTTTTATAGTTATCCAATTCTTCAGGATGTTACTTTTGTCAGCTGTTCCCTTTGTATAAAGTGTCACAGGTATCTGTAATTAAAATGTTATAAAGTATACATTTATATGACTATATGTTGCATGTAATAAAAACACTAATATGTATATACTATACATACATACACAATGAATGTTTTGATTACATAACATTTAATAGATCCCATCTTTTATATGCATTTTGCTTGCAGTGTATGAGTAAACTGAATGCAAGATGTTGCTATAACCCATCTCATTGAAAAGCCAAAAGAATAAAGAAAACATGTACCTCAGGTCATTTATTCCATCGCACGTATTTATGACTATTCATTTATGACTTTGCAATCCATATAGGACATCAACATACTCTATAAATACATTGTTATCCAAGTTACTGTTGTGGTTTTGCATGCTTAACCAATGTTTGCAAAGCAGTGGCCAGTGAGTTAAATGGATTCTTCTAAGGTCCTGGAGTTTTTTCTGTGTCAGGTAACATGCTCAGGAAACACTTTTTTCTTGATCATGTGACCTGACCAGTAAAAACCTGTGGCCCCAATTATAAAATGTTTTAATGGGATAAATGTGGGTTATTAATTTAATACATAAAACACTATAAAACAATCATGTTACAATGTAGTGGCCCATGGAGTTCCAGAAGTATAGCCTCACATGTTGCTGAACAGAAGTCTAACATGATTTATAAGCATTTGTTTGGAGATATGTACTGTATACTGTAAATCCAGATCATTACACTGCATTTCACACCACTAAATACTTCAGAATATATTAAAGACGCACTCCAGCTATTTTTCCTGTTGAGAAAGAATATCCCAAGTGTAAGTACAGTAATGTACACACACTTAAGCGTAAAAAAATATGTTTTGAGCAAAATAGTGTTTCTTAGACATAACTGCAAACTTCATGAAGTAGGCCATTGGAGGAGTTGGTCTGATGTGATGTCATCGACCTCCCCCCTTGCTTGTGGGAACAATAGAGGAGCAATAGAGAACAAAAGAGGAAAGCCCCCCCACTTGTGCCATGTCATGACTTACCTGGACCACCTATTGAGATGTGCCTTTTGTTAAGTAAGTCAGGTGATAAATGAAGTGAAAAGGAGACTGGAGTGCAACTTTAATCATGGCTTGATTTCACTGGACATAACATGTGCATTGGAATAAATAACAGTATGTGGACTATAGACAGTTGCACAGTACCAATCCAGCCATCTATTTTTTATATGGAACGAGAACTACAACAAACAGCAACCATCTCTCACAATCATCCTCCATCTGCATGCATTGTTGTGAGTGTTGCTGCACCGTGGGCTGTTACCTCTTCCCATCAACGTCACCAAAGGCACATGATTACTGACTCTACACCTGACATGAATAACCCAAGAAAGTTAAATGTGTGTACAGTATTACAGTATGCATAAAAAATGGTACTGCTGTATTGTACAGTATGTTAGTATGGTGATTGAGAGCTGAACCTAAATCCCAAAGCTTTGAATGATCTATAAGAGTAAGAACAAACATTAATATACATAGGTCACCTTTATTTCATGATTTTATCCTTTTTCTGTACTGTCTCTGGTCTGCATATTTCCCCCCTCTGTATTTCGGAGGAGAAATGTGTTTGTTTTTGTCACAAGCTGGGCTAGAACTCCGGTCTCAGATGTGGGGAGCTGGGGGTTCTACCCCTTAGCCACAGAGGAGGTATAGTTGGACCCAAATGAAACACCCAAGGCAATACTCCAGGTAAGTAGATTTCATGTAACAAAAAGGTTCCTTGCACTTCAAAAATAGTCCAACAAAAGTTCTTCTCAGAAAGAGGTATATTAACATAGGTAGAGTAACAAAACAGGAGGCAAAACAAAATAACTCCACGAGGGGAGAAAAACAAACTAAAGATAACTTAGAAAAGCTTACTTGGAAAGACACGGTGGGACAAAGCAGGAGACACATAGCCAGGACTCAAAAACCAAGTGAGGAACAGGGGAAAAAACACAGCTAAAATACTCTAGGGGAAACAAGGCACAGGTGACCTGGATCAAGCTAATAAGGACACACGAGGAAGAACTAAGGCAGAGGGGAACACAGATGACCTCTAGAGGCCCGGAGACAAACAGGAGGCAGGAAGCTGACAGTTTTTGGTTGTTATCTTCCATCTGCAGTGTTTCAGCTACCTTAAAAAAAGTATTAACATTCCATATTGCTGTATTTACACATGATAGTACTTTGATGTGCCTCTTAATATGCTTTACAACATACCTTTTCATTTCAAATCTATTCCAAACAAAATATGAACACAACAATATTCAGCTGCCTGCAATACATTTTCATGTTTAACTATTTGCTGATGTGTCAATACCTTGTACCTGTCTTTGTGCAATGCTGGATATGAATTGGTATGCACACGTGTTTCAAGACAGGGGGAATTGTTTTAGGCCTATACCAACTCTTCTACTTAAATCAGAGCTATATGTCAACGCCTGTGTGTTTGACACAGTTCATCAGAGATGCAGTAGCAGCTGATGTCTATGCTGAGAGGTCAGGGCTGCCTGGTCCTGTTAATTAACTTGAGGCTTCTGGGTGAATTAATGGTGGTCCATGCAGGAACCGTACTAGGAGTGGCAGCTGAGCTTCTGTCTCTAGAGCCAGTCAATGCCAGCTCATGTTTTCTACTCAGCTCAGCCTTAGTCACTGCTTTGCATGGCCCTACTGGGTGTATATACTGTAGCTACTAGCTAATGACAGGGCAGAGTGAAACCTGCATCATCTACATTCTAGAATGGTTGGAAATGTGGACAAATTAACATTAATTTCTATGATGCAATATTCACTCTCAATTCCAGAGATGTGACTCAGTCTGTGTTTTCAATTAACATTAACACTGGCCACTATTTTACAAAACATGACTGTTTTCAGGTGGTATTGTCTGGTGACTATCATTACAACATATTTTATGTCATTTAGCAGACGCTCTTATACAGAGCGACTTACAGGAGCAATTAGGGTTAAGTGCCTTGCTCAAGGGCACATCGACAGATTTTTCACCTAGTCGGCTCGGGGATTAGAACCAGCAACCTTTCGGTTACTGGCACAACGCTCTTAACCACTAAGCTACCTGCAGTGTTACAACTGAATGACGATAGATGCTCAACAGTTCAGCTATACTATATAATGTGTACCATAGTGACTTCAATCTACAAGGGAACGATCTGTTGCTACAACAAGTATTCCTCTCTGTGCCATTTTAAGGTTGAATCTGTGTCTGAATCCTGATCAAGTTACTGGGGATTCGTCAGTGTGCCCAAATCCTTGTCAGAGTAGCTACATTTTTCAATCATGTCTCATAAAGACAGACTGACATTAGCACACTATCATTTGTGAGAAGTTCCTGCATTGTGTGTTTTATTGTATTACTGTTTTGAACAGGAAATGTAGCAGGATATTGTAGACACACATTTAAGCATTGTGTTCATCCTCCTAAACAATATAATTTTCTCTTGGTAAGAGAGGACCACTAATTGGACCGGACCTGTCTCAAGTAACTCACCACATAATTACAAATGCATTAGACATAAAGATTTTCCAGTCACCCAATTTAAGACTTTGACCCCCATTATTGCACCAAAACCGCAATCAGTATTAGTCCCACTTCAGATCCAGACAGGATCTTAAAGGGTTGATTTATCATGTGCCAAATTGTAATGAGCACTTTACGGTGAATTATCTTTGTTTGATAGGAGAAAACTCACTCTTTTTCTCTTTTGGTTACAGTGAGGAAGTGTCGCAGACAAATGTCTCTTCTCTCCACAAAATGTGCCTTAACTACAAACACCTAATGGTACAGTATGTGATCAAAGACTTTGCATATTGGATTATTTGAGAGATGTTTGGTCATCATGAATTTAGTAAAAACCATGAGCTGACGCACACCCAACATTTTTTGTAGAGGACGGTGCTGAATAACAGAAGGTTAACTGTATAAAAATAAAGAAAGACACTAAAAATGCTCCCAATAATGTATGTACAACCAACGTTTTGGCACTCAGTGCCTTCCACAGGCTTACATAGTAAATTGTCATGAATTGACACAGAATTATAACGTCTGAGCCTGAAAGGGTTATCGAGGGGGTCTATGGTAACAAAACAAACAAATATAACTGATATTGTAGTCTTGTGTAAACTAACAATGGATACACAAACTGATGTTTGTCAAGATGAAGTAATGTTGTTTCTGAGTGGTTCAGCAGTGGCTGCTGTTGGAGGCCATAAACATCTTGAGTGGGTAAAATATTTGGTACTTAATTCATCATAGCCCAAACACTGCATGGCTTTTACCTGGGGCAACTTTTGTGCTACTCTGTCTGGAGCACAATGAACAGGAGGAGGAAGATGGCACTGGGCTGATTAGTACTATCAATCCTTTTCACATTTAAATTATTGCACCACACCCAATCCAAGTGATTGTGCTGTGTTGTATTTCTCTGACCAGCTTTGTCATAAAAGCAAAAATGATGCTTGTATTTCTATCAGGTGGCATTCTGTTGTTTAATGTCAGGGGCGCAACTATGGTTTTAGAAGTGGGGGGGACATAACCTGGCTGGGGGTCTGGGGCATTTTTGTGGCATCTAAAGCACATTTTCTGCATTTCTACACAATTTAATATGACTCATGGCCCTTCTAGCTGTCTTTTTTTTTAGAACAACAAAAAGTAAGCAGAAATTCTCATGCACAGTCATCAAGCTAGGTAAGAGATCATCATTAAATATCTTTAAGTGATTGATAAGACTGAACTAGATCAAAGGTAATTCAATAATCAATATTGTGTTGCACCTTTAACCAATAGCCTAACAAATTAACAACTCTTTAAAAAATTAAGTACAAAGACAACTTTTGATTGTCTTTATTAAGATCCTTTATATAACATTTCTAAATCAGCACACATAGTCATAGCCAACACACCATATCTATTTTCCTTCCTCCATTAACCTCTTAAGGATCTGACCCTTTTTTTCAATTTTCGCCTAAAATGACATAACCAAATCTAACTACCTGTAGCTCAGGATAGCAAGGATATGCATATTCTTGATACCATTTGAAAGGAAACACTTTGAAGTTTGTGGAAATGTGAAATGAATGTAGGAGAATATAACACATTAGATCTGGTAAAAGATAATACAAATGAAAAAAAACGTGTTTTTCTTACTTCTGTCTTTCCAAACCTAATCAAAAGCTCCAAACACATGTTTCCTGTGGTCATTTACGAGAGAAACAGCTGGCAGACTTTTTTCATGTCTATTTCATCCAGTCTGTCTCGATGAATGTGATAGACTGCCACATGGTTCAAGCGGCTTTGCACCAATCCGCTTCTGAGCCAGGTCTCTAGCCTTCTTAGACCGCTGAAACTCCTCTCGGCTTCAGCAGAAGATGCAGGGACAACCATTAGTATGCAAATGAGGGCTTCTACCTGGTCAAAGAGACCGTGGACCTCAAGCAGCTGATTCCTGAGAACAGATGCAGCTTCTGTACTTGTTTTGTACTGGTATTGAATCTTGAACATGGCCAGCTGCACCTTAAGTGATCTCCTGTTCAACTCTGGATACTGGTCCACCACTGCAGAGAGAATAACTTTCTCCAGCTTAGCCAGAGTTTCCAGGCCACCCTGTTTGAACCTCTCTGTTTGCTGCACGTCAACTGTGTCGAGCACATTGAAGAACTCAGCCCTATAGAAATCCTCTGGGGATGTGGGTGAGTATGAAGCAGCATTTCCAGTGAAGTGCTTTGGTGGATTACGGATGTGGGGCATCTGAATGGTCTGGATTTTGATCTTGGCAATAAACTCTGTCAAAATAAATGTACACATACATGTTACTCAATCATTGCACCCACACTGCTCGCGCGCGTCTGCGTGGCCAGGCGCTAATATAGAACTCTGTTCTATTTGTGTAGCTCAACACATTTCAAGTCATGCCTCTCCCATCTCCTCATTGGTTTTTAGGATCATCTACTCATGTGGGTGATTGAAAGATCAACTGAGGTCTACGCTCCAGTCCATTTGGTTGTGGTAATGCACCATAAAGTTGGTTGCCAACCGCCATATAAAGTCCAAAGAAGAAGAAGAAGCCTGAAGGAGGAGAGATTACTAGAAAACTAACTTTTACTGTTTTATCTGTGGAATAATTGTCGGAATAGAGGACCTTGTCATTTCAGGTAAAATAACAACCCAGTGTTTATATCCCAGGACAAATTAGCTAGCAACAGCAAGCTAGCTAGCTAAATTGCCATAAATGTTTAATGCTTTTTGACCTGTGTTAAGTTGCGTCAATTCAAATCTGGTATTAGGAACAAAAGAGGTCAATACATGTCTTCTAAAATAGACTAATATTTTAATTAATGCAAACTGCTTCAATGGTAAATATGATGTTCGTATATACGGGTCCACTGAAATACCACGCAGGGCATTCAGAGAACTAAGCCATTGTTATGAGTTCTTCTTAAAATACTCTGACAGAGATAGTTCCCGCTCCCTGCTGGGCCTATCAGAGTAGAGACTGAGCGTGGTTTAGACTTACTCAGCCAATCGTTGGTGCACAGGCTGGTCCCAGTCCCTTGGCGCGCCACTGTTGCCAGGTTTCTAGTTGTTTTGCAACTTATCCAGAAAGTCAGCACTTTTTGCAGTACACATGTCCTTGAGTATGATGGTTTAACAAAGAGGCAGTGTGTATGTGTTTGTGAGAAATACAAGTCTTATCTCATCCTACCCCCTAACGTTCCTCACATGAATCACAGCTTGTTATGTGAAACAATTTATATCAGTACAGTACAAACCTTTTATGTTTAATCATTAATGCATTCTTTCTAAGCTAGTCATCACATCTAGATCCCCACACCTGTCCCCAAATTAATATAATTGGTTCAGAGTTTAATTTGATATTTCAACCTGCGTGTCCTGATCGCGTCTGGTGTGGGGGGACAAAATCAACATGCGCACGATGAGGTCTGGGTAGCATGTTAGCTGTGTTGTTGGCTAGCTCCTCTGAACAACAGTGTCCTGACGAGAGAGCACATTTTCTATGCCAGGCGAAATGGCGCATCATTATCTTATTGTTATGGATGTATCCAAATAAATGTCACTAGAAAACAGCTTAAACAAACACAACTACTTTGCTGTTATTCTGGCTGCACTGTTTGACGTGACTGTAAGTTAGCCATAGTTGGCTAGCAAGCAACGGATAAGAACGTTGCCAGCTAGTATGGCAACCGAACCGACAGAATGAACGACCAGTCGGCTTGGGTAGCAACCCAAGATTTGTGTCGGGACCAGTGTTGCCAACTCCTCAGTAAGGAAAGTAGCTATTGGCTGTCCTAAAAGTCGCTAAATGATGTCATCACATAATTTGCATAATTGGCCATGTGCATGTAATTGTGATGGACGCTGTAGGAGAGAGGAATAACGTAGTGGGAGAGACAAAAACGGAGTAAAAAAACTCCCTAAATATGTTTAGAACTACAAATGAACTTTCTTCTTCTTTTTACATTTTACATTTACATCCCGCCTCAGCCAGCAGCGGCTTCCCGCATGCGCGATTCATTTGCAATCTGGACGCGGAGGGGTGAACATCTCCTGCTCTGACTGCAGCTGGGAGCTTTGGGACAGGGGTGGGGCCCACGGCAGCACCCGCTGCTCGTTGAGAAGAGTAAGAACGATAGGTGCTTTTACGTCAGAGTCTCCAAAAGTCTCCAATAACACCAGAAAAAGTCGCTAGATTTGTCGCTAGTCGCTTTTTAAAAAATGTGTTGCTAGAGGGGTCTGAATACTCGCTAAATATAGCGACAAAGTCGCTATGTTGGCAACACTGGTCGGGACTATATGTTGTGGAAGGATGACATAGTATGAATAAATTCATCCAAAAAGAATGAAAATATGTCAATCATTATTTGTAGCAACATTCAAAATAGTTTTTTACATTGGATAAAAGTAGAGACTCAGAACTAGAAAATGGTATATCATACACTGCAGTTGAGGAACAATGGAAATGTAATCCTGCTTTGAAAGTTGATAAACTTGTGTGGTATCTGGACAATTTATGACTTTGCTAACGTTTGCAAATGGTATCTTAGAGGATGTTGATTCAGCTTAGGGAAGCATCTGGGGAGCAGTTCTATAGGGGCACCCTAAAACAGAGGAAGTCTGTTGTGTGGAGTCATGGGATTGGTCTGTAGGGGAAACCACCCATATCATGTTAAAGATTATAAATACTTGGTTGGGACAAAGGAGGACAGTACAACATATTATTTTGGGTCTGTTGTTCTCCAGATGCCTGCAGATGTCTGTAAATTTACGCTGAAATACTTTGAAATAATAAACCTTTATAATCAAAGTACCGTGTAAGCGGACTCCTTGTTCTCACAGCATAATTAGCATTGTTTTCTCGACACTACATAATGGCGACGAGGTATTGGTCGTGTTGCGTCTTTTCTCAGCGTTCCATTCATGGGCGCTGAGCTGACTCTCGCTCCAGAGTCCTGCAGATAAGGGTGAGTTTTCTCACCACTTTGGGCACTGGTTAGTTTGTGTGTCTGTGTGTGTGTGCGTTGAATGAATGCACCGTTAAGAACTTGCGTGTGTGCTTTGCTGTTATTTGCTGTGGGATAAGAGTCCGTTCTAAATTTCAACATTTGTTTGCGCTGGTAACAACGCAAACAGGTGTCTATAGGGATATTTTGCTTGAATAAAATTCAAAAATAATACAATGAAGGAAAGGCCAGGAACTAAGGAAAAATGTATACAAATTAGGTCATTGCGAATCTATGGCAAGCCCTCCAACGAGGCGATCATTAGGATGGGCCGAAAATCCTAAAAGCGCATTAGGTGGGTTTAGGTCAGTCCCGGGGACTGGGGGTTGTGGTATATACATTCGATTGCAAGTTACCGCTCGACTTATAGTTGACGAAGTATATGTTTGATGTAACCGCTCATTGGATATCCGCGAACTCGAGGTAGCAAAAATTTAGGAACAAAGGAAAAATGGCGCGATGGTAGTAGCATGCTTAGAGGTCCGTAGGAACGGAAATAAGCCTCTTAAACTGTATGTGTGTGTGTGTGGAAGAGAGTAGGATTTGTGTTCTATGTTTTGTGTTGGTTTGTGAGTTCTGTTAAGTGTTACTGTTCGTCTATGGGGGGAAAGAACGGAGGTACAGCTGGTCTGTCTACTTTCTGTTGTTTAGGCTGGGAGAGAGCTGCTTGAGAGCTCCTTCCTCTCTGAAATCGCACTGGTGAATGAATTACGCATGCGTGTGATTTTATGAGTTTAGAGTTACGTAGAGCAAATGTGCCACTCCTTTGCCTGCACTGAGCTGCTGGGAGACGCAGACTCAGAGCAGACAGAGAGGGAGGGGGAGATTTAAACACGAATGGAGTGTTCTGTTTGTTGAATCGGCTGTTGCTTAACGATGAAACTATTTGATTGAGATCTATTGAATTGATAAATGAGAGATATGTTGACGGATAAAAAAAAAAAAAAAAAATTAATAAATAAAATAAAATGTTATTGAGCTATTTATACTATTCCTGAGTTAAGCTGTTTGCTTATTTTTTAGAGCGAATGTGAACAGAGGAATATTGAATGGTTGAAATACCCAGTGAGTGCATAAAATACTAAATTCTTGTCTGTTCTTTGTTCTTCTGTGATATGAGAGACGATAAGAAGGAGGAGACAGAGAGAGAGGAGGTGCTGACGAGTGCATCATGCGACAGAGTGTACTGCAACGGATCAAGTCAAATCAAGGCTAGTACTGTTCTATTCACAAAACTTACCTTCCCATAGAGGATATTTTGGGTGCCTAGCATATTTGATGTTATGACAATTTAACAAGGACTTGGCAACAGACTGATCAATTGATGTAATTAAGAATTGCATTTTGGAGTTTTTGTGCATGAGTGGGTTTGATTAGAGTTGAGTGGGAAATCGAGCACTGACATTATTCTGTAAAATTAACGTAATTGGGTGCTTATTAAGCAATGGGTTTGTGAGTGCTGTAGTGTTGCAGGATTAGAGGTCTTTATTTTTTGGATCGCTCTAAGGTGACTACTTTCATTTACTTTTCCTGATCGGATGTGGTAAGATTGCCACTAATCAATAATTTGGTAAAATAAAATAAAATAAAATAAATTGATACAAATAAGTAAATTAATAGATTGATTAATTAATTAATTAATTAGGAGAAAAAAAAGAGAGAAAAAAAAAGAGGGAACCATAGGCTACATAAAATAATTCACAATAAAGGAATATAAAAGAGTTGTTACAATGGGGAAAAAGGACATCAAAACTATGAAAGTAATTACTCCTGTTGATGTAGTACAAAATAGTAATCCTCTAGTTAATGGTTAATGGTATTATCAGGAAAAGGGAATAAACGTTGGCCTGACATTGAACAACCATGGCTAGTGGAGGGGACTCTTAACCCTGACGTCATCAACATGATGAAAGTGCTTGAATAATAGAGAGAGGAGAAGCAGAAACGACCATAAAGATGAATCCAAAACTCCAGAAGTAAGAAGAAAACGAGATGTCTGGAAACTAAGGGTGGAGTGAGGTTCAGGAGGATGGAAATTGAAGATGATGATGATGATCAGAGTGATTGAGAAGAGATCATGGGTGGATATGACTCTGTGATCAGAAGGAAGTTGGCAAGAGAGGAAAGAAGGGGTGATGGAAGTTGAAGGAAGAAGAAGGATACTAGAGATTCGATCTCTGATGAAAGTGAAGATGGAGAAAGCGATGAAGATTTGGAGATTAAAGGTGCTTTATCTTCAAGAGGATTTTATCCTACAATGATTAGCACAGAAGAAATAGAAAGAGATATAGACCGATGCGTATCATGCCTGGGTAAAGGGGATAATTTAGAAGAAGTAAGAGAACTGGAAGACATCAACACTTCAGCCTATTAAAACAACAGTGAGAAGCAATTCAACTCTTTCAACATTGACAGTTATTAAAGCTATAAATGTATCACATTTGATTACAAGGGAGCCAATCGCTCCAGCACCAATTTTAGAGGAAAAGACTGTCATTAGGGTTAGGATGGGTGGTACAGCTCATCTTCCTTGTAGATGTGAGAGAAGGAATGTGTAGAGGTGACATTCCTCTCATGTGGAGAGATAATTATGGAGAAGAAGTGTTGTTATCAGGACAAGAAGTAGAAGCTGTTTCACCTAGTGAAAGGAAGTATATTTTGTACAACGATATGAAGTGGAAGAGGGTTATGAGTGATTGCTCACTTATTTTGAGTAACGTTAGAGGGAAAGATTAGGGAGAATACTATCATGGAGGTACAGGATGAGTTCTTTGATTTTGATGGAAGACAAGAAGATATATCTGATCAATACTGCTCGTTAGGGAAGAGAGAAACTAAATGGAAGGCATATGGATTTGATTCTTCTGTTTGGAAATTAAAGATGGATGGGCAGGTAGGAATCTTTAGTTCAACAGTTACCTCATTCTGTAAGATCAGTGAGGAATCTTGAGGGTCCATGTCTGTTGAGAATTCCAGCACTAGGAACATGGGGTTGAATCTTAGAGAAGGTAGCTCAACCTCTATCAAGTATGTGTAAATCTTATGCTTTATAAGGGCTGTTGTATCAGCAACAATCATTAAAAGAGATAAAATAATGTAGTTGTGGAAGCATTTGTTTAGGCCTAGGTTTAAGTGTTATTGGTTAAATGAATTAACCTGTGTGAATTTGTTAGATAGGAAGGAAAATCAGTTAACAGTGCTTCATGAAGCATTGGAGGTGAAACCCGTGAGGGCTCAAAGCTGTTTTTGTTAAAATCAAACATATGATGGAAAGGGGATGTTTAGGGGAATATCAGATGGTGATGATTATATGATGACTTGGGTAAGCATGAACATAAGGTTAGTAATGAGAAATATAATGTAACTTTTGATGTTTCATTTAGTAAGAAGAGAAGGACTTTGATGGAAAGAGAAGTTTTTGCATGGTAATGTGACTATTGGGAATTTTAGAGAAACATATAATAATAATATAATATGGAAACATCTGGGGTTTGTGGTGAGAAAGAATATATTCTTACCCTATGGATGGAAAGGATGTTGTTACATGTTGAAGTTGAAGCTTCCATATGAGGTTTTAAAATTAAAAGAGGGGAAGCACGGGGAAAGAGATACATCTGATTCTGAAAGAGAGAAGTTTAATAGTCTGGAAGCCTACCATTGGAGGATAAGTCTAGGAGAGAAGTGGGGAATTTTTCCATGGTATGGTGTAAAATTTTGGGAAGATCACATAGATAATATTACCTATAATTTGAAGGGTTTTGCAAATGAAACGATAAGAGGGTTTAACCTTCTGTCAAGACTCAAAGGAGTATTGATGGATAGATATCAATTTTGAATTTTTCACGTTTTTAAATATTATGGTGATTTTAGTATTCTGTGATGAATCAAAGGGGGGAAATTGAATGTGATTCATTTTATATATCATTTTATATATCATTTTTAGTTGAGATTGATGTTTTAATTTGAATGTGTTGTTTTGCAAAAGATACTGTTTGGTCTTTTCTTTTCTTCCAGAAGCATATGGGGGAATGTGTAGAAGGGACAATATGAAGGGACAATATGAATGGACTGGAGGAAGTGGAACAAGGAAGGTGTGAAAATGTTCAGATTCCATCATCGACGTTGCATTGGAAGTCGACACTGCTGAGGAGATGAAGTGTAGTGGACATAATACATATAATAATACATGTAATACATAATTTGTGTCATATTCTTTCTGTATTAATTTTTGAAGAATTATATTTGCTGTTATTGGGTACATGTGGGGATCTCAGATGTTTTTGTTTATTTTGTGGATGCTTAGGGATATTGGGTCTAGGCAGGGATAGAGAGAATCCACAGGAGGGTCCGATGAGTTGACCAGCCTGAATGTGGACATTTTTTATTGTATTTTGTTTGCTGAGGCTTTCTTGTGTATTCAAATTGCATCATAGTTTAAAATGCATTGATAAAGATTTATGAATTGATCTGGAGTACTTAAGTGGTTGCCTGGGGCAGAGGGGCCGTGAGAGAATTTTACTGTCTTGATTGATTGAGGGATATTTGGAAAGAAAGCTGCCAGACAGGTTTTTCGCTCTCACACTCCATAAAGATTTGTTCATATTTCATAAAAATGTATTTACACTCCATAGAAAAAGGTGTTTACTCTCCATAACATTTGGTTTATTGTTAAAGTTACTCAATAAGAGAGAAATTGTTATTTGTCATAATCCTATTCTTTTTGTTTTCGAGACTTAGTTAGTCTCGAAGGGGGGAAATATGTGGTATCTGGACAATTTATGACTTTGCTAACATTTGCAAATGGTATCTTAGAGGATGTTGATTCAGATTAGGGAAGCATCTGGGGAGCAGTTCTATAGGGGCACCCTAAAACAGAGGAAGTCAGTTGTGTGGAGTCATGGGATTGGTCTGTAGGGGAAACCACCCATATCATGTTAAAGATTATAAATACTTGGTTGGGACAAAGGAGGACAGAACAACATATTATTTTGGGTCCGTTGTTCTCCAGATGCCTGCAGATGTCTGTAAATTTACGCTGAAATACTTTGAAATAATAAACCTTTATAATCAAAGTACCGTGTAAGCAGACTCCTTGTTCTCACAGCATAATTAGCATCGTTTTCTCGACACTACACTTGTAACCCCACTTTTGAGAAAATGGCCCTTGAATGTTTTGGTATACCTACTGGAGAGCTCTTCTTTGTCTACACCCATTCAGTATCGTTCACACCCACTTAAGCCTTAGCCCCACCCATCTCTTTAAGGATTCACATGTGAGGCCATGTGGTAAACACATGCTATATCAAATAAAATCTAAGTTTATTGTCACATGCACAGGATACAGAATGTGTAAATGGTACACTGAAATGGTTACTTCCATAGTAGCAATATAAAAAACAGAAAGTGTCCAGATAAAAATATTTTATAAATATTTTATAATTATTAGATGACGCTTACCCGACACACTTGTCTAAATTGATGGGTCATGTGAAGGAAATGCTATAACCACCCCCAAGCCACATCTAGCTATTGTCTAGACATGTACACATGTTCATTAAATACAATAGATGGCAGTAATCACCTGGCTAATTTGATGGGTCATGTAATAATCTGGCCGAAGTGGAGTCTTTTGTTTAGACATGTAGCTAGCTAGGTAGCTAGCTAGCTAAATAATGAACTGGCATAATCCCAACTCATACTACTACATTTTTTACATTTTAGTCATTTAGCAGACACTCTTATCCAGAGCAACATACAGTTAGTGAGTGCATACATTTTTTTGTTTTGTTAGTTTTTTATACTGGCGCCCCGTGGGAATCAAACCCACAACCCTGGCGTTGCAAGCGCCATGCTCTACCAACTGAGCTACACATTGTCATAGCTGTAGTTTGAATCTGCAGGTAGCTAAAGCTAATAAACTAGGTTCAATGTTAGCTAGCTAACATTAGGCTATAACTAGCAATGCAAATGGATTTCTGGTTCAAATAATATTACTACACAGATCATACACGTAACGTTAGCTAGCGAGCCAACAAGCTAACGTTCGCTAGCTAACTAACAGTACACTTTAACTTGCAATAAAAAAACGACATTCTGACAAAATTCTGAAATTTTAGCTAGACTCTTACCCGTATACATGGATGAACGCTCTACAGCAGACTGGAACCATTTAACTCAGTTTTGTTGGTAGCTATATCTTGTTTAGCCAGCATTGTGTCAAGTCACTCCAGTTCACACTGACCGTGACCTGTGCAGAAAGTAGCCCATCACTTTTTTCCAATTGATCTGTCGAAAGCGCCTGCTAAATTCAGGGCATCAATGTTGTTGAGAAAAGTAGCACAACTTTTGTAGTTCTCGATGGCTAATGTTATATCTTTCAAAAATTGTGCGGTAGAAAGGACTATCAACACATACTAAACAGCTCACATTACAGACAGAAGCATGCTACATGGCAGACCAATCCAAACTCATCTCCCGGCATGTCCAGCCCATCCATTATCTCAGCCAATCATGGCTAGTGGGAAGGTTCCTGTCTTTTTCTGTGGCTAAACCAACTAGGCTCGTAATTTAACGATTTTATTCGTATTTATGGATGGAATACAAGTTTGTTATTAAGGCAAATGAAAGTTTGCTTGTTCCAGAAAGCATCTGCCAAAAAACACATTTTATTAAAAAAAAGACATGTTTACGTTCAAATGCCTCTCCTGTGAAGTAGTGACGTGCGACATACGCCTAGTTTGCTGAAATGTTGGTAACCCGTTGTATAAAAGTTAGAGTGAATGGGTTGGGTAGGGTGTGGTAGACATGTTGGTCCTCAATGGCTAGTGGTAAAATACATACAATTAACAATTATGGAAAGCATACAACTGTAGAAGATCATCTTCTGCAGTTGTAATATACTTGCCCTGCCTTTTCCATAATTGTTAATGTTATGTATTTTACCACACGCCATTGAGGACCAACATGTCTACCACACCCTCTCTCATTGGCACATATGTACAGACCCCTGTCACCCTCTGATCCTGCTAACATGAGGCAGGCATGACAAAGAATGACCTTGGTGTACACATGAATACATTATATTATCCAAAAATAGAATCAATGGTTCAATAATTGAAATTCCCATTATTCCCAGATCCCAGAAAGAAGGTACTGTAGACCTACCCATCAACTCAAGATGGAACTTTCTATCTATTCACTGATGTTGTTATAATATACTACAAAATTCACCTGAGCTCTGTAGACTGGTCTTCCCTGGCTGTCTGACCATGCTGGGACACCTGTCACCATCTGATCCTGACATGATGAGCATAGTGTTGTGAACTGACTGTGCACCATGCCAGTGAAGCCTGTAGAGCTGTTTATTACCGTGTCAGTGTGAAAAGTAGGGAATTAGATGTGACAGATCAATAACGTTACATTGCTATACTGACTAATACAATCTCATATTGCGCTTCAATTGTTTGGTTGCTAGTTTCATCTTGTTTGATTCAGCATTGTGTCAAGTCACTCCAGTTCACACTGACCGTGACCTGTGCAGAAAGTAGCCCATCACTTTTTTCCAATTGATCTGTCGAAAGCGCCTGCTAAATTCAGGGCATCAATGTTGTTGAGAAAAGTAGCACAACTTTTGTAGTTCTCGATGGCTAATGTTATATCTTTCAAAAATTGTGCGGTAGAAAGGACTATCAACACATACTAAACAGCTCACATTACAGACAGAAGCATGCTACATGGCAGACCAATCCAAACTCATCTCCCGGCATGTCCAGCCCATCCATTATCTCAGCCAATCATGGCTAGTGGGAAGGTTCCTGTCTTTTTCTGTGGCTAAACCAACTAGGCTCGTAATTTAACGATTTTATTCATATATACGGATGGAATACAAGTTTGTTATTAAGGCAAATGAAAGTTTGCTTGTTCCAGAAAGCATCTGCCAAAAAACACATTTTATAAAAAAAAAGACATGTTTACGTTAAAATGCCTCTCCTGTGAAGTAGTGACGTGCGACATACGCCTAGTTTGCTGAAATGTTGGTAACCCGTTGTATAAAAGTTAGAGTGAATGGGTTGGGTAGGGTGTGGTAGACATGTTGGTCCTCAATGGCTAGTGGTAAAATACATACAATTAACAATTATGGAAAGCATACAACTGTAGAAGATCATCTTCTGCAGTTGTAATATACTTGCCCTGCCTTTTCCATAATTGTTAATGTTATGTATTTTACCACACACCATTGAGGACCAATATGTCTACCACACCCTCTCTCATTGGCAAATATGTACAGACCCCTGTCACCCTCTGATCCTGCTAACATGAGGCAGGCATGACAAAGAATGACCTTGGTGTACACATGAATACATTATATTATCCAAAAATAGAATCAATGGTTCAATAATTGAAATTCCCATTATTCCCAGATCCCAGAAAGAAGGTACTGTAGACCTACCCATCAACTCAAGATGGAACTTTCTATCTATTCACTGATGTTGTTATAATATACTACAAAATTCACCTGAGCTCTGTAGACTGGTCTTCCCTGGCTGTCTGACCATGCTGGGACACCTGTCACCATCTGATCCTGACATGATGAGCATAGTGTTGTGAACTGACTGTGCACCATGCCAGTGAAGCCTGTAGAGCTGTTTATTACCGTGTCAGTGTGAAAAGTAGGGAATTAGATGTGACAGATCAATAACGTTACATTGCTATACTGACTAATAAAATATCATATTGCGCTTCAATTGTTTGGTTGCTAGTTTCATCTTGTTTGATTCAGATCTAGTGTAATTGAGGCAAAAATAATACTTTTGGTTAGCTCTCTCTCGAATTAGGCTAGCGAAAGTTAGCCAAATTAATTTACTTCTGTTAAAACAGAACAAAACAAAGGTTACAAAACAACATTTCCATACACCCAACAGCTGTTAAATAGCAATATGAGGTGGCTATTTTTTTAGCATAATCTGACATATAGCTATAGGCTAGAGCTGAACTGGCTAAATTCATTCACCTCATTTGAGAGGGGATTAAACATTAGATGATATCAGTCAACTAAAGAGTAGCCAGTATCTGCACTGCTTGCTTTTTCAACTCAGGGAAAGAGCGCAACACATCCACACCATCATCAGCTGCCTCTGTTCAACTCTCCCTTGCCAGTTCTAAACCAGCCTTTCAGAAGCCTTGCCTTCCCACAGATTGTCCGAACGCTCTGTGGTGGTGTCCTTGTGGTCCTAAATCTAGCCGGCTGACACAGCCAAACAGCCTACCCGATCGCTCTGCTCTGAGGCGTCCGCATGGTCCTAACACACACTGATGCCTATTTTTTTGTATCACAGTACAATGATAAAACTGGGGGGGGGGGGGGACATGACCCCCCTGTCCTCAGTGAAAGTTGTGCCCCGCTTAATGTTATTGATGCTCTCCAAATAAACCCTGGGTCAACCCAACACCTACTGTAGCTATGTTGTCACTGTAGTGGACAGGATGAATAATTTAGGAATTGTTCAAATTCAAATGCATTGCTGTGACCCATGTACAGTATGTCCTTAGTTAAAACTGCATTATCCACTGTCAATGAGATAGCAACATGGTGTTACTGTGTTACTAAATCTGTTCTGTGACTAAAAAGAGCAGATAGGCCCCCTGATGGCAGCTCTGGGCTGGGGAGCTCTTATTGGAGTCAATTAAATTAGGAGTTATGCTGCAGATTATCCTCGCTCCTCGCCTGTTGCCTGGCAACCTGACATCACAGCTCCTCTGTGTGAATGATCAGCTGGTTCCTAATTTCTCAGACCTTTACTGCCTGCCTCCCAGAATACTCTGTACAAACGGGGAATCTGCCCTGGCTGTCCTCCTCTACCCCACTCTTCCCCTTCATTCACATGTGCGAAAATGTCCATCTCTCTGCAGGGCAAACACAACTATAAAGTTTGCTTTGATACTGGCCATATGATGGGTGTACAGAAAAACTAAAACTGTGGAAAAGAGAAACAGATGCCCCAAAAGGTGCCCACTCCATAAGAAAAGATTTTTGCTTTATATACATTACCAGTCAAAAGTTTGGACACACCTACTCATTCAAGGTTTTTCTTTATTTTGACTATTTTCTACATTGTAGAATAATAGTGAAGACATCAAAACTATGGAATCATATAGTAACCAAAGAGGTGTTAAACAACTCAAAATATATTGTATATTTTCTTCAAAGTAGCCACCCTTTGCCTTGATGATAGCTTTGCATACTCTTAGCATTCTCTCAACCAGCTTTACCTTGAATGCTTTTCCAACAGTCTTGAAGGAGTTCCCACATATGCTGAGCACTTGTTGGCTGCTTTTCCTTCACTCTGCGGTCCAACTCATCCCAAACCATCTCAATTGGGTTGAGGTCGGGTGATTGTGGAGGCCAGGTCATCTGATGCAGCACTCCATCACTCTCCTTTTTGTTCAAATAGCCCTTCCACAGACTGGAGGTGTGTTGGGTCATTGTCCTGTTGAAAAACAAATTATAGTCCCACTAAGCGCAAACCAGATGGGATGGAGTATCGCTGCAGAATGCTGTGGTAGCCATGCTGGTTAAGTGTGCCTTGAATTGTAAATAAATCACAGACAGTGTCACCAGCAAAGCACCCCCACACCATCACAAATCCTCATCCATGCTTTACGGTGGGAAATACACATGCAGAGATCATCCGTTCACCTACTCTGCATCTCACAAAGACACAGCGGTTGGAACCAAAACTCTCAAATTTGGACTCACCAGATCAAAGGACAGATTTCCACCGGTTTAATGTCCATTGTTCGTGTTTCTTGACCCAAGCAAGTCTCTTCTTCTTATTGGTGTCCTTTAGTAGTGGTTTCTTTGCAGCAATTCGACCATGAAGGCCTGATTCACACAGTCTCCTCTGAACAGTTGATGTTGAGATGTGTCTGTTACTTGAACTCTGTGAAGCATTTATTTGGGCTGTAATCTGAGGTGCAGTTAACTCTAATGAACTTATCCTCTGCAGCAGCGGTAACTCTGGGTCTTCCTTTCCTATGGCGGTCCTCATGAGAGCCAGTTTCCTCATAGCGCTTGATGATTTTTGCGACTGCACTTGAAGAAACTTGACATTTTCCAAATTGACTGACCTTCATGTCTTAAAGTAATGATGGACTGTCATTTCTCTTTGCTTATTTTAGCTGTTCTTGCCATAATATGGATTTGGTCTTTTAGCAAATAGGGCTATCTTCTGTATACCCCCACTACTTTGTCACAACACAACTGTCACGATCGTTGGAGGAAGTGGACCAATGC
The DNA here is from genome assembly GCF_964263955.1 of Coregonus lavaretus. Lineage (NCBI taxonomy): Eukaryota > Metazoa > Chordata > Actinopteri > Salmoniformes > Salmonidae > Coregonus > Coregonus lavaretus. The sequence continues at coordinate 14,477,382 of NC_140003.1, forward strand.
GCAGCGTGATGAGTGAACATACTTTTAATTAGATTCACCACACGAACAAAACAACAAAACGATAACGTGAAGTCCTTGGTTACAATACAAAACCAACACGGAACAAGATCCCACAAAACACTGTGGAAAACAGGCTGCCTAAGTATGGTTCCCAATCAGAGAAAACAAGCAACAGCTGATACTCGTTGCCTCTGATTGAGAACCACCCCGGCCAACACAGAAACACATGAGCTAGATAATCAACCTAGAACACAAAACACATAGAAACAACACACCCTGGCTCAACATAACAGAGTCCCAGAGCCAGGGCGTGACAGTAACCCCCCCCAATGGCGCGGACTGCGACCGCGCCAAACATAAACCGAACAGGGGAGGGCCGGGTGGGCATTCCTCCTCGGAGGCGGTTCCGGCTCCGGGCTTGACCACCACCCTCCGTAGCGCCCCTGGTCCGGTCTGGCCCCGCTGGCTGGAGCTGGACTGGACATCGGTGGAGCGGATTGCTTCGATGTGGAGCAGCTGACCGGTACCTGACCAGGCACCAGTGACCCAGGCACGGGCTGTGCCGGACTGACGACGCGCACCACAGGCTTGGTGCGGGGAGCAGGAACGGGCCGGACCGGGCTGACGACGCACACCACAGGCTTGGTGCGGGGAGCAGGGACGGGCCGAACCGGGCTGACGAAGCGCACTACAGGCTTGGTGCGGGGAGCAGGAACAGGCCGGACCGGGCTGACGAAGCGCACCACAGGCTTGGTGCGGGGAGCAGGGACGGGCCGGACCAGGCTTACGACGCGCACCACAGCCTTGGTGCGGGGAGCAGGAACAGGCCGGGCCGGGCTGGCGACGCGCACCATAGGCTTGGTGCAGGGAGCAGGAACAGGCCGGGCCGGGCTGGCGACGCGCACCATTGGCTTGGTGCGGGGAGCAGGAACAGGCCGGGCCGGGCTGGCGACGCGCATCACAGGCTTGGTGCGAGGGACAGGAACAGGCCGGACCGCACTGGGAACACACACCACTGGCCTTACCCGGGGATCAGGAACGGGCCGGACCGGACTGGCAACACACCTCAGTACCTCTCGCCGTGCCTCTACATTTTCCTTCCCTCTACTCGCCAATGGCTCCCGTAACCCGGTGGCCTTCTCTCCTCGTCCACTAACTCGCCCCTTATCTGCCTCCAGCAGCCCCGTCGTCCACAGTGTGAGCCCCCCCCTAAAAATGTATTGGGTTTGTCTCTCCCCCGTGGCTATGGCCTCCATGGCTCTCGCCAGACTCTCCCTCTTCTGCTCCCAAGTCCAACCTCTCTCCTCCTCACGCGGCTTGACCCAGTCGAGGTTGATATCCATTAGAGTCCTCTCTGGAGATGGCTCCTGGACACCCTGCTTGACCCAGTCGAGGTTGATATCCATTAGAGTCCTCTCTGGCGTTGGCTCCTGGACATGCTGCTTGACCCAGTCGAGGTGGACATCCATCAGAGTCACCTCTGGCGTTGGCTCCTGGACACGCTGCTTGGTCCAGTTATGGTGGGATCTTCTGTCACGATCGTTGGAGGAAGTGGACCAATGCGCAGCGTGATGAGTGAACATACTTTTAATTTGATTCACCACACGAAACAAAACAACAAAACGATACGTGAAGTCCTAGGTAACAGACACAAACCATACATGGAACAAGATCCCACAAAACACTGTGGAAAACAGGCTGCCTAAGTATGTGCCCAATCAGAGACAACAAGCAACAGCTGACACTCGTTGCCTCTGATTGAGAACCACCCCGGCCAACACAGAAACACAAGATAACGAACCTAGAACACAAATACATAGAAACTACACACCCTGGCTCAACATAACAGAGTCCCAGAGCCAGGGCGTGACAACAACTGATTGGCTCAAACGCATTAAGAAGGAACTAAATTCCACAAATTAACTTTTAACAAGGCACACCTGTTAATTGAAATGCATTCCAGGTGACTACCTCATGAAGCTGGTTGAGATAATGCCAAGAGTGTGCAAAGCTGTCATCAAGGCAAAGGGTAGCTATTTGAAGAATCTCAAATATATTTTGATTTGTTTAACCCTTTTTTGGTTACTACATGATTCCATATGTGTTATTTCATAGTTTTGATGTCTTCATTATTATTCTACAATGTAGAAAATAGTAAAAATAAAGAAAAACCCTTGAATGAGTAGGTGTTCTAAAAGTTTTGACCAGTAGTGCATACTGGGTAGTGGAATTATTCATTTCTCAATTATCATTTACCTCAATGTATTTATTTTTTTATATTACAGATTACAGTCATGCCAATTCGAGGACCATTTTTTATTAAATGGTCTTAGACCATTTAACTCGGTTAATAAGGAAGATGACGCAGATGCTAAGCTACAGGACTGTTTTGCTAGCACAGACTGGAATATGTTCCAGGATTCTTACGATGGCATTGAGGAGTACACCACATCAGTCACTGGCTTCATCAATAAGTGCATCGATGACGTCGTCCCCACAGTGACCGTACGTACAGACCCCAACCAGAAGCCATGAATTACAGGCAACATCCACACTGAGCTAAAGGATAGAGCTGCCACTTTCAAGGAGCGGGACTCTAACCCGGACGCTTATAAGAAATCTCGCAATGCCCTCCAACGAACCATCAAACAGGCAAAGAGTCAGTACAAGACTAAGATTGTATCGTACTACACCGGCTCCGATGCTCATCGGATGTGGCAGGGCTTGCAAACTATTACAGACTACAAAGGGAAGCACAGCCGCGAGCTGCCCAGTGATACGAGCGTACCAGAAGAGCTAAATCACTTATATGCTCGCTTTGAGGCAAGCAACACTGAAGCATGCATGAGAGCATCAGCTGTTCCGGATTACTATGTGATCACGCTCTCCGTAGCCAATGTGAGTAAGACTTTTAAGAAGGTCAACATTCACAAGGCCGCAGGGCCAGACGGATTACCAGGACACATACTCCGAGCATGCACTGACCAACTGGCAAGTGTCTTTACTGACATGTCCCTGATTGAGTATGTAATACCAACATGTTTCAAGCAGACCACCATAGTCCCTGTGCCCAAGAACACTAAGAACCTGCCTAAATGACTACCGACCCGTAGCACTCACATCTGTAGCCATGAAGTGTTTTGAAAGGCTGGTCATGGCTCACATCAACAACATTATCCCAGAAAACCTAGACCCACTCCAATTTGCATACCGCCCCAACAGATCCACAGATGATGCAATCTCTATTGCACTCCACACTGCCCTTTCACACCTGGACAAGAGGAACACCTATGTGAGAATGCTGTTCATTGACTACAGCTCAGCATTCAATACCATAGTGCCCTCTAAGCTCATCATTAAGCTAAGGACCCTGGGACTAAACACCTCCCTCTGCAACTAGATCCTGGACTTCTTGACGGGCCGCCCCCAGGTGGTAAGGGTAGGTAACAACACATCTGCCATGCTGATCCTCAACACAGGGGCCCGTCAGGGGTGCGTGCTTAGTCCCCTCCTGTACTCCCTGTTCACCCATGACTGCATGGCCAGGCACGACTCCAACACCATCATTAAGTTTTCCGACGACACAACAGTGGTAGGCCTGATCACCGACAACGATGAGACAGCCTATAGGGAGGAGGTCAGAGACCTGGCCATGTGGTGCCAGGATAACAACCTGTCCCTCAATGTGATCAAGACAAAGGAGATGATTGAGGACTACAGGAAAAAGAAAAAAAAGAGGACTGAGCACGCCCCCATTAACATTGACAGGGCTGTATTGGAACAGGTTGAGAGCTTCAAGTTCCTTGGTGTCCACATCACCAACAAACTATCATGGTCCAAACACACCAAGACAGTCGTGAAGAGGGCACGACAATGCCTATTCCCCCTCAGGAGACTGAAAGGATTTGGCATGGGTCCTCAGATCCTCAAAAAGTTATACAGCTGCACCATCGAGAGCATCCTGACTGGTTGCATCAATGCCTGGTATGGCAACTGCTCGGCCTAAAGAGGGTAGTGCGTACGGCCCAGTACATCACTGGGGCCAAGCTTCCTGCCATCCAGGATCTCTATACAAGGTGGTGTCAGATGAAGGCCCTAAAATTGTCAAAGACTCCAGCCACCATAGTCATAGACTGTTCTCTCTACTACCGCAAGCGGTACCGGAGCGCCAAGTCTAGGTCCAAAAGGCTTCTTAACAGCTTCTACCCCCAAGCCATAAGACTCCTGAACAGCTAATCATGGTTACCCGGACTATTTGCATTGTCCCCCCACCCCACCCCCTCTTTTATGCTGCTGCTACTCTCTGTTTATTATGTATGCATAGTCACTTTAACTCTACCTACATGTACATATTACCTCAATTACTTTGACTATTTTTTACTTATCTATTTTTTTCTTAACTTATTTTTCTTAAAACTGCATTGTTGGTTAAGGGCTTGTAAGTAAGCATTTCACTGTAAGGTCTACACCTGTTGTATTCGGCGCATGTGGCAAATATAATTTGATTTGATTTAGAACAACATGGAAAAAATGTAAGTGTACATCAGCCAAAGGAGCAGTGTGTGTTATGAAGTGCGTCACTTGGATCAACAAGTAGCCTATTACAGAGAGAAACCACAATGGAAGTGGCCAGGAATATGTGGCAGGATGCCCCCCAGGGACACATTCAGCAGTCTCTCCTAACAGGTTTTCTAATGTGTTCTTGTTAAGAGCTACTGTACAATATCCTACTGTTCCTCACAGTGCTATTCCTTCAAACTACAACACTACAGTTCCACAATAACATGTACACAAATTGTGTTAATGTGTGTATATGCCATTGTTCCTACAACTACATAAAAAACAACAACATTCAAACCTCACTTGACATGCACTGGTTTGTTAATTTATCCTTTATGATCAATGTTTGTTTAGCAGCAGCTCTGTTAGATCACAGCAAGGTGTGTACTACAGTATATGTTAAAGGGGATGATATACGGCCCACAGTTGTCCATGCTCAGAGCTCGATAGCAACCTGATTTACTCTTCCATTAATGTGTGCTGCAGAACGTAATGATTATGTGCCAGTGTTTGTGGAAAATAGTGTCTGACAAGGCATGGAAAGGTCTCCCTTTGGACAGCTGTTTTGTGCCCATGCACACTGCATATTGGATGCTCCTACCATGGAGTCAGTGCCGCCCAGACATCAAGGGGTTTGTCTTGTTTTGTCTTGAGTAGTACACCTGTTGTCTATTATGTTTGATTGTTTAGCCTATAATTTCCCTTGTCTCACGTTTGGGCATTTGTGTGTTATTGTTGTATGTCATGTCGATGTTCGGCCTGGCTATTTTTTCATATTACGCATATGGTGTTTTCCCTCCAGTTGTGGAGACGTTTGTTTTTGTGCTTTACATTTAGTAAAGTAGTCAACCTGATTCTCTGTGTCCTGCGTCTGACTTCTCTCGCCGCGTACACATCACCTTCTGACAGAATAACACACCACCATGGAGTCAGCAGGATCAGCGGTACCGACGGCATCATTGGAGGAGCGCGTAAGCAGCCAAGACGCCATGATCCAAAGACTCGGCACCGCCATGCAGGATGTAATGGACACTTTGAGCCGATGGGAAAGAGGAGGTTTGCCCACACCTCCTCCAACAATACCACCACCATCGGCCAGACCCATCGTTCCATCTCCGGAGTCCAGTGGGATTAGGCTCTCGCTCCCGAGGGCTTATGATGGCACCGCGGCCGGGTGTCAGGGTTTCCTGCTCCAAGTAGAACTCTACCTGGCAACCATTCACCCGGCGCCCTCGGGATACGAGAGCATTTCCGCCCTCATCTCCTGTCTGTCCGGCAAGGCATTGGAGTGGGCCAATGCCGAATGGAGGGGAATAGATGCCGCCACCGTCAGTTATGCGTAGTTTTCCCGCCGCTTCAGGGCGGTTTTCGATCATCCCCCAGAGGGGAAAGTGGCGGGGGAGCGTCTGTTCCACCTCAGACAGGGCAAGAGGAGCGCGCAGGAATTCGCACTGGATTTCCGGACTCTGGCGGCCAATGCGGGATGGAATGAGAGGGCCCTCATCGATCACTATAGGTGCAGCCTACGGGAGGACGTTTGACGAGAGTTGGCCTGCAGGGACACCAACTTAAGCTTCGATCAGTTGGTGGACATGTCGATCCGTCTGGATACCCTGCTGGTTACCCGCGGACGTCCGGAGCTGGGGCCGTCCATTCCATCCCCCAGCACCTCCGAGCCGAGCCCTATGGAGCTCGGGGGTGCTGGTGCTAGAGAGAGGAGGAGAGAGACCCGGAGAGAGGCCGTCCCCTGCACCAACTGTGGCCGTAGAGGACACACTGCGGTTCGGTGCTGGGGAGGGTCTCCTAGGGATCGAGGCAGCAGGTCACGCACTGATGAGTCATTCCAGGTGAGTAAGCGCCCAACTCACCCAGAGCTCTCTGTTGTCCACTTGTGTATCCAAGTTGAGTTTCCCCAGGTTGCATCTCACTCCCAGCATAAGGTGCTAGTCGATTCAGGCGCAGCTGGGAATTTTATTGATCGTAGTTTCTGTTATAAGTTAGGGATTCCCCTCATACCAGTAGATGTGCCCTTCCCTATCCATGCCCTAGATAGCTGCCCTTTGGGGTCAGGATTGATTAGGGAGGTCACGGCGCCACTTAAGATGAAAACGCAGGGGGGTCATGAGGAAGTTATACAGTTGTATCTGATCGACTCTCCTGCGTTTCCCGTGGTGTTGGGGCTTTCTTGGTTAATATCTCATGACCCCAACATTTCGTGGCAACAGAGGGCTCTCAGGGAGTGGTCTGATCAGTGTGTCGGGCGGTATATAGGTGTTTCCGTAGGGGCGACAACGGTGGAAAGTCCGAACCAAATGCCCGCACTGCACATTCCTCCTGAGTATAATGATTTGGCACTCGTCTTCAGTAAGAAGAGGGCGACTCAATTACCACCTCATAGACAGGGGGATTGTGCGATAGACCTCCAGGCAGGCGCTGCACTTCCGTGTAGTCATGTGTATCCTCTGTCTCAAGAGGAGACGGCGGCTATGGAGACATACATCGCCGAATCTCTGGGACAGGGATACATACGGCCCTCCACTTCTCCTGCGTCCTCAAGTTTCTTTTTTGTGAAGAAGAAAGATGGAGGTTTGCGCCCGTGTATTGATTATTGTAGTCTCAATCAGATTACTATTAAATACAGTTATCCTCTCCCTCTGATTGCGAGTATGACGGAGTCATTACACGGAGCGCGATTCTTCACAAAATTGGATCTCAGGAGCGCTTACAACCTGGTGCGCATTAGGGAAGGAGATGAATGGAAAACAGCATTTAGTACCACCTCGGGTCACTATGAGTATCTCGTCTTGCCATACGGGTTAATGAATGCTCCTTCAGTCTTCCAATCATTTGTGGACGAGATTTTCCGGGATTTGCATGGGCAGGGTGTAGTGGTGTATATTGACGACATTCTAATATACTCTGCTACACGAGCTGAGCATGTGGCCCTGGTGCGTCCGGTGTTGGGTAGGCTGTTGGAGCATGACTTGTATGTGAAGGCGGAGAAATGCCTGTTTTTCCAGGAGTCCATCTCCTTCCTGGGACATCGGTTGTCCGCGTCAGGGGTGGAGATGGAGATTGACCGCGTTTCAGCCATGCGTAATTGGCAGACTCCTACCACGGTTAAGGAGATGCAGTGGTTTTTGGGTTTTGCCAACTACTACCGGAGGTTTATCCGGGGTTTTGGACAGGTAGCAGTTCCCATCACCTCCCTGCTAAAGGGGGGCCCGGTGCGTTTGCAGTGGTCGGCTGAGGCGGACAGGGCGTTTAGACATCTGAAGGACCTGTTCACCTCGGTTCCGGTGCTGGCACATCCGGACCCCTCTTTGGCGTTCCAAGTGGAGGTGGACGCGTCAGAGGCGGGAATTGGGGCTGTACTGTCTCAACACTCGGGCACGCCTCCTAAACTCCGTCCCTGTGCTTTTTACTCTAAGAAGCTCAGCCCGGCGGAACGTAATTATGACGTGGGGGACAGGGAGCTGCTAGCGGTGGTTCAAGCCCTAAAGGTGTGGAGGCATTGGCTTGAGGGGGCTAAACACCCTTTTCTCATTCTGACTGACCATCGTAACCTGGAGTACATCCGGGCAGCTAGGAGACTGAACCCTCGTCAGGCTAGGTGGGCCATGTTTCTGGCCCGGTTTGTCTTTAAGCTCACGTATATACCAGGGTCACAGAACATTAAGGCAGACGCCCTGTCCCGGCGATATGACACAGAGGAGAGGTCCATTGAGCCCACTCCCATACTTCCGGAGTCTTGTCTGGTGGCACCGGTGGTGTGGGAGGTCGATGCGGAGATCGAGCGGGCGTTATGTACCGACCCTACTCCTCCAGAGTGTCCGGAGGGGCGGAAGTACGTGCCGCTCGAGATCCGTGATCGACTGATTTATTGGGCTCACACGTCACCCTCCTCTGGTCATTCTGGTATTGGCCGGACAGTGCACTGCCTTAGTGAGAAGTACTGGTGGCCAACCTTGGCTAAGGACGTGAGGGGTTATGTCTCCTCCTGCTTGGTGTGCGCCCAGTGTAAGGCACCTAGACACCTGCCCAGGGGGAAGTTACAACCCCTACCCGTTCCACAACGGCCGTGGTCTCACCTATCGTGGACTTTGTCACGGACCTTCCCCCCTCCCAGGGGAATACCACAATTTTGGTCATTGTGGATCGGTTTTCTAAGGCCTGCCGTCTCATTCCAATGCCGGGTCTCCCTACTGCCCTACAAACTGCTGAGGCCCTGTTTACCCACGTCTTCCGGCACTACGGGGTACCTGAGGATATAGTGTCTGATCGGGGTCCCCAGTTCACCTCTAGAGTCTGGAGGGCGTTTATGGAAAGCTTGGGGGTCTCGATTAGCCTTACCTCGGGTTTCCACCCTGAGAGTAATGGGCAGGTGGAGAGAGTAAACCAGGATGTGGGTAGGTTTCTGAGGTCCTATTGCCAGGACCGGCAGGAGGAGTGGTCGGGGTATATCCCCTGGGCAGAGATTTCCCAGAACTCACTTCGCCACTCCTCCACTAATCTGACTTCTTTTCAGTGTGTGTTGGGGTATCAGCCGGTTCTGGCACCCTGGCATCAGAGCCAGATCGAGGCTCCTGCGGTGGATCAATCAATCAATCAATCAATTTTATTTTATATAGCCCTTCTTACATCAGCTAATATCTCGAAGTGCTGTACAGAAACCCAGCCTAAAACCCCAAACAGCTAGTAATGCAGGTGTAGAAGCACGGATGAATGGTTTCGGCGCTCGGAGGAAACATGGAACGCTGCGCATGTCCATCTGCAGTGAGGGTCCAGTTTATGCACCTGGAGATCGAGTCTGGCTCTCGACTCGAGACCTGCCCCTTCACCTGCCCTGCCGGAAGCTGGGTCGGCGGTTTGTGGGGCCATTTAAAGTCCTGAGGAGATTGAACGAGGTATGTTACAGGTTACAACTGCCCAATGATTATCGCATTAACCCCTCGTTCCATGTGTCTCTCCTCAGGCCGGTGGTAGCTGGTCCACTCCAGGAGAATGAGATACGAGAGGCTCCTCCGCCCCCACTGGACATCGAGGGGGCTCCGGCGTACTCAGTCCGGTCCATCGTGGATTCGAGACGTTGGATGGGGGGTCTGCAGTATCTCGTGGAGTGGGAGGGGTACGGTCCGGAGGAACGGTGCTGGGTGCCTAGGAGGGACATCTTAGATCCCTCCCTCTTGACGGAGTTCCACCGGAGTCATCCCACTCGCCCTGCTCCGCGTCCTCCTGGCCGTCCCCGAGGCCGGGGTCGGCGCACGGCTGGTGGCGCGCGTCAAGGGGGGGGTACTGTCACGGATTCTGCCGAGGCTGCTCCTCCTCCTTGCTCGGGCAGGCTTCGGCGTTCGTCGTCCCCGGAGTACTAGCTACTGCCGATCGATGTTTCGGTGTTTGTCTTGTTTTGTCTTGAGTAGTACACCTGTTGTCTATTATGTTTGATTGTTTAGCCTATAATTTCCCTTGTCTCACGTTTGGGCATTTGTGTGTTATTGTTGTATGTCATGTCGATGTTCGGCCTGGCTATTTTTCCATATTACGCATATGGTGTTTTCCCTCCAGTTGTGGAGACGTTTGTTTTTGTGCTTTACATTTAGTAAAGTAGTCAACCTGATTCTCTGTGTCCTGCGTCTGACTTCTCTCGCCGCATACACATCACCTTCTGACACCAACATGCTATGACTAACAGCAATAGTCATAATCATTTCTGATAAGTATACTGTGCCTGAATGCTCATTTAACCTATCTAGGGTTGAATATTTTTCCGGTATTTTACAAATGTACCATCCCAAGAATAAATCAATTTTCTCCCTGGTAACCCGGTATTTCCCGCCAAAACCAGAAGTGTCATTCAAAAGCATTATAAAACATATACTGTAAATGTCTGGATTTGATTAGAGCTTTGATCAGCATGAAAATTTTATGCTACCTGAGCCTGATGAGCCATATATTAAATACATTTTATGAGCCCTACATTAACGACATTTAATGAGCCCAAGCCCTTAAAAGCCCAAATGATTGTGCTGTTATCCAATAGGCTACATACTTTATATGATATAGGCACATTAAGCACGACAGAAAAACATAAGAGCCCATAGCTATATGCTCTCTTGGGTAAATAAGTGAATCTAGCTCCAGCAGGCTAATATTTTTGAGTGTGAACTGTATTATTAGACTGTACTGTATTATAATGTATTTTATGGACTGGAATTACCATGATAAAGCACACAAGAACATGTGATTCTGGTGCAGCACATGGGCCTACAAAGTTACAAGTATAGGCTAGCAAATTTGATTTTAATCTTGAAATATAATAGGGCCTACTTGTATAATTATATGGCTGACGCATACAGCGCATTCAGAAAGTATTCAGACCCCTTGACGTTTTCCATCCTCATCAACCTACACACAATACCCCATAATGAAGTGAAAACAGGTTTTTAGAAATTTTACCAAATTTATAAAATAAAATAAAGTTTTCAGACCCTTTGCTATGAGACTCGAAATTGAGCTCAGGTGCATCCTGTTTCCATTGATAATCCTTGAGATGTTTCTACAACTTGATTAGAGTCCACCTGTGGTAAATTCAATTGATTGGACATGATTTGGAAAGGCACACACCTGTCTATATAAGGTCCCACAGTTGACAATGCATGTCAGAGCAAAAACCAGGCCATGACAGGATTGTGTTGAGGTACAGATCTGGGGAAGGGTACCCAAAAATGTCTGCAGCATTGAAGGTCCCCAAGAACACAGTAGCCTCCATCATTCTTGAATAGAAGAAGTTTGGAACCACCAAGACTCTTCTAAGAGCTGGCTGCCCGGCCAAACTGAGCAATCGAGGGAAAAGGGCCTTGGTCAGGGAGGTGACCAAGAACCCGATGGTCACTCTGACAGAGCTCCAGGGTTCCTCTGTGGAGATGGGAGAACCTTCCAGAAGGACAGCCATCTCTGCGGCACTCCACCAATCAGGCCTTTACGGTAGAGTGGCCAGACGGAAGCCACTCCTCAGTAAAAGGATGTAAAAACATGACAGCCCGCTTGGAGTTTGCCAAAAGGCACCTAAAGAAACAAGATTCTCTGGTCTGATGAAACCAAGATTGAACTCTTTGGCCTGAATGCCAAGCTTCTGGAGGAAACCTGGCACCATCCCTAAGGTGAAGCATATTGGTGGCAGCATCATGCTGTGGGGATGTTTTTCAGCGGCAGGGACTTGGAGACTAGTCAGGATCGAAGGAAAGTTGAACGGAGCAAAGTACAGAGAGATGCTTGATGAAAACCTGACTGAGATCCTTGATGAAAACCTGGCTGACACAATTTGAATCTGAGAACCTAGCCAGACAACAGGCAATGCAAGACAAGCGTAGAAAGCTTGAACGTCTAGAGGAAGTGAAGAAGTTGAACGCTGCAAGAGCTCGAGTAAAGGTCTACGATCAAGTCGAAGACAATTTTGAGACAACTGACTTTCTGCATGATGTTGAACCAGCAGGAGAACTTCAAGTTCTTAACCTCACAGTTCCTCCAGACCGCCCTCAATCTCTACCAGTCACAACGCAAGCCCTCTATGCCTCAAGTCCCTCATTCATTCCTCAACCTCTACCAGTTACAAGTCAAGCTCCTAGTCCCCAAAGTCCACAATTGGTACCTCAAGCTCCACCAACTTCAGTGTCCATGTATCAAGTGCAGAACAGCGCTGATCTGGTAAACATGCTAGCAGAAGCTATAAGTGCCAATCATCTCCCAACACCAGAGCCTGCATTATTCACTGGAGATCCTTTGAAATTCAAAGACTGGCAGCTATCTTTCAAAACATTAATAGACAGGAAAAACATTCCAAAGAATGAAAAACTGTATTACCTAAGAAAGTACTTAGATGGTGCCGCAAAGAAAGCTGTTGAAGGATTTTTCCTACTAGGCACTGAAGCAGCATACGACTCAGCCTGGCAGCTGTTGCAAAAACGTTTCGGAGACCCATTCATAATTGGGAAGTCCTTCAGAGACAAGCTGCATGGATGGCCAAAGATAAGCTCTAAGGATGGTTGTGAACTAAGAGACTTTGCAGACTTCCTCAAGAGCTGCGAGGCTGCAATGCCCCACATTAAGACATTGGAAGTTCTCAATGACTGCAATGAGAGTCAAAAGATTCTGCTGAAGTTGCCAGATTGGCTGGTATCCAGTTGGAACCGCAAAACGATGGAAGTCAGACAAGCAAACGCTGGGTTCCCACCATTCAAAGTGTTTGTAGACTTTCTATCGAAGGAAGCAGATCTCGCTTGCAATCCTATATCCTCAATACAAGCGCTCAAGAGTGTGGAAAGCGAGAAACCAAAGCATCCACGAAGTCAAACCATTCAAGCAAAGACACTGTACACAAACACAACACAGAGCAACATCCCATCATGCATTTTTTGCAAAAGAACAGGACATGTCCTCGTCAAGTGAAGAAAGTTCAGTGAACAGACGGTTCAAGATCATGTCAAGTTTGTGCAAGCAGAAAAGCTTTGCTTTGGATGTTTGAAGACTGGTCATCACTCAAGAATGTGTGATAACAAGAGTACATGTGAAAGATGTCAGAAGAGACACCCGACATGTTTGCATGATGACAAGTTCAAGGAACATCAAAGGTCAACACCTCCAAAGGTAGACTACTACTCAAAGCACAGAGCAGACACCAAATAAATAGCTGCAGCAGCAATTACCAACAGAGTCATACAAGAAGGCCTAAGCACACAAACGTCCTCAATCATACCAGTCTGGGTCTCGTCCACAAAACAGCCAGATCAAGAAGTTCTCGTCTATGAGCTCTTAGACACGCAAAGCGATCTGACTTTCATCCTAGATGAAGTGGCCCAAGACCTCAACACAAACAAAGGGAATGTCAGTTTGCGGCTCTCCACAATGTCTACAAGGTCAACAGTCATACCCTGCCAGAAACTGACAAGTCTACAAGTGAGAGGGTACAACTTAGAGAAAAGGATCCCATTGCCACCACTTTTCACACGAGAATTCATTCCAGCAGACAGGTCGCACATTCCAACTGCTGAAACAGCTCTAAAATGGCCTCATCTGGAACAATTGGCAGACAAGATCCCACCACCACTGGATTGCAAAGTAGGCCTTCTGATCGGCTATAACTGTCAACAAGCCCTTCTTCCAAGGGAGATCCTGTCCGGTGAAGAAAATCATGCATATGCACAGCGAACTGATCTCGGCTGGAGCATTGTTGGCTGCTCGACTCAAGCAAGTGACTACGATGATGCAATAGGAACCAATCACAGAATCATAGTGCGACAAGTGACACCTGCCGTACAGCCATCAGTTGAGCTGAAGAGAGTACACTTTGTGTGCAAAACTCAAGTCAAAGAGATCAATCCAACAGACATAATCAAGGTCCTCGAATCTGATTTCACAGATCACACTGCAGATGACAACCCAGTTTCTCAGGAAGACCTTCTCTTCTTGTTTAAAGTGAAAGAAAGTATAAGGCAGAAGGAAGACGGCCACTATGAACTCCCACTTCCTTTCAAGACGAACTCAAAGGTGGTCCTTGGCTACGTGAACAACGACGCCGAGAGGTTTCACACATTTGTAGCAAACCGGATCCAACGCATAAGATCAAGCACAAACCCTGAACAATGGCGATATGTCAGCTCTAAAAATAACCCAGCCAACTACGCCTCAAGAGGGCTGAGTGCAGTTCAGCTGAAAGAGTCTAACTGGCTGAAAGGACCCGACTTTCTTTGGCAACCAACCCTGAGCTTCGCAAGGCCCATGTCCACACAGTCAAGATGAAAGAAGTGAATTAAATATCGAATCGCTTCATTAAGTTTTCTGACTGGTCCAGAGCAGTGAGAGCCATCGCCAGGATCCAGAAATTTGTCAGGGAATTCAAAGGACTTCAACCAAGAACGAATGAAGCAACTAGCCTTGAAGAAAGAAGAAAAGCGGAAATCTTCATTATCAAGCTGGTGCAAGAAGAAGCCTTCGCTGAAGACATCCATAAAATCAAGCTCCAGAAAGAACACACCATGAACAAGCGCAACAAGTTACACCAGTTGAATGCCTTCTTGGACAAGAACAATGTCCTCAGGGTGGGAGGACGGCTATCCCAATCAGCATTGCACCATGACGTAAAACATCCCGCAATACTTCCGAAGAAATCTCATGTGTCAGCCCTGCTCGTCAAACATCATCATGTGCGTGTACACCACCAAGGAAGAGGCATGACTATGAACGAGTTGCTTGCAAACGGAATATTGATCTTGGGATGCGGAAATGTGGTCTCCTCACACATTTACAAGTGCGTACAATGTAGGAGATACAGAAGAACTACAGAAGTTCAACAAATGGCGGATCTGCCGGGTGAGAGAACAGAGACAACCCCTCCCTTTACTTACTGCGGTCTTGATTGTTTTGGCCCCTTCATCGTAAAGGAAGGAAGAAAGGAATTAAACTAAATGGATTGTTGTTTACCTGCCTATGCTCCAGAGCAGTGCATATTGTAACACTAGACGACTTGACAACAGACGCATTCATAAATGCACTTCGAATGTTTGTAGCTATCAGAGGACCTGTACGCCAATTGAGATGCTGTCAGGGAACAAATTTCATGGGTGCTAAAATAGTGTTTTTTGAGTTGCTCAAGGGAATGGATTAAGAACGTCAACGAGCAATCGGTTGTGAATTCGTTATGAACGTCCCATCAGCAATTCACATGGGTGGAGTCTGGGAGTGCCAAATTCAAACGATTCAGAGCATTCTGACTACCATGCTCGAAAAGTCAGTAATCAGACTCGACACCACAACTCTGAGATCATTCCTTTACGAAACAATGGCTATAACCAACAGCAGGCCACTAAGTGTTGAACATCTTCACGATCCCACCGGTCCAGAACCTCTCACTCCTAACCACATACTAACGATGAAATCTACAATTATTCTGCCCCCTCCTGGACAATTCTGCAAAGAAGACCTCTATCTGTGCAAAAGGTGGAGAAGAGTGCAGTTCCTAGCCAATGAATTCTGGCGAAGATGGAAACGAGAATACCTGCTAAACCTCCAACAACGACAGAAATGGCAAAGAAAATCACACAACTCACAAGTAGATGATATTGTGATTCTACAAGATGAAAGCTCACCAAGAAACGAGTGGAAGCTTGCCAGGGTTGTAGAAGCTCATCCTAGTGCAGACAGCATGGTGCGAAAGCTGAAGCTACTAGTCAGTGACACTACACTTGGTAAAGGAAAACCACACACTAGATCAGTCCACCTTGAAAGGCCTATTCACAAGGTAGTTACCTTACTAGAGGCTAACTAAATCACATACGTTCATCACGTTCATTCAGACTTAAAACATTTTATTAATTATTTTCATAATTTTTGTTTAAAAGAAAATCCCACATTCTAAGTTAATGAGTGATTTGGTGGGAGTGTAAGTGGTGTTACATAGATGCTGTGTTCACGATGCATGATTAATACATAATTCATGGTTTATTTGATGTATTAAATAAATAAATGATTTATTGATGTATAGGTAAGAATTTAAATGTGATGTAACAGGTAAAATTAACGTTAGGCCATTGTTTGTGTTTTTATGTTCCATCCCGGAACTAACGTTCTCTGTTGTGTTACTGCTACGGAATTTGTTAATTGACTGTGTGCAATCTAACTTAAGCAGATCTTAGTCTGAGTTATAATTGTTGATGGCAGAGGCCAAGAAAGACAGTAAAGGGACTTTCAAGGGACTTTAAGGATTCAGTAACCTCTTTTCAGGACAAGCAGCCAACACTCTCCCGAGTGGCGCAGTGGTCTAAGGCACTGCATCGCAGTGCTAGCTGTGCCACTAGAGATCCTGGTTCGAATCCAGGCTCTGCTGTAGCCGGCCGCAACCAGGAGACCAATGGGGCGGCGCACAAGTCGTCCAGGGTAGGGGAGGGAATGGCCGGCAGGGAGGTAGCTCAGTTGGTAGAGCATGGCGTTTGCAACGCCAGGGTTGTGGGTTAGATTCCCACGGGGGGCCAGTATGAAAATAAAAAAGAATAAAGTATGCACTAACTGTAAGTTGCTCTGGATAAGAGCGTCTGGTAAATGTATTTTGTTCAACCTGTAGAACTTTGTTTATATTGGCGCCAAGTGCCATTTGTATTGTCGCGCCGAGCGCCATTTGTATTATTTTGTTTCAGTACTGTATAATTTATCAACGTTACTGTGTTCATTCAAATATATAGTTCTCACGGTGTGACGTGGATCCATTGGAGAAAAAGACGTGCAAGGCAATGAATGCCAGTTTCAAGGAACCAACCTGTGTCTGTTGTCGTGAAGAGAGCTACATTCACCTTCCAAAAGGACAACGACCCTAAGCACACAGCCAAGACAACACAGGAGTGGCTTCGGGACAAGTCTCTGAATGTCCTTGAGTGGCCCAGTCAGAGCCCGGACTTGAACCCGATCGAACATCTCTGGAGAGACCTGAAAATAGCTGTGCAGCGACACTTCCCATCCAACCTGACAGAGCTTGAGAGGATCTGAAGAGAAGAATGGGAGAAACTCCCCAAATACAGGTGTGCCAAGCTTGTAGCATCATACCCAAGAAGACTCAAGGCTGTAATTGCTGCCAAAGGTGTTTAAGCAAAGTACTGAGTAAAGGGTATTATTATTATTGATGAACCCCCCCCCACTTATGTAAATGTGATATTTCGGGGGGGGATTTGCAAAGATTTATAAAACCTGTTTTTGCTTTGTCATTATGGGGTATTGTGTGTAGATTGATGAGGGAAAATAACTATTTAATACATTTTTGAATAAGGCTGTAACGTAACAAATGTATATACAATATATATACAAAAGTATGTGGACACCCCTTCAAATTAGTGGATTTGGCTATTTCAGCCACACCTGTTGCTGACAGGTGTATAAAATCGAGTACACAGCCATGCAATCTCCATAGACAAACATTGGCAGTAGAATGGCCTTACTGAAGAGCTCAGTCACTTTCAACGTGGCACCGTCATAAGATGCCACCTTTCCAACAAGTCAGTTCGTCAAATTTCTGCCCTGCTAGAGCTGCCACGGTCAACTGTATGCTGTTATTGTGAAGTGTAAACGTCTAGGAGCAATAACTGCTCAGCCGCGTAGTGGTAGGCCACACAAGCTCACAGAACGGGACCACCGAGTGCTGAAGCGCGTAGCCTGTAAAAAGCGTCTGTCCTCAGTTACAACACTCACTATCGAGTTCTAAACTGCCTCTGGAAGCAGCGTCAGCACAAGCCTAAGATCACCATATGCAATGCCAAGCGTCGGCTGGAGTGGTGTAAAGTCTGCCGCCATTGGAATCTGGAGCAGTGTAAACACGTTCCCTGGAGTGATGAATCACGTTTCACCATCTGGCAGTCCGACGGATGAATCTGGGTTTGGCGGATGCCAGGAAAACGCTACCTACCCGAATGCATTGTGCCAACTGTAAAGTTTGGTGGAGGAGGAATAATGGTGTGGGGCTGTTTTTCATGGTTCGGGCTAGGCCCCTTAGTTCCGGTGAAGAGAAATCGTAACTTTATAGCATACAATGAAATTCTAGACGATTCTGTGCTTCCATCTTTGTGGCAACAGTTTGGGGTAGGCCCTTTCCTGTTTCAGCATGACAATGCCCCCGTGCACAAAGCGAGGTTCATACAGAAATGGTTTGTCGAGATCAGTGTGGAAGAACTTGACTGGCCTGCACAGAGCCCTGACCTCAACCCCATCAAACACCTTTGGGATGAATTGGAATGCCGACTGCAATCCAGGCCTAATCGCTCAATATCAGTGCCCGACTTCACTAATGCTCTTGTGGCTGAATGGAAGCAAGTTGTTCCAACATCTAGTGGAAAGCCTTCCCAGAAGAGTGGAGGCTGTTATAGGAGCAAAGGGGGGACCAACTCGATATTAATGCGCATGATTTTGGAATGAGATGTTCGACGAGCAGGTGTCCACATGCCTTTGGTCATGTAGTGTACCTTTCATAATTTTCCCCCTAATGTTATTAGACTACCTCTTTCTCTCTATTGTTACTTCATTCCTTCCTTGCGGTCAACAGTTAAATGAAATGCGTTTCGTTGTCCTTATCTTCATCATTCTAATGACATCCTTGAATAATATAGGACTAGAGTTAGATGCAGAAGGCTTTCACTTCTATTCACGAAGATTGAATGGTTATGGGTGTGAATAAATAACTGCTATAGCCTACCGCCATCGCGCATTCACTCTTCTTTCAAACTACCCGTGAGTAACAATCTGCAAAAAAGAGCTTGCATCCCTCTTTGATTAGTCTAAGAAATGCAAAAAAAAAAAAATTCCAGCAAGCTATTCTAGTCTAGCTTTTCCTGCATGGGACTCCAAGAGCTAAGGGTCGGTTTTTAAGGAGAAGCCAGCGGAGGACAGGTGCGTGCGTATTGCGCAAGAGCCAGAGGCTATAAGTTAGAAGCTTATTATGCATAACCCATCTTTCATTAGCTAAATATAAGGCTAACACTGCATTGAATGTATTACCTGAAAGAGGTAGGCTAAGACATCAAATGTGTATATAAAGGGCTGTCACGTACGTTGAAGGACGGGTCAGACCAAGGCGCAGCGTGAAATGCATACATGTTTATTACACTGATAAACACACGACAAAACAACAAACCAAACGAAAAGTGAAGTCCTAAGGCTGAACACAAAACAAGCCTAAACACGGAACAAGATCCCACAACTAACGCATGCCAACAGGCTGCCTAAGTATGATCCCCAATCAGAGACAACAAGCGACAGCTGTCTCTGATTGGGAATCACACCCGGCCAAACATAGATCTACAACACCTAGACTGAAACATAGAAAACCCAACATAGAATATTCACACCCTGACTCAACATATAAGAGTCCCCTGAGTCAGGGCGTGACAGGGCAGGATTATCTATTTTGGATGCAATTTGAATGCCGTTGATTGAGAGAGAGAAAGACTGTGAGTGCTTGCACGTGCACTGATTTAAAGCAATGATATTTGAGTAAAAGGCTGTTTTAAAACTCTGTAGCTGCAATAAATTAATAAATCTGTACAAGTGAAAAACAAGGTGACCCTCGAAAGCCAGATGGAGATGGGTAAATTAGATGCGCATTCGGTCTTCATATTACTGTAGCATATGCTATGCTGCAGGAAATGTAGGCCTACCTGTCACAAGAAAAACAGTTACCATGATGAGATGATAGGTCTACATGCATTGTGAACTGCGCTCCATACTGAGATGGGCTGTCTGTCCCCACCCTGAGCGTTGATGATTCATCATGCAGAGGCCGTAGAGAAGCCAGATTTAGACATAGCATATAATTTAACAGTTCCATTTAACGCCATGCTGTTCATATAAATAATGTATTATAATTTACCGGTTTCTCGCAGTTATTTATCCCGAGAAAGGGGAGTGGTTTTGGGCGGTAAAACTCGGTATCCGGGTTCCCGCCATTCAACCTTAAATCTATCCTACTTTATGCCTATATTTGGTGTCTGACCTGCAATTCCCAAGCCAGGAACCTCATAGTGCTCCTCTTTGCCATATATTCTGTTTTTCTTTCCATGTGTCTGGATATTTGACTGGGCAACCCTTGATGACGCTTTGCTGCTGGAAGTGTGCACGTCTGAAAAACAGATGGCCCATACACACACACACACTACAATCTTGTTACCACACAGATTTGACCTCTGTGAATAGGAGCAATTGGCAAATCAGAGCTATCTGGAATCATTGCCATATACATGCAGAGTGTCTGTGTGCTCTGTTTGAAATGTGCCATTCTTTATTTTTAGACCTCATAGAGGGCTAAAATAATTATCCCTTTGATACTTTTATTGTAGGCCTACCCTCTCAGGTTGTTTGTGAATGCATACAGTATGTAAAGCCTGTGCATTTACATTTTGTAACTAAATATCAATACCAATCACATCAGAGCTAATTTGATTGGTTAAAAGACCTGTTAGTGAAACAAATATTAGAATTGGGCTTCCTGTCTAAACGCAGCCTTAGTAGGTTAGGCTACATAGCCTAACTGTTGTGGGAAATAAACTACTAGTTTGCTTGTGTCATGGTGCGTTGTAAACTGAAGAATAGTCTGGCAGTGTCCAAAAAGACCACATTGTTCTGAAAACATTCATGACTTTCAAGGATGAAATTAAATATTTCTTACCTGATGCGAAATCGTTCTCGTCCATGACCTTGATCTTGATTTAGGCCAGTGGATCGGTCGGGATGGAGGTGCTGGCCGACCTCAACCTCTTCCTCCATCTCTTTCAGGATCTTTTCGATCCCATAGAGATGAAACGGCCTACTAGCCCTGTAAAATGTCATGGATTTTCTAGTCTGTTCCCTACATACTGTGTACAATAGGCATAAGCAAAGCCATATTATATTGGTCTAAATGTGACCAACCGGCTCGATTCGGTCTTATGTAGCAACATTTGAAATTATGTTTTTTACATTGAATGAAAGTAGAGACTCAGAGCTAGAAAATTGTATATCACACGCTACAGTTGAGGAACAATGGGAAAGTAATTCTGCTTTGAAAGTTGATAAACTTGTAACCCCACTTTTGAGAAAATGGCCCTTGAATGTTTTGGTACACCTACTGGAGAGCTTTTCTTTGTCTACACCCATTCAGCATCATTCACACCCTCTTAAGCCTTAGCCCCACCCATCTCTTTAAGGATTCACATGTGAGGCCTTGTGTTAAACAGAGTGAGTACGGTAGTGTACTAAACAACCAAAGATTTTAAGACTAAAGGCTAGTAGACATTTGTCGCAGTGACATCATGAACATTCTATTGTCGCCCGACATCAAACTTGTCATTGTCGTTATGAAAGCAGCCTGGTGGTCCAAAATAGCATAACTGGTGTATTTTAACACCAATAAACCCATCCATTTAAAAAAATGAATTTAGTATATGTCAATCTAGCAAACAAGGCAACTAAACACAACCTTCTAAACAATGTTTTGGTTCGTTTCTAGCTTGTTAGCTAGCTAGTTAATGTTAAGTTAGCTGGCTAGCCAGTTCAAATAATGACCATATCATATAGCTGACAACATCTTAACTTTAGCTAATTTGTATGAATTATTACAGGAAAATAAACTCACAACAAGATCCTGATTTTACAAGTTAATGGTGAGCTAATTACAGAAAATAGCTTACGGTTGTGAGTGTGACGAAATAAAAGAAGGGCATTCTACCTGAGAATTTTAGAATTTGGACACTGTCTCGTTGGACTAACATTATATCCTAATTTGACTTTTGTGCAGGTCCTGTTGTTCTTAACATTTCCGTCTCTGGTAAACACACACTATATCAAATAAAGTTTATTTCACACATGCACAGGATACAGAAGGTGTAAACGGTACAGTGAATTGGTTACTTGCATAGTGGAGTCTATTGCTTAGACATTGCTAGCTAGCTAAACAATGAACCATAATCCCAACATATAACGTTACTACCCTGCATGAATCTGTAGCTAAAGCTAACCAACCAGGTTCAATGTTAGCTAGCTAGCTAACATTGGGCTATACCTAGCAATGCAAATGGCTCTGAGATACGAATAATATTACTACACAGATCATACACGTAATGTTAGCTAGCGAGCCAGCCAGCTAACGTTAGCTAGCTAGCTAACAGTACGCTTTAACTTGCAAGGAAAACAACTTTCTGACAAAATTAGACATGTATACTATCTGAAAATGTAGCTAGCTGGACCCTCTTACCCGTATACATGGATGAATGCTTCTCCCTCTCTTTAACGGATGCCATGGTTGCCCTTAGTTTGAAGATGTAATCCGGAGACAGGTGTTTTATACCTGTTCTCTTTTCAACTCCCTCCGCATATTTGCAATGAAACACTTTTGCAGTTCTTCGTGATATCTTTCAAAAATGCCGCATTAGAAAGGATTACCTACACATACTGAGCAGCTCATGTTATAGACAGGCATGTCCAGCCCATCCATTATCTCAGCCAATCATGTCTAACTGGAAGGTTCCTGTCTCTTTCCGTGGCTAACCCAACTAGGCTCGAAATTTTAACAATTGTATTTGTTTTTACAGATGGCATACACGTTTGTTATTAAGGCACATGTTCCAGAAGCATTTCTGCAAAAACAAATACGCATTTTGATGAAAAAATAAATGTTTACGTTCAAATGCCTCTCCTGTGAAGTAGTGACACACCAAATACACCTAGTTTCCTGAAACGAGTCACAAATAGGCCTCATTCTGACAACTTTGCAAAGGGAAGGGAACTCTGCCAAGACCTCGCTCTCCAACTAAGCACCATGAGCGAACTGAAGTGAAGAGGAAATTCGGCAACTCTTGGAGGACTGTGAGAGTTTTAAAGCCAGTGCATCTTCTTTATTGTTAACCGTGAAGACCCATCTGCCCGATAGGGTTTCACAGCTTGATTGACAAATGAGGCTTTATATAGTTCAAAATGGCCTCCTGGGTTCAGGGTCCTAAAAAACAAAACCTGATGTGATTGGTAGATGAGTTGTACAAAATCTGACCAATGGAAGCCCTAGGAGGCCATTCTGAAATATATTAAAGGCTAATTTGTTTCTTAATCTGTAAAACCTTAACAAAATTGGAGATTTTATGCGCTTTCATCAACTTCCAATGTCTTCTAAGAGCTGCTAATCTCTCTAGACCAGGGTTCCCCAATAGGCAATAATTGAATAGGGTTCTCCAATAGGTGATTTTATTTGGTCCCCAAGTCTTTTGAGTTTATTTATTTAAAGTTTATCAGTTTTGTTGTTGGACATAAGACTGTAAAATCACCAGGAAATCAGTTCAAGTGATTTTAATTTAGGAAATCTGTTCCCAAGTATTCCCACGCATTAAAAGAGAGGCATATGTGATCGTTTCCCAATGTAATCAAGGTTTGAAATTATTCTGTTTTTGTCAAATACTATATCTGTTTAGGATTCTTGCAGTCAATTTGCAGTGTACATATTATTTATAACTATATTCATGCTCCCCGACCATCCACTCAAGAAAAAAATTGCCCACGGTTGAATGTAGTTGTGCACCCTGCTCTAAATTGATCAAATCAAATTAAACTTTATTTGTCACACGCGCCGAATACAACAGGTGTAGACCTTACCATGAAATGCTTACTTACAAGCCCTTAATGTGACGAGTACTGAGGATACGAAGAGGCAGGACACAGACGTAAGTATTAACAAGATCAAGGTTTACTCAAACAATGACAAAGAGAAATAACAAAGAGAGAGTACATGACCTGAGGCAAAAAACAATCACACACAACATATTACAGAACAGTCCAGGGCTAAATAGGGGTGGTGATGAGATGATGAGATGCAGGTGCGCTGGAGGTGATTAGGGTGCGTTGGGTTTCCATTCCAGTGTTGCCGAGGTGGTGCGCTCAGACCGGTGGCTCAGTAGACCGGCGAAGATTCGCCGGAGGGGAGCGTCAGGGTGGCGACGGTGGAAGTCCCGAATTAGGTTGGGGTCCAGAACGTCCCCAGTTGGAACCCAGCTCCTCTCCTCAGGACCATACCCTTCCCAGTCCACCAGGTAACGGAGCCATCCCCCATGGAACCTGGAGTCCAGCAGGTCCCTCACCGTATACGCCGGACTCCCGTCAATGTCCAGGGGCGGAGGAGGCGAACCCCGGGGGACGGCATCCGCCAGAGGACCAGGAACCACCGGCCTGAGGAGAGACACATGAAAAGTGGGTCAGACACAGTAGTCAGGGGGAAGGAGCAGCCGGTACGATACCTCATTATCTGCCGGAGGACCTTAAACGGCCACACAAACCGGCACTTTTATTTTCATGACTGATCAAAACTAATTCTCTCATGCTCTCTCTTGTCACTCTGCAGCAGAAATAGTGAGCAATATGCAGTGGTGTACAGTACTTAAGTAAAAATACTTTCAAGTACTACTTAATTTTGACAACTTTTACTTTTACTTCACTAAATTCCTAAAGAAAATAATGTACTTTTTACTCCATACATTTTCCCTGACACCCAAAAGTACTTTTTGAATGCTTAGCAGGACAGGAAAATTGTCTAATTCAAGCACTTATCAAGAGATCGTCCCTGGTCTACCCTACTGCCTCTGATCTGGCAGACTCACGAAATACAAATGCTTCGTTTGTAAATTATGTCTTGAGTGTTGGTGTGCCCCTAGCTATCCTTAAATAAATAAAAACAAGAAAAGTGGGCATCTGGTTTGCTTAATATAAGCAATTTGAAATGATTTATACTTTTACTTTTGATACTTAACTATATTTTTGCAATTACATTTACTTTTGATACTTAAGTATATTTTAAACCAAATACTTTTATATTTTTACTCAAGCAGTATTTTACTGGGTGACTTTTACTTGAGTCATTTTCTATTAAGCTATCTTTACTTTTACTCAAGTATGACAATTTGGTACTTTTTCCACCACTGGAAATATGTTTGGAACATCAAAATAGGAATAAAATCACAGTTTGAATCACAATCCATATAGAATCGTGAGAATTGTGAGAGTCGCAACACATATCATATCGTCCCCTAAGCATCGTGATAATATAATATTGTAATGACCCAGCTGGGTCATAAAGTAAAAGAGAGACGGGCACCAGGTGTACAGGCAGAACACAGGTTTATTCCTGAATGGGCTATTGTTCAGGCCACAGCCCACGCCGCTAAACCTCGAACGTACACAAATATAACATGTCAAGTTAAGGGTCCCGAACAGAAGAGAGAGAGATGAGACCGTAACCCCTATTTAAGCATTCCAAAACCCCGCGGGATTACCCATCATACCCCCCCAACCTTTCCATCTGTCCTGGCATATTTAACCCCTGCTAGCACCCATGAGAACGATAACACACTCACGAACACAGAACACAATACCGGGTCGTTACATAGCCCCCCCCTTTCTAAACCCTAGCCCCTAGGGTTACAAAACAAAATCCTTAAAACGACCCGGAGGTCGCATCAGTCTCTTGTGCCTCCCCTTGACTCTCACTGGTGGACCCCCAGAACACTCATCTGCCCCAATGTCATTTCCAGCGCCCTCCGAAGAGGCAGCCCCCGTCCCAGGCTCAGGTTGCGCTAGAGTCTCCTCGCTAGACTGTCCCCGTGTGCTCACATCAGAGTCCTCACTTCCATTCCCTACCGTTTTCCTCCCTTTGTAGGGCGCCAATCGGTCCCGGTGGACCACCACCTTCCTGCTCAGTGGGGGAACCTCCACCCGGTACGTCACCTCCCCCACTCTCTCTATCACCAGGCACGGCCCCACCCAGGCACCGCCCCTTCTTGCGCGTGGGGTTGTGAAGCCACACGTCATAGTGCCGCTTTTGGCGCATTCCTGCGTTCTCGAGTTGCTCTCTTGCGAAGGTGTGAGCCGCTTCTAACCGGTTCTGCAGACGACAAACATAGTTCGGGCCAGGCAAAACCCCGTCGTCGTTATCAGGAGGGTGGCCAAACGTCAGTTCGGCTGGGGTGCGCAACTCACGACCTAACATTAGTAGCGCTGGGAAGCACGCAGTCGATTCTTGAACAGCCGACCTACATGCCATAAGAATAAACGGTAAGTGGGTGTCCCAATCTCTCTGGTGTTTTGAGGTAACGATAGCCAGCTGTTGTGCTAATGTTCTGTTAAATCTTTCCACCAGCCCATCACTCTGGGGGTGAAGCGGAGTGCTTCTCCGCGCCTAACCGTCTACACAACTCTGAGAACACCCGTGACTCAAAGTTTCTCCCCTGGTCGCTGTGTATAGACTGTGGCACCCCAAACCAACTGATTATTCCCCCTACCAACGCATCAGCTACTGTTTCTGCCTCCTGGTCTGGGAGAGTGTAAACCTCTGGCCACTTGGTGAAGTAGTCCATAGCAGTTAGAATCCACCTGTTACCGCTGTCTGTGGTTGGAAACGGTCCAACTATGTCTACCCCCAGTCTCTCCATGGGCTCCCCTACTGGGAATTGTTGTAGGAGGGCGTGTGACTGACCTGGGGGTCCTTTCTTAGCAGCACACTCGTCGCACTGCCTGCAAAAGTCCTCCACATCCCTCCTGTGCCTGGCCCAATAGAAGCCTTTATGTACACGCTTTAACGTTTTGGAGACCCCAAAATGCCCTGCGCCTACTCCCCCGTGAAGCTGCTGTAACACGCTCCCTTGCAGCCTTTTGGGAACCACTACCTGCCACGTAATTTCTCCAGTAGCTGGCTTTTTCCACCCCCTCTGGAGCACTCCCTCAGCCACTCTAAGGACTGAGAATTTAGCCCACAGTCCTTTGGTGACTTGTGATAGAGGGGCTACTTCCCCCCACGGCGGTCGTCTTCTCTCTTCCACCCACCCCAGCACAGGACGCAGCTCTGCGTCCTCCTCCTGGCGACGCCTCCACTCCCCGACGTCCACAGCCTCAAGCTCCCGGCACTCTGTCACCCTCAGCTGACTCACCATGGTGGTGACTCCCTCCTCCATGCACAGTTCCCTCTCTCGCTCCACCCGTTTGGCGCAGTACCCACAGCCGTCCTCAGCACACGGGCGGCGGGACAAGGCGTCTGCATTGCTGTGGCGAAGGCCGGCCCTGTGCTCCACCTGGAAGTCGTAGGGTTGCAGCTCCTCCAACCAGCGGGCAATCTGACCCTCTGGCTCCTTGAAGGAGAGAAGCCACTGCAGGGCGGAGTGATCCGTCCGCACCACAAACGGCAGGCCCCCCAGGTAGTACTTGAAATGGCGTACTGCTGCCACGACAGCCAAAAGCTCTCTCCTTGTCACGCAGTAGCGTTTTTCAGCCTTATCAAAAGTTCTGCTGTAATAAGCTACTACGTGCTCCCCGTCAGAACCACGCTGAGCCAGCACAGCCCCCAAGCCCTCATTGCTTGCGTCGGTGTCCAGGATAAACGGACGGTTCGGGTCTGGTGAGGACAGGACAGGGGCCTCCACCAGGGCAAGTTTGAGGGCCTCAAACGCCCGCTGGTGCTCTTCAGTCCACTGAAAAACAGTGTCCTTCTTGAGAAGGTGGTTCAAAGGAGCTGCTATCCCCGCAAACCCTTTCACAAACCTACGATAGTAGGATGCCAGACCCAGGAAGCTCTTAACCTCTTTTTTTCCCCTTGGAACTGGCCACCCCCTCACAGCCTCCACTTTGTCTGGCATCGTGCCGATGCCCTCACCACCCAGCTGATGTCCCAGGAACGCCACCTCCCTTTGCATGAAATGGCACTTTTCCGGGTGTAATTTTAGCCCCGCCCCCGAGATCCTCTCCAGCACTCGCCTAAGTGCCCCCAGTGCCCCCTCAAACGATGTGCCGTGCACCAATATGTCGTCTAGGTACACGACACACTCGTCTCTCTGAACCCCCGTCAGCACTCTGTCCATGAGCCTCTCAAAGGTGGCAGGAGCATTACAAAGCCCGAAGCACAGCACCTTGAACTGCCAATGGCCCCTATCCGTGGAGAAGGCCGTTTTTTCACGTGCCCCAGGCGAGAGGGGCACCTGCCAGTAGCCACTGCGCAGATCAAGGGAAGAGAACCACGAGGACCCTCTGACGTGGTATAGCGACTCATCGATCCTCGGTATGGGGTAAGAGTCTTTAGTGGTGACAGAATTTAGGCCCCTGTAGTCCGCACAAAACCTAAGTTTACCCCCTTTCTTAGGCACCATGACGACCGGCGCGGACCATGGGCTATCTGACGGCTCAATGAAATCAGCCCGCAACATGTCAGCAATAGCTGTGGCTGCTGCTTCCCTCTTGGCAAGGGGAATGCGACGGGGCCGAATTTTTATGGGTTGGTTGTCCCCAGTGTCGATGTCGTGCTGAACCAGGTGCGTTTGCCCTAACTGATCTTCCCCCCAAGCGAAGTTATCTTTAAAGTCAAACAGCAGCTGCTTTAACTGTCTCTGTTGTCTCTCATCCAGACCTTGACAGTTTTTCAGCCACACAGCCTCAACGGCGTCGATAACTTCCTCCTTCCCCCCGTCGGGCTGATGGGGTGAAGGAGCCAGTGTGTTTTGGGCTACTGGGCTGCCTGTGCTTGCACCATTATGGGGAGTAAGGTTGTTGCCGCCGGAGACAGCTGCTGGGATGGCACAACGACCAAGGGAGCAGCCGGGACGACCAGTGGAGTTTCGGCAAGCTTGGAGGAAGACGGAGGGACAGCCCTGCCCCCTGCTGGCCCTCCCGAAGGCGACATTCCCACTGTGGGCCCCCCCGACAGCCTCAAAGTGCCTGAAGCTAAGTCCAACTGAGCCCCACAGTTTTTCAAAAAGTCCATTCCCAGTATACAGGGGTCCTGTACCGCTGCTACCCACACTGGACACCCCACAGTTCTCCCCCCCCACAGTCACAGACAACCGACACTTCCCTAACATGGGGGCTAGCTCTCCCGTGACAGTCCGTAGCTGGACAAGGGTCGGCTCCACCCGCACCCCAACAGGTAGTATGTCTGGTCTCACCAGGGTTACTGTAGAGCCCGTGTCGACCAGGGCCAAACATTCCACCCCCTCTACCTTGACGATGACATTGCAGAAGTCCCCAATGGTGGTACGTCCCACCACAACTACCGGACTAGGAAACACGGTGGCAGCTACACCCTGGGGAAGCAGGTCCCCACCCTCTTGTCTGCTTACTGTGGGTTCGGGGGCGGAGGGGTGGGCCCGCGCTGCCCCCTGCGCGAGAACCCGCTGTCGTTTCCCTGGTGACGGGAGAATCTGCCACACTCCCGCTGAATGTGGCCAGGCTGGCCACAACCCCAGCAGACAATGGGAGTTGAGCTGACACTGCGATGTTGTCTGGAGCCCCTCTCAATGACAAGCGAAGCGGTCTTGACTAACCCGCCCAACTCGTCGACCCACTCTGGTTTGGTGACCCCCGGCACCCCGGCCGCCGCTGCTCTCACCTCTGGTTGACTGGCAACCTCTACTCTCACTCCCTCACCCCAGATCAGCTCCCTCTTCCTGGCTATCTCCACTGCAGCCCGCAGAGATGCTGGGTCCGACATCTGAACATGCTTACCCAGTTCGGTGGGGGAGAGCGCTCTAATAAAACTGTCCCGTGCCAGCTCGTCTTGCACCCCAATCGGCATAGTTGCATAAGCCCGCCTGGTCAGGCTCAGAATACCACTTGCCAACGCCTTTAATGATTCCCCCTGAAGTCTCTTTTTGTTACTCAGTTCAGCCCCCCAATGCCTCCACTAGCGCACCGTAGTCGCCCCTCTCGTCCGGGGCTAGCGTTAGCAGGCATTCCGACGCCTCCTCTGCCAGGCTCAGGGCAAGCTGTAACCCTTTCGTCTCGTCAGACCACCTCCCGGCTCTAGCCAACAACTCGAATTGAGTGAAAATAACTTCCCATTTACCTTGTCCATTGAACTTTGGAAGTTTAGCCGCTACCGTGGCTAATGGCAATAGGGCGCTGCCATCTCTGTTTACATAAGGAGGCCCAGCCATTTCCGCACGCGGTGACGTCGATATCTCCGTCGCCGTGACGTCTGTTCTGGTCGAGCGGTTTGAAGGAAAACCCGCCCGTTCTGCCATCTTGCTGACTGACAATTTAACTTCCGCCATGTGGCTCTCCAGCTCTTCTACAGCCGTCGTCGCCTGACCCTCCCGACCAGGTACACCCGAGCCCACAACGGACACTTTGTCCGACTCTTCCTTAATTTTCCGCCTCGCCCCCGATCATCATGACCGTAGATGCGAGTCACGCTAAAGCTAACCACGGCCTTTACTGAAACAGCTAACTCGCCTAATCTCGATCTATCCCGTCGTTCGAAAGCACTTCTGACACCAATGTAATGACCCAGCTGGGTCATAAAGTAAAAGGGAGACGGGCACCAGGTGTACAGGCAGAACACAGGTTTATTCCTGAATGGGCTATTGTTCCGGCCACAGCCCACGCCGCTAAACCTCGAACGTACACAAATATAACATGTCAAGTTAAGGGTCCCGAACAGAAGAGAGAGAGATGAGACCGTAACCCCTATTTAAGCATTCCAAAACCCTGCGGAATTACCCATCATACCCCCCCCCCCCAACCTTTCCATCTGTCCTGGCATATTTAACCCCTGCTAGCACCCATGAGAACGATAACACACCCACGAACACAGAACACAATACCGGGTCGTTACAATATCTTCAGGTCCCTGGCAATTCCCAGCCCTACTAGAATTGGGAATTACGAGACTAAGGAGTTGCAGAATTTCCTTTTCACTTCAGTAAGAAGCCTTTGGCCATACATTTATTATAGAGAAACGTCCCAAGTAAACGTTTTTCTTCTTATTTCACCAAAAGTATTTACAATAATGTTATTTTAGCTCACCAAAGACTTTGAGAGATTTTTTAGTGACTAAATAATGTTTTCAAATAAACTATGAACGAAATTTGGAAACATTAAAGGGAGCTCTGTTCACCACTGATACAAAGTAGCCCTCCTTGACCAGAGCTAGATCCAAAGTAGCCACAAGCGTCCTCTTCTCACAGCCACTGTGCCAAACCAGCACAAGCGCGAGCATGCGGGTGGGTCAGTATTTTACATTTAGCTTGCTTGGTGCGCCACCTTGTGAAACATTAGTGTTAAATCTTATTTTCAACTTCCTTTACCGTTTGAAAATGGCGGCGGTGGTTGTCAAGTAAACGAAAGACGCTAACTAGTGTTTGCAAGATGGCGAAATATGTAGCTAGTTTTTTTATTGTAAAGGTGGCTGCGGTATTCAGTGAAAACTTTTACCATCTACTTCATTGCTGCGGTTTTAGGTGAAACATTGTCAAGGCAGGAACAGAGGATGAAGAGTCAACGCTGGTAAATTGAAGTGTTGCACTGTAGCTAATTCTCTATTCACTGATAGAGACATGTTCACAATGAATCCAATAAAGCAACAACACTTTACTGTGTAGCTTATTTAGAATGTAGAAGCTACAGTGTAGCCTAATTGGTTATTTCTTTAAAATGTTCTGAAAGAAAGAACACACAGCATATCAGCCAGAATGTTTTCGATAACATGCATGTTCAAATTCTCGTAAAAGCATGTAGGATAACATGTAGGCAGTTAGGCAATTTACCCTCTTAGAATAAGGGGCAAAACATTCAGGATGAATCTCCTATAATTTATACATGTTCTGAATGGTCTTCTTGATTAGCATATTGGTTACATTGTTGAATTTGTAAACATCCGTAATACAGGCCAACTTGCAATGGAACTTTCCAGGAAGCGTTGAAGATATTACAGACACAAGTATCATCATGCTGACCACTTGCATTCCATAATAGTTATTTATTTATCAGCACAATGTTGTGTTACAGCCTACTTTGATTTATTCAGGTATTTTCTTAAGTGTTTTCTTTGATTTTATGTCTGCCATAAATTAAGCTATTTGCTATCACAGCTCTACATTTCATGTTTTTGTGTTTGTTCCCAGGCCTTGATCAACTACTATTGCCGCGAGAAGTATTTCAATCATGTATTAAATGCTGCAGCTGTGGCCCAGAGGAAATTCAGCAATTATCCGACCTTCAGATTTGTCCATGCCTACAGTACCCTGATGCAAGGTAAAGGAAGACTCCATTGCTTTGCTTGAAACAAACAAATAAAGCAGCTACAGTGAGGTCAAAACGTATTGGGACAGTGACACATTTTTTATGTTGTTTTGGCTCTGTACTCCAGCACTTTGGGTTTTAAATAATACAATGATCATTAAAGTGTATCCAACAAGTTTGTAGAGTCATAAGATTGATGTAGTAATTGTGTGCTAGGAATATGGGACCAAATATGTTAAAGTATACTTATACTTTAATACCTGCCCTCCAGGACACCTACAGTACCCGATGTCACAGGAAGGCCAAAAAGATAATCAAGGACAACTACCACCCGAGCCACTGCATGTTAACCCCGCTATCATCCAGAAGGCGAGGTCAGTACAGGTGCGTCAAAGCTGGGACCGAGAGACTGAAAAACAGCTTCTATCTCAAGGCCATCAGACTGTTAAACAGCCATCACTAGCACAGAGAGGCTGCTACCTACATACAGACTTGAAAATAATGCCACTTTAATAATGTTTACATATCTTGCATTACCCATCTCATATGTATATACTGTATGCTATACTATCTATTGCATCTTAGCCTATGCCACTCTGATAATGACATTGCTCATCCATATATTTATATATTCTTATTCCATTCCTTTACTTAGATTTGTTTGTATTAGGTTTTTGTTGTGGAACTGTTAGATATTACTTGCTAGATATTGCTGCACTGTCGGAACTAGAAGCACAAGCATTTCGCTACACTCGCAATAACATCTGCTAACCATGTGTATGTGACCAATACATTTGATTTGATTTTTGATTTGATTTGATAATACACATAAGTGAATTTGTCCAAATACTTTTGGTTCCCTAAAATGGGGAGACTATGTACAAAAAGTGTTGTATTTCTAAACAGTTCACCCAATATGGATGAAAATACCCTCAAATTAAAGCTGACAGTCTGTACTTTAACCTCATAGTCATTGTATTATTTCAAATCTAAAGTGCTAGAGTACAGAGCCAAAACAACAAAATATTTGTCCAAATACTTTTGGACCTCACTGTATATCTTGTAATATCAATGATTCCTATGTTTCATTTTAGATCAAATTCAGGAAGCCAACCATGAGTTGGAAAAAATAAATGACAGACAAGATGTCTCTCTCTGCACATTCATGGCTCTTGTTTATGCAGAAAATAAAAGGCCAAACTCAGGTAAATCCATATTTGTCTTGATCCATGTTTATGTATTTTTCTATAGCTGAATCTATACACTTAACTGTTTGTGTTGACTGCAGATCGAGATGTCATTCAGGAACTGGATGCCAACGTGAAAGAGGACTGTGAAAGTGCAACTCCTAAAGGGCTCTACTATGCTGGGATGTTCCTATGGCTTCTGGGACGCAATGACAAAGCAAGGGAATACATTGAGAGTATGATAAAACATCTCTAATGGTTCCAGAGAAGTTAGTTTTGTCATATGTGTTTCTCTCAAATTGTTGTAACAATGAATTTGGTATTTTGAAGATGCATTAATTTACAGCATGTATTAGTTTTTTGAAAGTATACAGGTGTCGTACACAGAACTCAAACAGTTAAATCAATTAAATTATGCTCACGCTATGGCAGTACAGGGTTGCCAATAACTTTTTGAGTGGAATGACTAGAAATCACAGTATACTTCTTTCTACCTGGTTTCCTTTGTGTCTACCCTTTTATAACGTTTGGATTGATGTCTGTTGTTCAGGGGCTTATCCTAAAAGGCTGGATAGATCTGACCTCTGGTAAGCATGCAAATGCCAAGAAGGCTGGGAAATACTTTGACGAAGGCCTGAAAGAGAAAGCAGACGTTTTCGCTCTGATGGGAAAGGTACGAAGGGCACCTGTGTTGAGAACAGATGTTTCACCTCCAAAAAGCATAATAATTAGGATTTTGAAACCCACCATCTCAGATTGTTCTGAAATCGTTTCTGTAGTTAGTAACAGATACGATTAGCTTTCCTGAAACATTATTTTGTTGAAATATAATTTGATCTCTGAGAAATTAAGCAAATTGATTCGACCCAAATTGGTCATTTTAATTATAGGATTCAGATAATATTCAATAAATATAGTATCCAACATCCGATTTGGACCAAACTTCTTCCTGCCAATGTGTAATATTTTGTTTTTGTCAAAAGCCACCCACGGAACCCCCCACACCTCATGCGGCTTGTAGTATTGTTTCTTCATACTATGTAATGTATTCCCTGTGAATCTGGTGATGTTTTTTTTACCCTGTTCAGAGAAATTAATCATTGAAGTCGCTTGCATTTTTTACCATAAAGTAGTGTGAAAGTACCAGGTTCTGACCACTAGATGCCGCTGTTCTTGCTATAACACTCTTTTATCAATTCTTCTGGTCTCTTGTGTTTATTATATAGATCACAAAAGCTCCTTTGAACTTTGGGTAGAAAACCAATAGATTTGGCTCATTATGAATATAAATTGTGTGGTCGTCCTCCAGTTTGTCCTTCTCTTAGCTACCTAATGCTTCAACCCAACTCTTCTTGAATAGACCAACAAGTGGCCGCTCTCTGAGAGGGCTTTCCCTATGCAATTCTCATTTGAAATTTTTCCCAAGCCCTAAACTTTGATGGAGAAATAAGCTAGGGACTAAAATGTTGTGACAATCCTAATAAAATAATGAATTGCATGGCAGTCTTATATTTTTGAAAAAAACTCCTCAGGAAACAGCTCTATATGTATTGTGATTAGTGACATTTACCATTAAACCCAACACAACCCAATACCATTACAATTGCAAATTACTGCACAGTGTGTGTTTGGGACTTTTACCATTGAAGACCACTAGAGACCATAACATTGAAAACATTAGAACTGCTGTAGCCTAATGGTTTGCTTGTTCACCAGGAATGGTCTAACAGTAACTAATCCAGACCTTTTTTGAAGGGAATAAACCACACGCAAAGGGGCCGTTTCCTGGAGACAGATTAAGCGTAAAAGAAGGACAAACTCATTTGCTTTTATGGAGGACTGGCTTGAATTGTGAGGATGACCACACAAATGATTGTCATCATGAGTCAAATCTATAGTTTTTTTTACCCAAAGTTGCAAAGGAAATGTTGATCTATTTAATGAACAAAGGAGACCAGCAAAATGGATAGGTATAGCAGGAACAGCGACATCTAGTGGTCAGAATCAGGTACTTTCACCCTATTTTATAGTAAATAATGCAAGCAAATTTAATTACTGATTTCTCTGAACGGGGGGGAAAAACATCACCAAATTCACAGGGAACACATTACATAGTATGGAGAAGCAATACTCCAAGCCACAGCTTCATACTACTTGTCAAACATAGAGAAATTATAGGTGGCTTTTGACCAATTTTGGGGATTCCTAATGTAAAAATATTACTCATTGGTAGGAAAAAGTTGGGTCCAAATTGGATGTTTGGTACTATATTTATTAAATATTATCTGAATCCTATCAATTAAAATGTCCAATTTGGGTGTAATCAATTAATTTCTCAGAGATAAAATTGCATTTCAACAAAATAATGTTTCAGGAATGGCAATCTTACCTGTTTCTAACTACAGAAAAAATTTCAGAACAATCTGAGATGGTGGGTGTCATGGCTTGCTGAAATGACATGGAACAACTCATTGGAGACATTGAGTTCTCTGTCACTTCTCATATTTCATGTGGCACTTAGTTATTGTGCCTCAATGTGCTGGATTTTCTGTGTCCCACACCCTTACTGGGATGACTGAGTGGCGCAGCGGTCTAAGTGCTTGAGGCGTCACTACAGACCCCCTGGTTCGATTCCAGGCTGTATCACAACCGGCCGTGATTGGGAGTCCCATAGGGCGGTGCACAATTGGCCCAGCGTCGTCCAGGTTTGGCCGGTGTTGGCCGTCATTGTAAATAAGAATTTGTTCTTAACTGACTTGCCTAGTAAAATAAAGGTCAAATAAAATAAAATAAATAAAATAATTCACTAACATAATCTGTGTCTCAATTTGGACCATATCTCACCATATATTGAATGGATCGTTTTGCCTTATCTGTGGTAGTACAGTGAGACCAAATGCTAGCTTGCTATCTTTTGCTCTTTTTGTAGAGTAATTTTCTGTCGAAACAGATGTACAACAATGCGTTTTGACTTTCCCTCAACATGCCCATAAATTATGTGATATTTTGTCTGTTACAGGCACATTACTATGAGTATCTACAGAATATTTCCAGAGCTCTGGAGACAGTCAACCAAGTGATTGTTCGTTTCCCTGGGTTTCTCCCTGCCTTTATCAAGAAGATGAAGTTTCTGTTGACCCTGCAGGACTGGGAGCAAACTGTAGATGCAGCACAGAGGTAAAGTATCCCATCTTGTAGGTGTTTTTGCTCTATAAATTGTGTTTGCTTGTTAGCTTAAATTAATAATACTGGAAATAATAGCTGGCTTAAATCTTATTTTGTAAAGGTTTGTTTGGATCAAATAAATACTTTAATTGCTGGATTTGGTCAATCAATGGCAGCCATATAAAGAACGAGCCAGTCAGCCTTTACAAGTGGGTCTGTATTCAAGTGCAAATGAAAATGGAGCGTGATGCCTGGAACCAGTGCATAATGACTGAGCCATTGTTCCTGACTGCTCGCCCGCTGGACCCTGGCCAGAGCCAGGGAATATAAAAAGGCCTTTGAGCTGAAGCGCTAGAGCTACGCGTTTCCCAGGATGCACTCCTCCAGGTTCTATGAACTGCAGGAAGGAGGATCACTCAAGTGGAGCCTGTTTCTAAGGGGATTAAGCCCAAGACCAGAGCCACTGGTTTAGCCCTGCTGAGCCGTAGCTCTGTGAACAGGGATGGACACATGCAGTGCACAGTCCTGCTATTTTTTTCTCATTGTCTAAGTCGGTGTTCTTCCTTAGATTGTATTTTCTCATTTTCCTCCTGCCTTGTTGGTCACATAAGCCATCATGGGAAAAACTAATATAAAACCCTGACAGCACCACATTTTCATTATGATCAAACAAACGGTGTTGGTCATTAATGTGATGTTTCCTACCCAATTCCAGACTTGCAGAGAGATAAAAACAACCTAGAAGCCCTGGGAATGCTCACTCTTCACTCCTTATGCAGAGAGGGAGACATCACAGAGGTAATTTTCAAACAGTACGAGCTAACATGAGAAACAGATTACACTATAACCCACTGCCACACAACTAAATGTGAAGGGTGAATGTTTTCCATGATGTGTACATGGTCAAGCGGGATACCCTTTTTCCTTTTTGGCAGTCAGTAAACCAGCTCTCAAATCTGGTCAGCAACTTGGACGCCCAAGAGCCTCACAGCCCAGAGCTTTTCTACAGGATGTCTTTGGCTTTCACACGGGTGGTAAGACGTGTTTAATGGTTTGCAATAAACATATTTTACATAGAAGATATTGTGACTAGGTTTCACCTCTGAAGAGATTTTGAACCCCTTCACTTCACCGTTGTAACATTGCAACAGTCTCTGAACCAGTACATGCCATGTCTGACATGAGGTATACACAAAGGCTTACTCTAATGTTATTACTTACTAGTGTGGAAGAAATTAGAAAAATGATTCACCAGACCCACATCATGGTAGACAAAGCCTTCTCTCAAGCCCAAGGGGATGTGGATCTGGCCACAGAGCTGCGCTACCAGTTGGTTCTGCAGGGAAGAATCAAATAGGCTATGAAGTGGTACAAGACTGCCATGACTCTGAATGAATCAGGTGTCTCAGCTTTGACAGATTACACTGATTGTTCTAACATATGCTTTTTAGCTGTAATGTAGCTATGCATGTCATTATATACCTATAACAAAATTGATTAATATTTACAGTTTAGTTGAGAATTGTAAGCAATCTATAAACAAATATTTAACAGTTTGTAAATGACTTATAAATCCTTTCTAAGATTTTAGATTGTGAAACATGATCTTTTATTATTTCCAGGTATTATCAGGTGCCAGCTGATCGAGGGACACTTAGAAGATGCAGAGCAACAGCTGGAGTTTCTCACAGAGATACATCAGTCTATTGGGAAATCAGGGGTAAGGCTGATAGAGGAAAGATATTGCTCTGTTTAATCCAGTTCAAAGGCCTAGCCAAAGTAACCTTATTACACTTTTGACATTCATATCCACTATTTGGTAATAAAGTAAAGCCCAGTAGCCTTTTGGACAGCTTTTTGTTGAGTAATTCTTGGTATTTTCTGTGTTTGTTAAGCCCTTTACAGTGACATCAGCCTGGATGAGTAACCTCTGAGTAACAGCTGGTTCTGTGAGTCTTTAGTTTTATGGCCTCTGCTGGCCCAGGGAATACTCTCTAGGTGTGTCCCAAATGGCACTGTATTCCCTTTATAGTGCACTGCTTTTGTTGTGCACTATGAAGGGAATAGGGTGCCATTTGGGATGCACTTTCTGCTGTACCATTGTGGGGGTGGACTATTTTTAGAAGCAACCCTGACTTCCTGCTGGAGATTGTCAAGGAGTACATAGCACTCTGTCCTGCTAAGGTCAGTCTGGAGGGGGATGTCTATGGATACATTTGTTCAATACATAATTTCACACTTTATTCAGACAGAGTAGAAATTATAAGGGGATATACAGTAAATGAGGAGAGGGGAGAAAGTTGGAGAAGGGTCTACCTGGGGATTGAACCCCAGTCTCTGGTAAGAGGGGGGGGGGGGGGGGCTCTGCACATCTATGGATCCATTTATAGAGATTACTGTCAGTAATTATTGACACCACATTTACTGGGATTAATAAATAAATCAAAGAAGTCGTCACAGGTCTTAAATTGACTTTTATCCCGTCATGGCATTCATTGTGGTCTTGGTCTAAGCCCATAGAGATAAACATTGGCATCATCTGTGTGTTAGCCTACAGCCCAGGGCCAGCCTCCTGCCCCTCAGCTCCAGCATTGTGCCTCTGTTTTGGACACTGTGATCAAGATAGTACCTGAACTCCTACAAGGCATCTTCCTATTGGCCAAAGTCAGGTTTCAGTCAGGTGAGTTTCAACTGTATTGCATGTGACAGAATTATGCTTTGTTTTCATGCCAAGTTGTTCTCAACATGGATGACAACAATAGGTTTGATGGCAATGCTGATGTCCTTTAGGTGATTATTGACACTGCACAGAGCAGCCTCCAACATTGCCTGGACCAGTGTCCCTCCCATGCTGAGGCCTACCTGCTCATGGCACAGATCCACCTCTAACAAGGCAACTACAAGCTCTCCTCCCAGTCTCTGGAGCTCTCCCTCAGCCACAACTTTGAGGTAAGAACAGCATTCCAGATGAATGTGATATTAGATCAAACAGAACTGTTATGGGAACACCCATCCTCAAATAACTCTGTGTGCCACTCCCTGCCAGGTCCGAGAGCTCTACTGAATGTGTGTCCGTGTTTCTGGAACTCGCTGAGGCCATCTGGCTCAATGGAGAACAGGTAAGAGAACATGGAGAGAACTAGCGTAGCAACAGAGACTTCTCGGAACTCATAAAATGCAGATAGGGGCCTTTGCACTGAGAACATACATACTCCATATTTTATTGTACTTATATTTCCGGTAGTGTTTGTTCAGGTTTCCATTCTCTTCTGTCTGTCATATCATTGCCCAGTGTTGAACAGTGAAGTCTAATTCATGGCATATCATTGCATTTTGTATCAGAAAGTAGCCTGGCCCTCCTTGAAGTCTCGTAGATCGATGCATTGCACTCTTTTTGTCTACAATGCCCTCTTGCATAAACTTCCGCCATACGTTACCTTATTGTTAACCTTCAGACGTATAAGTTACCAGACCCGGACTCAGGGATGGCTAACCCTGGAGATCCCTTCAATCTCCACTGACTTAGGTAAATCTGCTTTTCGTTTTTTTTGCAACTTATGTGGAATTATCTCCAAAAGTCCTAAAGCTGCAATATGTAACTTTTTGGGTGACCCGACCAAATAGAGTTATAGATCTGTCATTCTCATTGAACGCAAGTCTAAGAAGCGGCAGATCTGTTCTATGTGCGCTATTTATATGCTTCCTGTTCTTAAGTTTCGTTTTTGCATCTTTTACTTTCAGTTTTGTATACCAGCTTCAAACAGCTGAAAAGACAATATTTTTGGTTCTGGAAAATATATTTCACAGCGCTACACTATGCATGCTTGTTTTGCCACATAAACTGAAATTAGGCTAACTATTAGAATTTTAACAACCAGGAAATTGCAGAGCGATTTCTGCATAGTGCAGCTTTAAAGTTGGTGCCTGTAGGGCAATTCAGGCGGATGTTAGAGGGCCTTTTTTACTGAAGAATTTGTTTGTTTCATATGATTGTGTTTTGCTTTTTGTGTTTGCTTTTCATGTATTGTGTAATTGATGTGTATATAGATATGTATAGTGTAATTGTTGTTTATTGATGTGTTCATGCAAAATAGGCCATGGTCTCATCATGACTCGATGCTTAAATAAAGGCTAAATATGAAATGAACATGGGTTTGTCATTTCAGCATGAAGCTGCCAAAGTGATGCAGGACGCCATCAACGAGTTCTCGGGCACTCCTGAGGAGCTGCGTGTCACTATCGCCAATGCTGACCTGGCTCTGCTGCGCGGCGACACCGAGCTGGCACTGAGCATGCTCAGAAACATCACTCCTGTGCAGCCCTACTACATCCAGGCCAAGGAGAAGATGGCCGACATATATATATATATATATATATATATATCTGAATCACAGGAAAGAGAAGCGCCTCTATGCCAGTTGTTACAGGTGAGGAACAACAACAACTCAGCATTATAGAAAAGTCCATAGTCTGACCTTAGGTACACAAACTGTTCACTAATGGTGTTTGACATGAAGTTTAGGGTAACAAATAGTGTGTTACTACTTGAAGCCATGTCTCTTATCCAGTGCACTAACCGCATCCCCTATTGCTGTGTCAGCCCACCCTTCAATGCCATAGCATCAGTCAGTCCTAACAGTCTCCAGGCCACAAGTTCCCAGAAAATCAAGTGGAAATGTTCAACTTTATCCACTCATGCAGCAAGGCTGTATGTGCAAAGCTGCCTGCAGTGTCTAGAAGTGTGCCGAAGATCTTTCCCCTCATCTCTGATACTGTACTTGTGTTGACAGGATGAATTTTCCACACAGAGACACCTCTAGGAAGCCATTAAGCATGAGTGAACCTCAGAGCAGACACATGTCCGTATAATGTGGGACTGTAATGTCTAGAATAAGATTCACCGTGAACTTTTCCCCCTCTTTCCTTAGAGAATTAGTGGAGAAGCTGCCCAGTCCTTATACATGTCTTATACTTGGGGATGCTTATGTGAATATCCAAGAGGTAGGTATGAAATGTAATATATATTTGTTTTGTTGTTACCCAAAACAAGGCAATGATTGTAGGGTTGTTTGAGTCTTTCACAGTAGTGTGTTCACAGGAAGTAGTATTATGCAATGTTTTCTTCAATCACGCAACTATTTATAAAGATAGTAAACAACTTATCTGTGTGTGGTATCTCCCTTCGTGACTCCCTCACTCAGAAATTTTGAATCATCACAGTTAATGTTCTGTACAGCTGAACGTCACTAAGTCAAGTCTGTTTATTCGCAGCCAGAGAAGGCCATCGAGATCTACGAACAGGCTCGGAAGAAAACCCCCAAAGATGGTGCTCTGGCCAGCAAGATTGGAAAAGCTCTCGTCAAAACTCACAATTGCGTCAAGGTTTGTATACTAACTGGTGAGCTACACTGGGGCGTCAGGAAAACGGGAGCTGCTACACTGCGTAACTTCTTGCTGTACAAGCCCAAATGATAAAAAATTAAACCAGAGCGTAATGTTGCGCAAAGCAGTGCGAGCCTCTCACAGCCGCGCTCCTTACGCCCAGGTTTCATTTAAATAAATTGGAGTGTCTTAGGCTCGGCAAAAGTTACGTGTCCAGTGAAGCAGGCCT
The DNA here is from genome assembly GCF_964263955.1 of Coregonus lavaretus. Lineage (NCBI taxonomy): Eukaryota > Metazoa > Chordata > Actinopteri > Salmoniformes > Salmonidae > Coregonus > Coregonus lavaretus. The sequence goes on from NC_140003.1 coordinate 14,519,445, forward strand.
GTAAGAAAAAAACATTAAAAGATCAACTAAAGGAATCTATATTAGTCAATAGCTGTATGATTCACCACTGTTATTCACAGGCAATCAATTACTATGAAGCTGCTCTGAAGACTTCATGCTCTATGACCTGGCTGAACTGCTAATGAAGATGAAACTTTACATTTACATTTACATCATTTAGCAGACGCTCTTATCCAGAGCGACTTACAAATTGGTGCATTCAACTTATAGCCAGTGGGACAACCACTTTTCTTCATTTTTTTTTTATAGTACGAGACGTGCGAGAACATTTTACAAGAGGCTCTTGCCCAAATCCCAGGTAAGCTGGATGTCATTACTACAATTTTGAACATTTTATATGTTCAATTATATAATTCGTTGTTGGTCATAAATTACAATGATAATACATAGTACTTAAATAGCGCTTTTCTGACTTTTCACTCTTGTCGCCTTGTGTTGTTTTGTCTAGTGAATGAGCTGCCATCATTAACTGATGATTGTCGCTATCTGGTCCTGTTGGCTAAGATCCAAGGCAAGGTTGACAAAAACGATAATGCTTTACTTTCCTTGCAACGAGAAAGTATTCGGATTAGTCAGATGTTGTAAAAGCCCTTCTGCTACGCAATGAGAGAAACTGAAATATATTATTATGATCATTTTTAAGATTTAAAAAAGCTGTCTAGGTCTCCCCCAAGATACGTGCATAATTCACAACATTGTTATTGCTTAGCTATACCGTGAACCCAGACTTGTGCTGTCATTTAGGCCCGGGCCAAGGTGTTGAAGCGGGTGCATTTGGAGCAGGCATACGCTGTCCTCATGCAGAAGCAGCTCGCTGCAGAGATCTGTACTGAGATCGCTAAACACTACACGAGTCTTAGAGGCTATGAGAGAGCAGTGACATTCTACAAGGAAGCTCTTGTCTATTGTGAGAGTGATAGCAAGTTCAGTGCAGCTGAATCAAGCCTTCAGTGTGTGCTCCCTGCAGCTGTATTTGTGAATCCATAGCATCTCTTTCTATTGCCTTTCTGTGCTGTTTTTGTGTAGTTTGCTCATTTGCTTATTACGATAGTTTATCTTATCCGCTAAATGATAATATAATTAAGTGCATTTTTTGGGGGGTGAATGTATGTTTTACACCAGCCAGTTATATTACTACACGTGCTCATAGGAAAGGATATTATTATTATGATGTTAGAAGGTAATCGGTTAAGAAAGCTTAATTTTGAATGCTTTCATTGCTACTAGGTGATGCTGGAGATGGCGCGGTTGTACCTTACTCCTGATGATGTGGATGGCTGCCAACAGCAGTGCAGTGTAATTCTGAAGAGTGACCAGGTCAATGAAGATGCAACACTGGTTAGTTCTATTTACAGTGGGGAGAACAAGTATTTGATACACTGCCGATTTTGCTGGTTTTCCTACTTACAAAGCATGTAGAGGTCTGTAATTTTTATCATAGGTACACTTCAACTGTGAGAGACGGAATCTAAAACAATAATCCAGAAAATCACATTGTATGATTTTTAAGTAATTAATTTGCATTTTATTGCATGACATAAGTATTTGATACATCAGAAAAGCAGAACTTAATATTTGGTACAGAAACCTTTGTTTGCAATTACAGAGATCATACGTTTCCTGTAGGTCTTGACCAGGTTTGCACACACTGCAGCAGGGATTTTGGCCCACTCCTCAATACAGACCTTCTCCAGATCCTTCAGGTTTCGGGGCTGTCGGTGGGCAATACGGACTTTCAGCTCCCTCCAAAGATGTTCTATTGGGTTCAGGTCTGGAGACTGGTTAGGCCACTCCAGGACCTTGAGATGCTTCTTACGGAGCCACTCCTTAGTTGCCCTGGCTGTGTGTTTCGGGTCGTTGTCATGCTGGAAGACCCAGCCACGACCCATCTTCAATGCTCTTACTGAGGGAAGGAGGTTGTTGGCCAAGATCTCGCGATACATGGCCCCATCCATCCTCCCCTCAATACGGTGCAGTCGTCCTGTCCCCTTTGCAGAAAAGCATCCCCAAAGAATGATGTTTCCACCTCCATGCTTCACAGTTGGGATGGTGTTCTTGGGGTTGTACTCATCCTTCTTCTTCCTCCAAACACGGCGAGTGGAGTTTAGACCAAATGACTTTCTCCCATTCCTCCTCTGGATCATCCAGATGGTCATTGGCAAACTTCAGACGGGCCTGGACATGCGCTGGCTTGAGCAGGGGGACCTTGCGTGCGCTGCAGGATTTTAATCCATGACGGCGTAGTGTGTTACTAATGGTTTTCTTTGAGACTGTGGTCCCAGCTCTCTTCAGGTCATTGACCAGGTCCTGCCGTGTAGTTCTGGGCTGATCCCTCACCTTCCTCATGATCATTGATGCCCCACGAGGTGAGATCTTGCATGGAGCCCCAGACCGAGGGTGATTGACCGTCATCTTGAACTTCTTCCATTTTCTAATAATTGCGTCAACAGTTGTTACCTTCTCACCAAGCTGCTTGCCTATTGTCCTGTAGCCATTCCCAGCCTTGTGCAGGTCTACAATTTTATCCCTGATGTCCTTACACAGCTCTCTGGTCTTGGCCATTGTGGAGAGGTTGGAGTCTGTTTGATTGAGTGTGTGGACAGGTGTCTTTTATACAGGTAACGAGTTCAAACAGGTGCAGTTAATACAGGTAATGAGTGGAGAACAGGAGGGCTTCTTAAAGAAAAACTAACAGGTCTTTGAGAGACGGAATTCTTACTGGTTGGTAGCTGATCAAATACTTATGTCATGTAATAAAATGCAAATTAATTACTTAAAAATCATACTATGTGATTTTCTGGATTTTTGTTTTAGATTCCGTCTCTCACAGTTGAAGTGTACCTATGATAAAAAATTACAGACCTCTACATGCTTTGTAAGTAGGAAAACCAACAAAATCGGCAGTGTATCAAATACTTGTTCTCCCCACTGTATATGCCATCTCTGTCGAGTCCCATTTGAAAATCGTGTTGTAAAACTTAATGAACTTCTCTTTCCTCGTAGATGATGGCTGACCTGATGTTCAGGAAGCAGTACGTTTTCCACTTTCAGCAGCTACTGGAACACAAACCAGGTGTGACAGGGCTCTGTTTCTCCTGGATCTGAAAACACAACTTCCCCCCTGAAATAGAATTTATATGGAGATTTGGCAAATCTTTAAAAGGAAACTTAAGAACCTCAATGTAAATATGCACTGCTGATTTGACCTCCCCTGGACTGGAAGTAATGTCTTTCCCATATGTTCCTGCTAGACAACTACCCAACACTGTCACGTCTAATCGACCTGCTGAGGAGAGCTGGGAAGTTAGAGGAAGTTCCCAGGTTTCTGGAGATGGCTGAAAAACTACTGCAAAGGACTTTATCTGTGGTAAATATACTAATAACATTTATTGAATCCATGTACATTTATTTACAATGATCATGGTATATTTTTAATAATAATTAATAAAGTTGGATTTGGTGCGCAGGTACACAGGTGAACCCAATGATGGGTTGCGACACTTCAACAAGGCCCGGAAAGACAACGATTGGGGTCAGAATGCTGTGTACAACATGATTGAGATCTGTCTTAACCCAGGCAATGACACTATGGGAAGAGAAGTCTTGAGAACTTAGATGGTGATATGGGGTGAGTTACATGTGCAGTAATAATAATATATTTCAATGAACAGCTGAATATTAGCTGTGGGGATGTTTTTTTAATTCTTACAGTGAGCTCCAAAAGTATTGGGACAGTGACAAATGTTTTGTTGTTTTGGCTCTTTACTCCAGCACTTTGGATTACATTAATGTGGATGCTATCATGATTATGGATAATCCTGAATGAATTGTTAATATTGATGAGTGAGAAAGTTACAGAGGCATAAATATCATACCCCCCAAAAAATGCTAACCTCACCTGTTACTGTAATGGTGAGGTTAGCATGTCTTGGGTGTATGATATTTCTGCGTCTGTAACTTTCTCACTCATCATTATTCATGATTCATTCAGGATTTTCTGTAATCATGGTAGCATTCACATTAATGTAAAAGTGTTTAGAAACATATTCTATTCTTATTTACAATAAAAGTGACTCCAAAATGACACAATACATTGTTTATCATTCATTTCTATTGGGCACAAAATAATCTCAAACACAACCAAAACGAACAGCAAATGCATCCATCCAACAAGTTTGTAGAGTCACACGTTTGATGTAATCATTGTGTGCTAGGAATATGGGACCAAATACTGAACTTTTGACTGCTTTAATACACATATAAGTGAATTTGTCCCTATCCTTTTGGTCCCCTAAAATGGAAGGACTATGTACAAAAAGTAATTTCTAAACGGTTCACCCGATATGGATGAAAATACACTCAAATTTAAGATGACGGTCTGCACTTTAACCTCATAGTCATTGTATCATCTCAAATCCAAAGTGCTGGAGTACAGAGCCAAAACAACAACAAATGTGTCACTGTCCCAATACCTTTGGAGCTCACTGTAAGAATCTTTAAATTGTTTTGCTAAAACACATCTGTAAATTAATGTTATCTTTGCTTATTTATCTGGCTGTCAAGTTGTCATTGATGTAATTGCTCTTCTTTTTCCATTCTCATCTATGCTCAGGAACTCCACTGAGAAGCAGGAGTCGGAGCAGCTTGCTGTGAGGACAGCAGAGAAGCTCCTGAAGGAGTTAAAGCCCCACACGTCCAACTACGGATCCTAGAGAACTACTGCTTTCTGGCCACCAAGCAGAAAGCCAACATTGAGAAAGCCCTGAATGTTTTCACAGAGATTGCAAACAATGAGGTAAGTCAACTCCAGATGGTGTACATGAGTGGGCATACACACCCTTAGAGCAATTCTAACCTCACTGGATGCATTATCTCAAGCTTTCTCTTTGCTTTACACTTTATTGATGTTGACTTTGGAGGGTTTCTTAACAGCTTATCTATTGAGTAACTTTCCTTTTTTATGGTAAGTAGTTTTTTCCATGGTAAGAGAAGTTGTGTAAGAGTGCAGGAGAAATTGCTGTTGCACAAATTGAATTATCCTCATTGCTGACAAAGAAACATTCCAATTTACATTTTTGGATACCCTTGTCTACTTAATAGAAATAAAAAGACATGTTAGATGTGATAGACTGTAAAACAACACTTAACTAACCAGAGCTCCCTGTTTTAACTTATAAGGACCATGTGCCTGCACTGCTAGTCATGGCGACGGCCTACATGATTCTCAAACAACTCGAGCCAGGAACCAGCTCAAACGCATAGCTAAGATGAACTGTAGCATTGTTGACACTGACGAGTTTGAGAAGAGCTGGCTGCTCCTGGCCGACATTTACATCCAGTCAGGGAAATACGACATGGAAGGGGACCTCTTGAAAAGATGTCTTCGCCTTAATAAGGTCAATGTTGGGGGGGGGGGGGTAGCAAAGAGCCATACTGTAATAGCAAAGAGCCATACTGTAATACCCTTGATCAAAACGATTCAGAATGAATTTTAGTCACTCACAGTAACAGTCATTGTTCATTTTCACAGTCATGCTGTAAAGCTTATGAATACATGGGCTACATTATGGAGAAGGAGCAGGCATTCCAGGATGCAGCGCTGAACTATGAAATGGCCTGGAAATATGGCAATCAAACGAACCCCACTATAGGTATGTTTAAGGACTTTTTTTATATGCTGCTGCCATTTTATTTTTGAAATAATGTGAATATACAACAGTACATTAATATGAGTATATGTTTGTCCCAGGGTACAAGCTTTCATTCAACTACCTGAAAGCAAAGAGGCATGTTGATGCCATAGATGTCTGTCATATGGTAGGTTAAAATCATAAGATGAAATAAGATGTGTGTTAAAATGCAGTTTGTTTACATGTTGACATTGGATAACATCATATACATAAACAAAATGTTCATGTTTTCTTTAGGTTTTGGATGCTTATCCCAATTATCCAAGGATGAGGAAGGACATCTTGGAGAAAGCTCGGGCAGCTTTGCGGTCTTGGCACACACACACACACACGCACACACACACACACACAGAGAGTTTGTGTTTTATTGTTTGGTCTCATTTGATGTGTTTTGTTGACATGTATTATTATTCTTAAGTATTTGGAAGTTATTATGAAGGATATTTTTCTCATGTATCAAGGGAATTTTCGAGAGATGAGAGACAGTGCTTTTTATAATCATGTGACTACAATACAAAATGCGTATTGTTATAGACTTATTTTTACCATGTGTTTTTCTTGCAAAACAATGGAAACAGTGACTCTGTTGCAACACTCAATAAAGAAAGATATATTGTTGTGCAGTAAACGTCACTGAGGCCAGGCACCACTGGCTGAAATGACATTTTAGCATCTACCTATCAATTTTAGATTTGTTGGTATTTTGGTCGATTAATATGAGTATTTTCAAAAAGTAAACATAATGTCAATCTTGATGGAAATGTATATTTTCTTTAGTTTATCATACTGCCATCATATAAATGTCAGGAATTTTAACCACTTTAAAATAGACATACAGTACATCCATAATTTCAAAGCTCACTACATTGAATTACACATCATTTCAAAGTCAATTTCATTGAGAATGTAACAAACTGGACAATATGTAGTAACTTACTTTGAAGAGATGTTGATTGGGTCTAAGTAGGTGTTTGGCGTTTGGTAGTCTAAATTAAGTGTACTTGTCTTAACTGCCATTTCCCGCAAGTCAGACTCTTCCCACACACCAACTCACTTTCCTCAGCTTCAGAAGCATCTACATTTACCAAATTGTGTGTGGTTATCCGTAGCTATATTCTCGAGACTTGCCCAGAGGGAATTGTTGATATGTTGTACATTTTTTATTCTACATCACGTTTTCTTTAGAAACATTTGCCAAAAATGCTTTTAACATACATGTCTTTAGTATTTTACAGATAGAAAGATTTAAAAAGTATTTATCCACAATCTGCTCTGATTAAGTCCAGTCCTGGAGTGTCAAAAGAAAATAGAACCAAAATGTTAATGCTGAATTAATCCAGTGTCCCGAAAAATAGATTTGTGGGATATGCAAATATGTGTATATTTAGTGAGACATTGCCTTATTTGCATATTTTTATACAATATTTTGGGTTTTTTTATATACAAAAAAAGTATTATATTGTTATCTACAATCCCCTATTAGGGTGTGGTACCTGGCCTTACATTTATTAACTTTAAATGCATCTTAAATTGTTTTTAAATCATTGAACTTCTTATTAAGGCGTAGTCATTACATAGCAGATCAGACATGGGTTATGTCCCAAATGGCCCTGGTGAAAAGTAGTGCAATACATTGGGAGGGTGCCATTTGGGATGGAGACATGCAGTTATTTCCAGGTTAAGAATGAATATGCACATCCAACTCAGTGTCAGTCAGTTACACTAGACTTGATCTAGATATTATGGTGTCATCCACTCTGTTGATATCATGTTTTTCTATACATGTAAGGTTGTCCTTTTTTAATGAAGGGAAATACCACTCTGGGAGTCGACAGAACCCTCCCATAGGGAGGTTAAGGGTACTATATTGAATGTTGACTCCCACTGCCAAGACAAACACCCAAACTCTAAGTCTTGTACCAGTAGCCTAATGACCATTGAGCTTTGGTAATGACCCATAACATGTCTTTCAAATGGTTTTCTTTCCAACAGTATTTGCAAAGTTATCTATGAAGTTAAAGTTATAAAAATGACAAGTACATTATGCCAATTACCAGTGTAATGAGAAATAATATTGAAAAGTTGACGCACATACACACAGTGATGGGGAGTAGTGAACTACATGTAGTTCAACTAGTAATTTAATTAACTTGGTGGTAGTTTAACTAAATTCAACTCTTGGTAGTGTTTTCAGTAGTTCATTACTTTTTGCCATGTAACTAGTGGAACTACACACTACTTTTTGGGGGAAATATGGGTAGGCAAGATTTCCTTTCTTTTTCACTATCAGACCTGCCTAATTTTCACTTGAAACAGTTTTTGTGTTTAGTAGGCTAAATTACGCATTATGTTAACATCTGACTCCAGAGTGACCTGTTCTTGCAATTTGTAGTCTATGACATTTCAGATTTGATCATTTTTCATGAAGTAGTTTGGATGGAGTGAACTACTTTTTCAAAGTAACTTTAGTTAAGTAAACTATATATTTCTTAAGGGTAGCTTTAGTGTAGCTTAACTTCTTCCAGTGTGAAATAATTGGTAGGTTGGTAAACTATATCTTCAGAGTAGCTTCCCCAACACCGCATACACACACACCAATGGAAATTGTATGCAGTGACTTTATGTTTTGTAAAGAGTTGATATTAAGAATATAAAACGAATATTCCAACAGTAACTGTTTAGTTATTACTTTTTCAGTTATGGACATTTAAGAGACTGGCTGTTCTACTATTCATATATGCCTATTTCAACTAGAAGATGTAATAGAGACCATTCCTGTATTAATGGAAAAAGTCCCTTCCACAACTCTTGAGCTTGTGCTGTAGGCTAAGTACCAAGAAAGAGAGGAGAACAGACATGGTGAATTGTGTCACTCGTTGATCCTACTTGACAAGACTCCTAACTGGGCACCGGAGTATTCCTCCTCCGAATGGCTACGGTGTCCAAGTCTTTTCTTTACCCCCTCAAGCATCGAACACTTTATGAATACCATCTGCAGGGGTGACTTGGCAAGCAGGAATATGTTGGGATATGTCTCAGAGGGTCCAAAATGTTCGGTGAGTGGCACATTTTCAGTCATTCATTTTCTTCAGGCTAGAGGATAAATACTTAAGCTTGGACTTTGATTCTAGTGTAAACCGTAACGTTAAACGTATGTGCCTGTTGTTTAATGCTCTTTACTGAGCCATTTGATAAATTATTCTGTAGCTTACAGTATGATACTTTGTAACAGATGCGCTATAACGCCTTTGCTTGAATATTTGACAATTCTGATCAACAGTTCGCTCTCTTATTGTATGACTATACATAACATTTGTAGGCTACATAATCTAGCATAGCTCAAATTAATTTACATTTATGCTCACTTATTTCTGAAGGGTAGACCTATACCCCGTCCAATGTAGGCGACCTCCTGTTATTCTTCTAAGTAGCCTGATTGGATGCGGTGCTTATGAGAGAGGTATAGGATACGTTCCTCCGCTATTTGTAACCCAGCAACAGTCTCAATGAATGGCTGGCTGAACAAATCCTATTATTTTAAGAATTTACACAATTATTAGATCAGACGTATCCCGCAGAGTAAACTATTTCCAATATTGCCTGAGACAAAGTGACTCCGCAAGATAACACTTTTTAATTTGGGGCACAAGGAGGGGTCTAACTTTGTAGCTGGAGTAAATCAAAGTGACTTTTGCTACTGACACAAATAGACGCATACTTTATGTGCCAAATGACAAATTCATAATTTGTTGTCAAAATGCCTGCTGCTTTGCAATGTTTCACTAATGTAATAATTGCATGGCTTTGGGGGTTTGACAGAAAGATCCGCTCTACGCACGCGTGCCAACTAAAAAGGGTTCCACCCTCTACCTGAAAGGAGCGCACCTGGATCCAACGAGACGGAAGTAGTTTGTAGAGATTGAGAAACGCTCCACAGATTTTCTTTTTACGATATGCTTGGCATAATTTGATGGACTTTTTTAAATCAAGGATTTGGATTGCAGTTCCCATCCTTATTATGTAACGTCCAGGTAAGTCATATAATTTTCCGGAAAAGAATGTTAAACTGCAGTGAAATGACAAGTACATTTTATAGTAGCCTGATCTATCCTGTCGTTTAGTAGACTACTGTACAGTAAAACGTTCTCCAACTCTTTTAATGGAAAAGTATTGGAGCAAAACAATCACATATCTTTTTACTTTCCTGCTTTCATGTGTGGAAGTTCATAATTCAAATGGCATGTAACAGTTCATTCTGTTCTCAGCTTTGAATAAATAAGTGTTTTCCATGCATGTGAGACTGAGTTTTATGATCTTGCTAATTGCCTCTGTTTATTTGACACATTTGTCACATTCGTTGCAACTGACTGTGTTAGGTGAAGTGCTGTCTCAAAGCAATCTACCCCACACATCTCCAGAAGAATGAGTGGTCTCCGCAGAGTTCTCCGAAGGCGATTACACCCCTTAAAACTGGTGATAGTCGCCCTTATTTTTGTCACATTTTTGTTCCTTATACAACGTGAGGTAGTAAGCCAAAGTCCCACACAAGAAGAGCCCTGGCTGAAGGAGATAGCTGTCAAGCGGGATGCCGTGCTGGGCATGGTGATGGGGGCCGTCAATAACTTCAGGGATGCCATGCCAAAGATGCAGATCAAAGCCCCAGTGCGTCAGCAGGAGACTGCAGGGGACTTCTCCTGTTTGTCAGGGACCTACACGGCTGCAGAGCTGAGGCCAGCCCTGGAGCGTCCACCTCAGGACCCCAATGGCCCCGGAGCCTCTGGGAAGCCCTTTCACACAGACAAACTGAGCCCTGCTGAACAGAAGGAGAAGGACCGGGGAGAGGAAAAACACTGCTTTAACCTCTACGCCAGCGATCGCATCTCTCTCAGCCGTGACCTGGGCCCTGACACCAGACCACCAGAGTATGTTATTTCTCAATAATTAACTAGCCATTTTTGTGGAAGCTGTGACAGTTGTTTCCATATACATGCTCTAAAATGTATTGTCACAGTGCCATATGCTTCAGTTCAAACCAGCATGGCCATGTAAAAATGTCCAGTAAATCTTGGGGTCAGTGGCCCTGTTTATGATGGAAATTCTATCATTATAGGTTATGTTGTAAAACATCCTAATTTGAAGCAAACATCTCGAAGGGAGTTTCTCCTCATCACATAGCAGCACCATCTTGTGGTGTTCAATAGAACCGTTTCTCTGTAGAGGGATTCAATTTCCATTAATTTTGATGTCTTGTCTCAGTGGCTCAATATGAAACCAAAGTCACATACTGAATGACCACAGACGGAAGGAGATAACAATATTATATAATGTGTCTCCAACAGACATGATGGTTTTAACCCAAACAAGTCTTTGATATTTTCTTTTAGAGTTATTGAGGAAAATTTCAATCCAACCACAACCCAAGTTTTTCTGTCTGAAACATTGTTTCAGCATGTGTGCCCAGTAAATGTGGCTGGGTCAAGAAAAAGCTGAGTTTTGTTTGGCTAATTAAACAAGTCTGTCCATGTTTCTATTATTTTTAATGGGGTAATTTACACAGATTCAGACTGTGTCTAATGCGGGTGGCATTTTCAAGGGAGTCCCATATCCCAATGACACAACTGAAACAGACACCCCTTTAAGGAGGGACTTCAGATGTTTCAACCACAGTCCTGCACTGAAAGCCCTCTCAGGGACCATAAAAGACACCACATTGTTATTTTTGTATGGTTTTCTTTTGCAGATGTATCGAGCAAACGTTCAAGCGTTGTCCCCCCTTGCTGACCACCAGCGTGATCATTGTGTTTCACAACGAAGGCTGGAGCACTCTGCTGAGGACGGTGTACAGCGTCCTCCACACCTCCCCTGCCATCTTCCTCAAGGAGATCATCCTGGTGGACGATGCCAGTGTGGACGGTAAGGAACTAACCAGCAGGACCACCCTGTTCTCACTTGGAATTATTTTTAGACAGGCGGCCCGCTGGTGTGCCATGAAATGTGCAGGCTGGAGCCCCGGCTTCTTGTGAAGGGGGTTATAGCAGGAAGTAGCACTGCTAGTGAATGCTTTCCTAAGAGGGGCTAGCTAGTCCATGGTGCTGTGGAGAAATGAGTCAGAGTTTGCTCTTGTAAACAGGCCCAAGGCCGAGGGAAAATAGGAGGGTCATTCCACCTCCAAAAAGCACAAGAAAGAGGATTTTGACACCCACCATCTTAGATTGTTCTGAAATCGTTTCTGTTATTAGAAACAGATAAGATTAGCATTCCTGCAACATTATTTTGTTGAAATATAATTTGATCTCTGTGAAATTAAGCTAATTGATAACACCCAAATGTGCCATTTTAATTTATAGGATTCATATAATATTCAATAAATATAGTACCTAACATCCAATTTGGACCAAACCTTTTTCTAACAATGAGTTAGAAATTAAGTGGGCCTCCCGAGTGGCACAGTGGTCTAAGGCACTGCATCGCAGTGCTTGAGGCGTCACTACAGCCCCCGGTTCGTTCCCAGGCTGTGTCACAGCCGGCCGTGACCGGGAGACACATTTGGCCCAGCGTCGTCCGGGTTAGGGGAGGGTTTGGCCGGCCGGGATTTCCTTGTCCCATCGCGCTCTAGCGACTCCTTGTGGCGGGCCGGGCACCTACAAGCTGACTTTGGTCGCCAGCTGGATGGTGTTTCCTCCTACACATTGGTGCAGCTGGCTTCTGGGTTAAACGAGCAGTGTCAAGAAGCAGTACGGCTTGGCAGGGTCGTGTTTCGGAGGACGCATGGCTCTCGACCTTTGCCTCTCCCGAGTCCGTAGGGGAGCTGCAGTGATGTAACTATCAATTAGATATCACGAAATTAGGGAGAAAAAGGGGTAAAAGTACAAAATAAAAACATGAGAAATCGGACCCCAACAACAAGGAAATAGTATCAGTCTGACAAGTACTATGGAGCTGTGGCTCAGAGTGTTGTTTTTTTCATCGTATGTAATGTATTCTCAGTGAATTTGGTGACAGTGTCTTTCCCCTGTTTAGAGAAATTAGTAATTGAAGTTGTTGGGTTTATGTCCCATCCTACATCCTGATATTTCCAGGTTCTGACCACTAGATGGTGCTGTTCCTGCTATTAGGTGATTTTTATTTTTTAAAGAATTATAGTACCTAACATCCGATTTTGACCAAACCGTTGTCTAAAAATGAGAAAGACATGACATGAGGAATCCAAAGAAGTGGTCTATAATTATTGAATATTATGTGAATCCTGTACATTTAAAATGGTAAATTTGGGTGCAATCAATTAGCTTAATTTCTCAGATATCAAATTATTTATATTTGAAATAAATTATGTTTCCGAAATGCTTATCTTGTCTGTTTCTAACTGCAGAAACAATTTCAGAACAATCCAAGATGGTGGGTGTCATGGCTTGCTGAAATGACATGGAACGACCTAGGATGTTTTGCTAAAGGAAAGAGTAAAATGGTAGTGTGCTGGGAAAGATGGGTTAGTATGGGGACAACTGAGGGTTGTAATTAAGATTAGAGTGTACTGTATATGTGAGCAACGATAGCTGTGAATAGCAGTAGAAGGCGTATTGTTGGCAGTTAGGGGTGGTAGGTTTAAAAATAAATACAAATAAATGGGAGGATTAGAAATTCTGCAAACAATTATTTTGATATAACCCAAAATCTATCTGCAATATTACACTTGTGATTTCCCCAAGGGAAATGCAGCCCCACTGAGTGACACTCAAAACTCACAGTCATTTATTGGGAATAGCCCGCTATTAGATGAATGCCAGGCATCTCACTCACTCTTTCATTCACTCTGTTGAAGTGTAAGCTTCCATACTGGGGGGCCAAGTTGAGGTAGAGGCCAACTCTCCCAGATAGTCACTGAGGCAGGAATTTGAGCAAAAATGATCATTTCATTGTATTTGGCACATTGTTTTATTCTTACATTTCAAAGCTTTTTGCTGTAGGTTGCTCTAGTAAGTCCTCTAGTATTTAACCTTGTTGGCACTGTCCATTTATAGATCTCCGGTTCCATAGCTAATGCAGTTAGTTCATTTCCTTTCACAGATGCATTGAAGGAGGAGCTGGATGAGTATTTGAAGCGGCTGCACATTGTGCGTGTGGTGCGTCAGCGGGAGAGAAAGGGCCTGATTACTGCTCGGCTGCTGGGAGCCTCGGTGGCCACTGGAGACATCCTCACCTTCCTTGACGCTCACTGTTAGTCCACACACATACACGCCACAGTACTGACATCAAACAACTGAGTCATCAGGCTGGAACAACCAGAACAGCTCAGCCTTTTAGACACACCTGTTTATCCACCTACACACTAATCATCAGAATACTAGTCAAATGCTCATGCTGTTTAGGGCATGGCAGTAATGCCACAAACCATATTATTGTTATTGGAATGTAACATATCTTCTATTTTTGGGGTGGCTGTTTCCAGGTGGCCTGGGAAGTATCAAATCAGTGTTAAATGTAGTTGTTCAGCTCACAGGTGATTTCATTTGTGGTATTTTAGGTATGTTCTCAAAGTGATTGCTTTTAAACCACAGGCTTCTATGTTCCTTGTTGATGTAGTGTTTCACATTTAAAATTCTATTTAGTGATTGTATTGTTAGGCTGATGATGAATGCGTATCCAACAGGTGAATGCTTCAATGGCTGGCTGGAGCCTCTACTGGCCAGGATAGCAGAGAACTACACTGCAGTAGTGAGTCCTGACATCACCACCATTGACCTCAACACCTTTGAGTTTATGAAGCCCTCGCCATACGGACAGAACCACAACCGTGGTAACTTTGACTGGGGCCTGTCCTTTGGCTGGGAGAGTCTACCGGACCATGAGAAACAACGGAGAAAGGATGAGACTTATCCTATCAAGTGAGAAGAACTATGTGAATGCCTACTTTCAGGCATGTCAAACACTTCTGTCTATCTGTATTCCATGATAGGTGGTTGTGAATTATCTATTTCTCAGCTGAGTGTAAAAAATATATGGACCCTCTATTCAGTGGATATATTTTACTTCACAGGACACCAACTTTTGCTGGGGGACTCTTTTCAATCTCCAAGGACTACTTCTATCTTATCGGAAGCTATGATGAACAAATGGAAATCTGGGGCGGGGAGAATATCGAAATGTCTTTCAGAGTAAGAGAAGGATCACTTGCCTTTCTATATAGTTAGACAACAGCATGTACAGTGCATTCGGAAAGTATTCAGACCCCTACATTTTTTCCACATTTTGTTACGTTACAGCCTTATTCTAAAATTGATTAAATTGATCAATCTACACACAATACACCATAATGACAAAGCAAAAAATGAAATATCACATTTACATAAGTATTCAGACCCTTTACTCAGTACTTTGTTGAAACACCTTTGGCAGTGATTACAGCCTAGAGTTTTCTTGAGTATGAAGCTACAAGCTTGGCACACGTCTATTTGGGGAGTTTCGCCCATTCTTCCCTGCAGATCCTCTCAAGCTCTGTCAGGTTGGATGGGGAGCGTCACTGCACAACTATGTTCAGGTCTCTCCAGAGATGTTCGATCGGGTTCAAGTCCGGGCTCTGGCTGGGCCACTCAGGGACATTCAGAGACTTGTCCCGAAGCCACTCCTACGTTGTCTTGGCTGTGTGCTTAGGGTCGTTGTCCTGTTGGAAGGTGAACCTTCGCCCCAGTCTGAGGTCCTGAGCGCTCTGGAGCAGGTTTTCATCAAGGATCTCCCTGTAATTTGCTCCATTCATTTTTCCCTCGATCCCGACTAGTCTCCCAGTCCCTGTTACTGAAAAACATCCCCACAGCATGATGCTGCCACCACCATGCTTCACCGTAGGGATGGTGCCAGGTTTCCTCCAGACGTGACACTTGGCATTCAGGCCAAAGAGTTCAATCTTGGTTTCATCAGACCAGAGAATCTTGTTTCTCGTGGTATGAGAGTCCTTTAGGTGCCTTTTGGCAAACTCAAAGCAGGCTGTCATGTGCCTTTTACTAAGGAGTGGCTTCAGTAAGGCCACTCTACCATAAAAGCCTGATTGGTGGAGTGCTGCAGAGATGGTTGTCCTTCTGGAAGTTTCTCCCATCTCCACAGAGGAACTCTGGAGCTCTGACAGAGTGACCATCGGGTTCTTGGTCACCTCCCTGACCAAGGCCCTTCTCCCCCGATTGCTCAGTTTGGCCGGGTGGCCAGCTCTAGGAAGAGTCTTGGTGGTTCCAAACTTCTTCCATTTAAGAATGATGGAGGCCAGTGTGTTCTTGGGAACCTTCAATGCTGCAGAAATTCTTTGGTACCCTTCCCCAGATCTGTGCCTCGACACAATCCTGTCTTGGAGCTCTACGGACAATTCCTTTGACCTCATGGCTTGGTTTTTGCTCTGACATGCACTGTCAACTGTGGGACCTTATATAGACAGGTGTGTGCCTTTCCAAATCATGTCCAATCAATTGAATTTAGCACAAGTGGACTCCAATCACGTTGTAGAAACATCTCAAGGATGATCAATGGAAACAGGATGCACCTGAGCTCAATTTCGAGTCTCATAGCAATGGGTCTGAATACTTATGTAAATAAGGTATTTATGTTTTGGCTTTGTCATTATGTTGTATTGTGTGTAGATTGATGAGGAAAATGTTTTATTTAATCCATTTTAGAATAAGGCTGTAACGTAACAAAATGTGGAAAAAGTGAAGTGGTCTGAATACTTTCCGAATGCACTGTATTAGTGTGTCATCAGTGCTATTGTAAGTGAGTCATCCTCTGTCTTTATATCGTGCAGCAGTATAGTCGTCATGCCAAGTATTTCTAACAGTGTTGAGTGTGTTGCCTCTGTCTGTCTGCCTGCCTGCCTGTCTGTCTGTAGGTGTGGCAGTGTGGGGGTCAGCTAGAAATAATCCCTTGCTCCATCGTGGGTCACGTGTTCCGCACCAAGAGCCCGCACACCTTCCCCAAGGGCACCCAGGTGATCGCACGCAATCAGGTGCGGCTGGCCGAGGTCTGGATGGACGACTACAAGGAAATCTTCTACCGACGCAACCAACAAGCTGCACAGCTGGCCAAAGACGTATGTGGTATTTCTGAGTGACATTGTTATATTTTTGTACATTTAAACCAAGCTAGGCAAGCTGATAACCCAAGAAATACGACAGGCGTTCTAAAGCTGTTAATCCATCACCTACAGCAGAGATGGGTAACTGGCGTCCAGTCGCCCTTTTGAAGGCCCTCGGATAGCTGTATATGTGTATATACAGTGGGGAGAACAAGTATTTGATACACTGCCGATTTTGCAGGTTTTCCTACTTACAAAGCATGTAGAGGTCTGTCATTTTTATCAAAGGTACACTTCAACTGTGAGAGACGGAATCTAAAACAAAAATCCAGAAAATCACATTGTATGATTTTTAAGTAATTAATTCGCATTTTATTGCATGACATAAGTATTTGATACATCAGAAAAGCAGAACTTAATATTTGGTACAGAAACCTTTGTTTGCAATTACAGAGATCATACGTTTCCTGTAGGTCTTGACCAGGTTAGCACACACTGCAGCAGGAATTTTGGCCCACTCCTCCATACAGACCTTCTCCAGATCCTTCAGGTTTCGGGGCTGTCGCTGGGCAATACGGACTTTCAGCTCCCTCCAAAGATGTTCTATTGGGTTCAGGTCTGGAGACTGGCTAGGCCACTTCAGGACCTTGAGATGCTTCTTACGGAGCCACTCCTTAGTTGCCCTGGCTGTGTGTTTCGGGTCGTTCTCATGCTGGAAGACCCAGCCACGACCCATCTTCAATGCTCTTACTGAGGGAAGGAGGTTGTTGGCCAAGATCTCGCGATACATGGCCCCATCCATCCTCCCCTCAATACGGTGCAGTTGTCCTGTCCCCTTTGCAGAAAAGCATCCCCAAAGAATGATGTTTCCAACTCCATGATTCACGGTTGGGATGGTGTTCTTGGGGTTGTACTCATCCTTCTTCTTCCTCCAAACACGGCGAGTGGAGTTTAGACCGAAAAGCTCTATTTTTGTCTCATCAGACCACATTACCTTCTCCCATTCCTCCTCTGGATCATCCAGATGGTCATTGACAAACTTCAGACGGGCCTGGACATGCGCTGGCTTGAGCAGGGGGACCTTGCGTGCGCTGCAGGATTTTAATCCATGACGGCGTAGTGTGTTACTAATGGTTTTCTTTGAAACTGTGGTCCCAGCTCTCTTCAGGTCATTGACCAGGTCCTGCCGTGTAGTTCTGGGCTGATCCCTCACCTTCCTCATTATCATTGATGCCCCACGAGGTGAGATCTTGCATGGAGCCCCAGACCGAGGGTGATTGACCGTCATCTTGAACTTCTTCCATTTTCTAATAATTGCGGCAACAGTTGTTGCCTTCTCACCAAGCTGCTTGCCTATTGTCCTGTAGCCCATCCCAGCCTTGTGCAGGTCTACAATTTTATCCCTGATGTCCTTACACAGCTCTCTGGTCTTGGCCATTGTGGAGAGGTTGGAGTCTGTTTGATTGAGTGTGTGGACAGGTGTCTTTTATACAGGTAACGAGTTCAAACAGGTGCAGTTAATACAGGTAGGTGGAGTGGAGAACAGGAGGGCTTCTTAAAGAAAAACTAACAGGTCTGTGAGAGCCGGAATTCGTACTGGTTGGTAGGTGATCAAATACTTATGTCATGCAATGAAATGCAAATTAATTACTTAAAAATCATACAATGTTATTTTCTGGATTTTTGTTTTAGATTCAGTCTCTCACAGTTGAAGTGTACCTATGATACAAATTACAGACCTCTACATGCTTTGTAAGTAGGAAAACCTGCAAAATCGGCAATGTATCAAATACTTGTTCTCCCCACTGTGTGTGTGTGTGTGTGTGTGTGTGTGTGTGTGTGTATATGTGTGTATACAGTATACCAAACATTAGAAACACCTTCCTAATATTGAGTTGCACCACCCCTGCTGTAGGGGTTGAGGTCAGGGCTCTGTGCAGGCCAGTCAAGTTCTTCCACACTGATCTCGACAAACCATTTCTGTATGGACCTCGCTTTGTGCACTGGGGCATTGTCATGCTGAAACAGGAAAGGGCCTTCCTCAAACTGTTGCCACAATGCTGGAAGCACAGAATCGTCTAGAATGTCATTGTATGCTATAGCGTTAAGATTTCCCTTCACTGGAACTAACGGGCCTAGCCCGAACCATGAAAAACAGCCCCAGACTATTATACCTCGTCCACCAAACTTTACAGTTGGCACTATGCATTGGGGCAGGTAGCGTTCTCCTGGCATCCGCTAAACCCAGATTTGTTTGTCTGACTGCCAGATGGTGAAGCGTGATTCATCACCCCAGAGAGAACGCGTTTCCACTGCTCCGGAGTCCAATGGCGGTGAGCTTTACACCACTCAAGCCGACGCTTGGCATTGTGCATGGTGATTTTAGGCTTGTGTGCGGCTGCTCGGCCATGGAAACCCATTTCATGAAGCTCCCGACTAACAGTTGCTGACGTTGCTTCCAGAGGCAATTTGGAACTCTGTAGTGAGTGCTGCAACTGAGGACAGATGATTCTTATGCGCTACGCGCTTCAGCACTCGGCGGTCCCATTCTGTGAGCTTGTGTGGCCTACCACTTCGTGGCTGAGCCGTTGTTGCTCCTAGACATTTCCACTTCACAATAACAGCAC
The DNA here is from genome assembly GCF_964263955.1 of Coregonus lavaretus. Lineage (NCBI taxonomy): Eukaryota > Metazoa > Chordata > Actinopteri > Salmoniformes > Salmonidae > Coregonus > Coregonus lavaretus. Next base: position 14,538,833 of record NC_140003.1, read on the forward strand.
TTACAGTTGACCGGGTCAGCTCTAGCAGGGCAGAATTTGAAGAACTGACATTATGGAAAGTTGGCATCCTATGGTTGTGCCACGTTGAAAGTCACTGAGCTCATCAGTAAGGCCATTCTACTGCCAATGTTTGTCTATGGAGATTGCATAGCTGTGTGCTCGATTTTCAGGAACGGGTGTGGCTGAAATGGTAAAATCCACTCATTTTAAGGGGTGTCCACATTCTTTTGTACATACAGTGAGGGAAAAAAGTATTTGATCCCCTGCTGATTTTGTACATTTGCCCACTGACAAAGACATGATCAGTCTATAATTTTAATGGTAGGTTTATTTGAACAGTGAGAGACAGAATAAGAACAAAAAAATCCAGAAAAACGCATGTCAAAAATGTTATAAATTGATTTGCATTTTAATGAGGGAAATAAGTATTTGACCCCCTCTGCAAAACATGACTTAGTACTTGGTGGCAAAACCCTTGTTGGCAATCACAGTGGTCAGACGTTTCTTGTAGTTGGCCACCAGGTTTGCACACATGTCAGGAGGGATTTTTTCCCACTCCTCTTTGCAGATCTTCTCCAAGTCATTATGGTTTCGAGCCAGACGTTTTGCAACTCAAACCTTCAGCTCCCTCCACAGATTTTCTATGGGATTAAGGTCTGGAGACTGGCTAGGCCACTCCAGGACCTTAATGTGCTTCTTCTTGAGCCACTCCTTTGTTGCCTTGGCCGTGTGTTTTGGGTCATTGTCATGCTGGAATACCCATGCACAACCCATTTTCAATGCCCTGGCTGAGGGAAGGAGGTTCTCACCCAAGATTTGACGGTACATAGCTCCGTCCATCGTCCCTTTGATGCGGTGAAGTTGTCCTGTCCCCTTAGCAGAAAAACACCCCCAAAGCATAATGTTTCCACCTCCATGTTTGACGGTGGGGATGGTGTTCTTGGGGTCATAGGCAGCATTCCTCCTCCTCCAAACACGGCAAGTTGAGTTGATGCCAAAGAGCTCGATTTTGGTCTCATCTGACCACAACACTTTCACCCAGTTCTCCTCTGAATCATTCAGATGTTCATTGGCAAACTTCAGACGGGCCTGTATATGTGCTTTCTTGAGCAGGGGGACCTTGCGGGCGCTGCAGGATTTCAGTCCTTCACGGCGTAGTGTGTTACCAATTGTTTTCTTGGTGACTATGGTCCCAGCTGCCTTGAGATCATTGACAATATCCTCCTGTGTAGTTCTAGGCTGATTCCTCACCGTTCTCATGATCATTGCAACTCCACGAGGTGAGATCTTGCATGGAGCCCCAGGCCGAGGGAGATTGACAGTTATTTTGTGTTTCTTCCATTTGCGAATAATCGCACCAACTGTTGTCACCTTCTCACCAAGCTACTTGGCGATGGTCTTGTAGCCCATTCCAGCCTTGTGTAGGTCTACAATCTTGTCCCTGACATCCTTGGAGAGCTCTTTGGTCTTGGTCATGGTGGAGAGTTTGGAATCTGATTGATTGATTGCTTCTGTGGACAGGTGTCTTTTTATACAGGTAACAAACTGAGATTAGGAGCACTCCCTTTAAGAGAGTGCTCCTAATCTCAGCTCGTTACCTGTATAAAAGACACCTGGGAGCCAGAAATCTTTCTGATTGAGAGGGGGTCAAATACTTATTTCCCTCATTTAAAATGAAAATCCATTTATAACATTTTTGACATGCGTTTTTCTGGATTTTTGTTTTGTTATTCTGTGTCTCACTGTTCAAATAAACCTACCATTCAAATTATAGACTGATCATTTCTTTGTCAGTGGGCAAACGTACAAAATCAGCAGGGGATCAAATACTTTTTCCCCTCACTGTATAGTGTGTGTGTGTGTGTAATATATGTTTTACACACACTATATGTACAAAAGTATGTGGACACCCTTTCAAATTGTAGATTTGACTATTTCAGCCACATCCGTTCAAGAAAATCGAGCAGTACCAGTCAAAAGTTTGGACACACCTACTCATTCAAGGGTTTTTCTTTAATTTGACTATTTTCTACATTGTAGAATAGTAGTGAAGACATCAAAAATGAAGCTGGTTGAGAGAATGCCAAGAGTGTGCAAAGCTGTCATCAAGGCAAAGGTTGGCTATTTGAAGAATCTCAAATATAAAATATATTTTTATTTGTTTTACACTTTTTTTGGTTACTACATGATTCCATATGTGTTATTTCATAGTTTGATGTCTTCACTATTATTCTACAATGTAAAAATAAAGAAAAACCCTGGAATGAGTAGGTGTGTCCAAACGTTTGACTGGTACTGTGTATATATACACTACCGTTCCTTCTACCCCCCCGAAAAAAACAAACAAAAAAAACATTGTAAAGTGGTTATCCCACTGGCTATAAGGTGAATGCACCAATTTGTAAGTCGCTCTGGATAAGACCGTCTGCTAAATGACGTAAATGTAAAAGGCTAATTGATCATTAGAAAACCCTAGAACAGCTGGAAACTGTTGTGCTCATTAAAGAAGCAATAAAACTGGCCTTCTTGAGACTAGTTGAGTATCTGGAGCATCAGCAATTGTGGGTTCGATTACAGGTTCAAAATGGCCAGAAACAAATAACTTTCTTCTGAAACTCAATCTATTCTTGTTCTGAGAAAGTAAGGCTATTCCATGCGAGAAATTCCCAAGAAACTGAAGATCTTGTACAATGCTGTGTACTACTCCTTTCACAGAACAGCGCAAACTGTCTCTAAACAGAATAGAAAGAGGAGTGGGAGGCCCCGGTGCACAACTGAGCAAGAGGACAAATACATTAGTGTCTAGTTTGAGAAACAGACGCCTCACAGGTCCTCAACTGGCAGCTTCATTAAATAGTACCCGCAAAACACCAGTCTCAATGTCAACAGTGAAGAGGCGACTCTGGGATGCTGACCTTCTTCGCAGAGTTGCAAAGAAAAAGCCATATCTCAGACTGCCCATCTTAATCTTTTCTTTTTATTGGCCAGTCTGAGATATGTATTTTTCTTTGCAACTCTGCCTAGAAGGTCTGCATCCCGGAGTCGCCACTTCACTGTTGACGTTGAGACTGGTGTTTTGCAGGTACTATTTAATGAAGCTGCCAGTTGACGACCTGTGAGACGCTTGTTTCTCAAACTAGACACTCTAATGTATTTGTCCTCTTGCTCAGTTGTGCACCGGGGCCTCCCACTCCTCTTTCTATTCTGGTTAGAACCAGTTTACGCCGAGTAGCGCAGTGGTCTAAGGCACTGCATCGCAGTGCTAGCTGTGCCACTAGAGATCCTGGTTCGAATCCAGGCGCTGTCGTAGCCGGCCGCGACCGGGAGACCCATGGGGCGGCGCACAATTGGCCCAGCGTCGTCCAGGGTAGGGGAGGGAATGGCCGGCAGGGATGTAGCTCAGTTGGTAGAGCATGGCGTTTGCAACGCCAGGGTTGAATTCCCACGTGGGGCCAGTATGAAAATGTTTTTATAAAAAAATAATGTATGCACTCACTAACATTTCTCTCCACCCTATGGCAATGTGTAGAATTGCAGCAAACTTGCTTTGAAACTGCAACATTTTCTCTACACTCCATGGCAAAATGTATAGAATTGCACAAAATTAACTTTAAAACTATTCATTATGTATCTCAGAGTTCTGATTTTTTTGTGGGCCCCACCGCCATCAACGTTGCCCACCCCTGCCCAACAGTAATGTTTTAACAGCTTTGCTCTGGACATACTAATGTTCTCATTCTGACTGCAGGCCAGTTGTTATCCCCTTGTAGGACAAGTTTGGGCAGCCACACGCCACAGGAGGTTGGTGGGACCTTAATTGGGGAGGACAGGATTGTGGTAATAGCTGGAGCGGAATTAGTGGAATGGTATCAAGTACATCAAACACATGGTTTCCATGTGTTTGATGCCACTCCATTAGCTCCGTTTTGGACATTATTATAAGCCTTCTTCCCCTCAGCAGCCTCCTCTGCCACACGCTGGGCCTAGGCTGTCTGTTGGTTATGCATAGTCTGGACAAAGTCTGAACAAGGTCACATATGCAAACACGTTCTTGTGAGGGGAACATACATTTTGATTTCCATTGTATGTACAGTACTAAAATTAGCCCAATATGTGATGTAAAATAAGTAGAATTGACTAGTATCCTTTGTGACTGAGAGAAATCCATTTGAGGAAAACCTTCTGTGCTATTAGTAGTTTAGAGTTGTTAACAGGCAGGAAGTCTCTAAAGCTTCACGGAGCACAGCTACAGCAGTTATCAGCACACACTGCTGTTTACATAATCCATGTCATTGTCTCTCTCAAATGCTGTCATTTCTGAAGATCTGCCTGTAGAAGATCTCTCAGTTCCTTGAAATACTCTGCGTTTGTACTGTGGGTGAATCAATGACTGAGTAATGTCTGCTCTGCATTCTTTTGAAACGATGAATGCTGGGTTGATTCCATGAATGAATTTAAATGAAGCAAAGAGAGGAAAAAGTCAGACATTTCTGGACTAGGGGGTTCATAATTTGCAATGGTATTTCAGCTAAGTTATCTTATGTATAGATGTAGGATCTTAATTTGAGCCAGTTTGCTACAGCAGGAAAATAGTCCTACAGCAAGATGAAACATGAATGATGTGGATTATAATTAATATACATTTTTGTAAGGGTTGATACATTTTTCGTAAGGGAAAATCAAGTCTCAAATTTCAAAGTGGAAATTACAACATTTTTAAACCTCAAATACACTACAAGTTTTAAATGTCCTGCATTGCAGGAAAGTTCTCCTGCAATGGGATGATCAAATTCAAGTCCTACATCTGTGTACAAAGTATTTTTTGTGCATGCCAATTACTTGAAATGGGATTGGGCAGACTGAAACTCTGCCATACAAGGTGCTGTCTTCGAGCTGTCACCCATCAACCACTAAGCTCCAGCGCTAGACGGCCTGTGGGGAAGTGGTAATGGAGGCTTCCCTCCCAGTTCAAAGCCTGGGCAGTGTGAGTAATGAAGAAAGTTCCCCCTCTTTAATGGCTGCTGCCTGGAATTGTTCCCACAGAGGGCCTTCGGAGACGTCGCGCGGCGTGTGGACCTCCGGGAGCGGCTGCAGTGCAAGAGCTTCTCCTGGTATTTGAAGAACGTGTATCCAGAGGTCTTCATGCCCGATCTCAACCCACTCCACTTTGGCTCGGTAAGCCCCCACGTCATCATCCCCTCTCCCCTTCCCCTCTCCTAGGCTCTTTCCAGACCACAGTATGTCTGGCCACAGTGGGTTTCCACTTATCATCTCCAGAGGGCTCAGAGAAGGGCTCCAGGCCAGGCCAGTGGAGAGAGCAGCTTCGCACTACCTAAGGTGGGAGGTTGCTGGGATTGTTTGAACAGCTTGTGTGTCTTACTGAAATCCCTTTCCTTGTGCCTCCAGGTGAAGAATGTAGGTAAAGACTCGTGTCTGGATGCAGGGGAGAACAACGAGGGAGGGAAGCGGCTGATCTTGTATCCATGCCACGGCCTCGGAGGAAACCAGGTCAGAGGGAAGGGAATGAAGGGACTGGGTTCAGTCATGAAGGAAATAAGAATTTTGTCTGTCACTTTCGAAATCAAGAGGATGACTTATCGTGTTCTTTGTGATCCCCCAGTATTTTGAGTACTCGACCCATCACGAGATCCGGCACAACATTCAGAAGGAGCTGTGTTTGCATGGGATGGAGGGAGCCGTGAAGCTGGAAGACTGCCAGTATAAAGGCCGCAGCACATTTGTAGGAGCAGAACAGAAGTGGGAGTTAAGGGAGGTGAGACCAAAGACTCACATCTCTACTCTAATGGGCTCAGTCAAGATTTCTACTTAAAATCCTGGGGTTCATCCTTTTGACTATGAAATAATACCAAATTGTTGGGGATGTTGATGCCTGGTACGCTTTTATTATCTTCACCATAGAAGTAGATGTTAGTTATTTCCTACTGAGGATGTTAGTGACTAATCTGTGTCTTCTCTCTGTGTAGAACCAGTTATTCTTCATCCCAGGATGGAATCTGTGTCTGAGTGCCCGTCATGAGTACCCCTCCTTGGTGGCCTGTAACCCCTCAGACAGATACCAACTGTGGCTCTTTGTCTGAGGACAGGACACACATGGACCTCGGCACTAGTAGATGACATGTGCCTGGGCATTCTAGGACCATTAGAGCAATTGGTGTACATTTTTAAATGTATTATCAAATTGAATTTGTATTTATTTTTATACGTAGAAGAACTGCTGCTGGAAAGTTGGGGATTTTGAGGAGAAATGCAACCTCGGGAAGGAAGCATTCAAACTGATACTGAAGAGTTTTGTTTTTTATCATTCCTTTTTTATCATGATTGGGTTAAGGGATAATTTTGCTTCTGTCATTCAAGCCTACCGCTGTCTGTGGATTGACGGCACTGCCTGGGACTGAAATGAGTGACTTTGGATGGGTACTTAATGAAGAGAGAGATTTCATTGAAGAATGGCGCTATTGGCTTATCTTTTTCTCTTTTGTTTCTGTCTTACTCCAGAGGGAAATCAACGTTAGATTTTATTTTATTTAATTACAAAGGCTTGTTCTTTATTGCCCACACTGAATAATTTATTAATACAGTAGATATGTGAAAACCAACAACAAAATGGACTCTCAAACAATGCAATAGTGCACGTGCCCCTTGCATAAACAGAATAACTAAGATTGTATGCACCAAAGACTCGTCAAGGGTTACTTTTTTATTAAAACAAACGTTTGTATTATAGGTTATTCAATATGTACCACTACTGCCTCTTTTTGTTATGCAAAGACATTTTATCAGATCTGACAGGAAGGTACTAGACATGCATTCTCCCTTACCACCGCTAGAGGATCTGATTCCCCTCTCACCCAGCTGGTTTTCCTCACAAGTAGATTGAGAACGATATCAATGTGTTGCCCATACAGTGCCTCTGGTTATTTTATGTATATACTTTATGAACAGCTAATTCTGATTAAATGTAAACTCTCCAAAGTTGCATTTTAACCAAGGGCTTGAGTCATGTGGTACTGTTATATTTGTCACCCCTAATTCATAATAATACGGTATTTGCAAGATAAGTCATATTTTCTTTTGCTTTTACGTACTGATTTGATGGGGTGTTCAGAGGTGTTTTGAGCATAAGTATAATGTTTACCTTTTGGGACAGGCTTTAGCAACATAGCATTTTCAAACACAATTCCACAGTCACAGAGGTGGAATTTGAAATGTCTGTTGTGTACAGTTAGACTGCATGATCTTTTTATTTGTACTTTTTCTTTATCTCTATACAAGAATAGCTGGATTTTTCTTGGGCCCCGGCCCCCAGGTACTTTTAGCAAAATATCGAATGAAGAAAACTGTTTTAGATGTCAGGGTTTTAGGGAATAATGCAAGGTTGACACATCTTAACAAAAAATACTTTGAGATGTACAATGGATAGTTTAGTTCTTTTGTAATGTGATTTTCTATATTTGACAACACATTTAGAAAAATATTTTGTGTTTTTGTATCATGTTCATGGGGATTGCAATTTTTTTATATATGTAGGCTAAAATGGGATCTGTAGAAAGGGAAACATTTTAAACTTAGTTTACAACATGGAATATATGATTGTAGTTTTGATTCAAGTCTCAAAGAGCTCCCAGTATGACACAAACATCAGTGTTTTGATGCAAGGATGTGGCCCAGTTTATACAGATCTATGTTTGTGTCAGAGTGTTGACTGACAATGGAATGTTAAAATGTTGTTGAATTTAGGGATATGTCTGGATCTAGAACCAAATGCCCTCGTGAGTGCGCATTATATTTGGATACTTGAGGTTTTCCATTTCAGTCAAAGGAACTCTTGTCCTGAGTGCCATTCTTCAGTTGGCGCAGAGCACCACTTTTTATGTTCAACAGGAGGGGGCACTGTGCACAAAATAATTCCTCCTTGTCCATATTACTGGGACTTCAGTCGTTGCCATGTACAGCAGATTATTCTAATTTTTTTTACAGAAAGATTTGTTCAAGCTAAAATCATTAAACATATGAAGAAAAGTAACACATGGTTTCATTTCATTTTATTTTTAAGTAATGTATTGTTAAAAAGCAGAAACACAACAAAAACAAAACATTTTGGCTTTATCTAATGTTAAGAAACCAAAAACACATATTGAAACATTTATACCATTTTGGGCAAAAAGTATTCTGTTTCACAGAAGCAAACATTAAAGTAAGCAACAAAATGAAATCAGGCACATGAAGCTGTACAATTCACAACCATCATAAAACAAGTGAAATGTAAGACCAAAACATGTTTTTATTCAATACAGACTGTTCAGTAAACCACAATAAATACAAATTTCAATATATCATTCATAATAAATACTGAAAATCATAAACACAGCAGAATGACTCAACTGGATACAATGTCACTGTATGTTGCCTTCTCTTAAATGCTTTGGCACTGATACTGTATAGGTCATACTAATACAGTGGCACTGATTCCCTGACAGCTAGATACACTTTACTTTGCCACTGAGGTGACATTATTACTCACCTCAGTGAGGAGTCAGGAGCAGAATCCCAAATCAAGTAGTAATCATATACAGGAGTGTATGAGCATGTTGGATGACTATTCACACTCTAGGCTTCGCAGAGGACAGGGATACATGCAGGGGTGCCCACTCATTTTATGGTGAGGGAATTTAGGGAGGGAATGTTGGTATTGAATTGTAAAGGCTGTTTTGAATCACTGCTGTCCCTAACATTTCAATACAGTTGAAGCAATACATATCTGGTGCATTTAGTTCAATGGCTTTCCTTGTAAGTTATTTCAAGGATGTCAAAGTTATTTACAGATTTTTGGCAAATTATACTTTCCTACCAATCACTCGTGCTGATCAGTCATTCTTTAACATGGTGCTGATAGGAATCGTTGGCATGATTTAACCTTTGATTACAACCTTTTTATACTTTTTTTTTTACAATAACTGATATCTGCATTTCATGCATGATACTGATGTGGCTCTCAAGAGTATGACATATAGTGATAGTTTGAACATGTAACTTTTGTTGTTACTATTGCACACTTTAATAATTGCGTCACAATAATGTTTGTATCTGTACAAACAATCCCTTCATGTATTTACTGTCAGTTGTCATAAGAGAATGGAATGTTGATCTAAATATATCCTGTCTAACTCAGCAATACCAATGTTGTCCCCAGTTTTTAAGAGTTACATATTTTTTATTGACATTTATTTTAAATGAAGCCCCATAAAATATTATTTATTGATCATATTATTATCCTGTTCCCATAGATTTGATAGTTGTATATGATCTTTGAGAGATTAATGTCAAAGTGCTGCATTAGTATATCACCTTCACAAAGGTGCAAACAGCTGTGAATCATTTTGTCTTCAATGTCGCTGATGAAATAATGCTCTTGGCATTATAATTCAAAATAAATAACTAAAAGTTGTAGTCTGTGACAGCACAATAATAAGGTTTGTACAGTACATTAATACAGATTTTATAAACCCAAATTGAACATGGTCAATTCCTCATAAATGCCATTGAAAGACCCCAAATAACATGCAATTATAAATATCAAACCATTTATAAGTATACACATACTTCAGAACCAATAAATAAACTGGGACAATTCATTTTTTGCACATTTGACACATAGACATAGAAAAGTTCAATTCACAATATATGCTTAAAACTAGAACTTTACCTTTAAAATTACAAGATACATTGCACAGGCTTACAGCTCTCAGTTTTTGTTGACTGATTCCATCTTGCAGTTTAGAATACTAGAAATCAGGATTCATTAGAAATGTTTCTCATCATGGAACCTGTAGCTAAATAATGTACATCTAATGTATGGTCTTGTAAATGACTTGAAAAGTTTAGTTCCCATTAAAGGCCATGAATATATTATCCATAAATAACACTTGGTCAGCCTTGTTCATTAAGAAAAGACAACATGAAGCCTACACGGACAGGTGAGCTAGGCCCACTAAACTGGTGCGACCTGGGGGAGATTCTCTGCTAATGCAGGGATCTTTGTACTGTCTGCTAAAGAAGGCCCTTCAGACAGACCCTTAACGCTAGACACTTCCTTTGGCTGCTCTGCCACAAAACACTTCTTATTGTTCAGGTAGTTGTTGTGGAACTCCATCTGGCTGAGGCCCCCAGGCTGCTCAGGGTATGTTCCTTTAGACAGGACCATGTTGTTCTCTAGGTCAGGTGTGCAGCAGCCCATGGCAGTGGTTGCTGCTGTGCCATTGGTCAGGGTGAAGTGCTGATTGGTGTACTGTTCCTCAGCCTGGTGGGGGTAATCTGTGTACTGCTCTGCAATGTCGACGGCCATGTTAAATGGTCCTTGTGGCATGGTACCGTTAGTAGTGCTTACAGTGTGTGGGAATGATAAGGCCTCTCCGTAGGGTTCACTGGGTTGGCTGGCTGTCCCGTTGGCTGAGGCAACAGCACTGGGGTTCTTCAGCTGATAATAATCTGCTGGGGAGCTGAATAAATAAGAGTTTCCATTCATGACGTCGTCAATGTGGTTGTCGTGTGGCACAGTGCCGTCAGAGTAACACAACACGGAGGACAGGGGGACAACCTCAGTGTTGGCGACAGGCGGCGTGGTGACTCCATTCTCAAAGTCCTCCGACTTGTCCTCCTCATCACCATCCTCTTCCTCAGAGTCACTGTTCGCCAAGCTCTGAGTGCTTGAGTCAGACAGTCCACTGCATAAACTGCTGCTGTCCTCTTCATCCTCCTCATCTTCCTCATTCTCCTCCTCATCCTCATCTTCATCTTCATCATCCAGAGGCTCGTCCATGTCGTCAGCTGTCTGGAGGTGCATGATGTCAGACTGTTGGACTGTTGGGTCTGACAGAGAGTATTCCAGACTGTGTTGGGTCTGGACCAGCGGGTTGACATAGCCGTTGCTTTCGCCATGGTAACCGTTGGCAGGGGATGCCTGCTGCTGCTCCCGGCTCTTCTCCAGCTCTAGCTTCATGATGGTGTGCAAGAAGTGGGTCCGCACGCGGATGGGGTTAAACTCCACCCTGCCGGCCGCGTTGCTACAGCCCTCCTTGGTACAGCCACAGGGAAAAGACATGCGGTCCACCTGTAGATTGGACCACCTTGAGTTATATGACCATATATTCTGCAGTTTGCATGTAATAGATTAATTAATGTAGAATTTTGGCAATGTCTGATAAGCTACTGTAAATGATACAGTGCTTTCATCTACAATGTCTAAAATACATCCTTCTATTAAAATGCATTTGCCTCAAGACTAGGGACTGCTTATGGGGCTTAATTCCAGAGCGGATAGAGTGACACATCAGTGTCAATATGAGAGAGTGTACAGTATGGTCAGACTACCCAGGGATTTACCTGGCACTTGATTCCTGCTACGCTGCATGCACAGGTCTCTGGGTCACAGAACACTCTGCAGTCGCAGCCGCAGTCCTCCCTGGACACCCGGATGGCCCGCAGTTCGTGCTTCTCCTCCACGTCAATCTTCTTCACCCCAGAGGTCCGCAGCAGAGCCCGGCGCTTCTTAGTGGTGAGGGGCTGGAGGAAGAAGTACTCGTCCACCTCGGTGTTGTCCAAATCAATGTCATCGTCAGAGATGTCGTCCGCCATGAGTGTGTTGGCCTCCTCCGACTCCACTGTACCGTTCTTAGTCAGCTGAAAACAAATGAGAAGGGATCAAATTCAGTCCGGTTTGAACCAGCTGAAACCAATGACATGCTGCTTCTCGGAAGAGGATACAGAGTGAGCAGTTGAAAACATGTAACATTCTATATTTATAAAAGGATACAATATGTCATAACTGTATTTATAAACTGGATGGTTCAAACCCTGAATGCTGATTGGCTGACAGCCTTGGTATATCAGACCATATGCCACGGGTATGACAAAATAATAGCAATAAGGCATCTTGGGGGTTTGTGGTATATGGCCAATATACCATGGCTAAGGGCTGTATCCAGACACTCCGCGTTGCATCATGCATAAGAACAGCCCTTAGCTGTGGCATATTGGCCATATACCACACCCCCTCGGGCCTTATTGCTTAAGTATAGTCTAGTACCGTCTGTGTATCATGATGCATTATCTCCTCTCCCTGTTTACAGTACATTTCAGTAGCTCAGTTGCTTCCGTTTCCATAATACCTTGAGTTTAATGGAGTTGAGTTTCTCCTCCTTCAGATGGTCTCGGAGCATGTCTCTGTGGATCCTCTCCTGCTCCAGGGCAAACTCTCCCAGGGAGTACTGCCTGACACAGCTGTGTCTGTTGGACATGCCCAGAGTACTGCCTCCCTGACTGGGCACACTGGTGAAGCCCTGGCGCCGGCTGAAGTAGTATACCGTCACATTGTCAAAATGCACCCTCCTCGTTCTCACACGCTTCTCCCTCTTCAGTATAGAATCAGCTACAGAGTCAAAAGACAAGGGGAGAAGATGGTGAAAGGAAGCTGGTGATAGCTCGCTTTTTCATACATATAAATAATAGGGAAAGCAGGGTTATTGGTTCATACATGGATGAAAGATTAACCAGTTCGATGTGGTGGAAAGAATAGCCAATTGTAAATCAAGAAAGAGAATCACCAGTATGAGAAAAAGCTAGATGTAACCCCCTTTACAGCATACAAGAACAAGGACACTGTTTTAAGAGAAAGCACTTATTTAAATCGGCATCATGTACATAGGAAAGAGTTGTTTGTTGTTGCTCACCATGATGTGATCTCAATGGTGTAGGCGTGTAGCCATACTATTACAAGATAAAACGCTAGTCTGCTTGCTTACGATTTGCATGATTTTAATGCCTGTTTTTATTTGATTTTTAATTAACCTCAGGAGTCTTTTTGCTAGCACTCAGACAACAGGGACGTCCTCTAACTCAACCCAGCTTAGTAGAGCAATGTTTCATCATCCCAACGCTGCCATTTGGCATGTCAGTCCTACGTGTGGCTTTTTAAGGACTGTTATATGAGAGGGAGGGAGGGAGGGAAGGGGGGGGGGGGGGGGAAGCAAAGACAGAGAGCATAAATAATCCCCCTCCTGGCTCGGATCTGGAGTGGTTGAGCACAGCTTTCCCAGCGCTCACTTGATGTCAGAAAAACAGGACAAATGGGAACCATCTGGTTCCAGCAGCACTCCACCCTGTGCCATAAGGACAATGCATTCATTACAGGCATGGCAGCGCCAGTCTGGCCTTGTTGATTGAGATTTCGCTTTATTGTCTCCCAAAGAAGGTTTATCAGACTTTGTTTTGGGTATCCATGTGGTTTTACTGAATAAGAAAGCAATTACATGCAGAAGTCATTTTCAAGCTTGCAATACGTAACAGAGTTAGATATCTCTGTATTTCTTCCTATTTCTTGTCCGTCCATTTTCTAGCTTCTTGTGATATTAGGGTTGCTACGCCCATGTAGTTCTAAAAATATATCTGTGAGAATACATAGAAGCACTTTTCAAAGACCTCACGATTCGGATTCAGAGATTCCAAGGCTTTGTGATGCTCCAGTAAACGCAATCACACAAGGAGAGGAGCTGGATTATTTCTCCAACACTAACGCGACCCAAGACGGAGTTGTACTGTATTCTCCAGGCAACAATGCTACTGTACATCTCAGCACCACACCTAACACAGTGTGACACCTCTTTAGTGGGGAGAAGCTGTTGGAGCTATGTGCTGTGCTGCATGGTGAACAGCTCTCTGATTCCCTTGGTTTAGAGTAACGTCCTCCTGGTTGACTTTATCTGCAGCAGCTGACACAGAAGGCTCAGTAGTCTGGGGAAACAGCACCCTGGTCCTGGATTTGAGTCCCTGGCGGCGTAGTGTGTTACTGATGGTAGGCTTTGTTACTTTGGTCCCAGCTCTCTGCCGGTCATTCACTAGGTCCCCCCGTGTGGTTCTTGGATTTTTGCTCACCGTTCTTGTGATCATTTTGACCCCACGGGGTGAGATCTTGCGTGGAGCCCCAGATCGAGGGAGATTATCAGTGGTCTTGTATGTCTTCCATTTCCTAATAATTGCTCCCACAGTTGATTTCTTCAAACCAAGCTGCTTATCTATTGCAGATTCAGTCTTCCCAGCCTGGTGCAGGTCTACAATTTTGTTTCTGGTGTCCTTTGACAGCTCTTTGGTCTTGGCCATAGTGGAGTTTGGAGTGTGACAGTTTGAGGTTGTGGACAGGTGTCTTATACTGATAACAAGTTCAAACAAGTGCCATTAATACAGGTAACGAGTGGAGGACAGAGGAGCCTCTTAAAGAAGTTACAGGTCTGTGAGAGCCAGAAATCTTGCTTGTTTGTAGGTGACCAAATACTTATTTTCCACCATCATTTGCAAATAAATTCATTAAAAATCCTACAATATGATTTTCTGGAGAAAAACAATCTCAATTTGTCTGTCATAGTTGATGTGTACCTATGATGAAAATTACAGGCCTCTCTCATCTTTTTAAGTGGGAGAACTTGCACAATTGGTGGCTGACTAAATACTTTTTTCCCCCACTGTATGTACGCACACCAGAGGAGGCTGGTGGGGGGAGCTTTAGGAGGACGGCCTCATTGTAATGGCTGGAATGGAATAAATGGTTTCCATATGTTTGATACCGTTATATATATTTCCTTTTCAGCTATTACAATGAGCCCGTCCTCCTATAGTTCCTCCCACCAGCCTCCTCTGGCATGCACACACAACACAGGGAGGAGCCCTGTCACTCACACCCACAATAAACCAGGGCAGGGTTACTGTATCCGTCTGTCCCCAAACACAACATAGATCTGTCACCTGAGGAACCAACCACTGACAATCCACCAATTTTTCCCCAGGTTGCCTACCAATAACATAATAAATAAATAAATAAATAATTGGTCATTTAGCAGACGCTCTTATCCAGAGCGACTTACAGGAGCAATTAGGGTTAAGTGCCTTGCTCAAGGGCACATCGACAGATTTTTCACCTAGTCGGCTCGGGGATTAGAACCAGCGACCTTTCGGTTACTGGCACAACGCTCTTAACCACTAAGCTACCTGCCGCCCCAAACATCATATTTGCTCATCGAAAAATACAGGTAATCTAAAACACAGGTCTTTTTTTATCAGTGGCACCATCAGAGGTGCCTGCCAAACTGACTGAAGCCTCTCCGGTGAGCAGCTGTGGGACAGAGGACAGGTTTACTCAACTGATAGCTTCTCAGAGCCTGCCAGACACACCACTGGCTTTGCACAATGCTAGAGACTGGAGAGCATCAGCTCATTCATCTGGCTGTACTGTACTGTGCCTAATGAGAGACTGTTGTACTGCTGCTCCACTGCATTCATTCTCCTTTATTACAGCCCAGCTACACCAACCCAGCTCAGAACAGTCCATCCAGCCGTCCTTATGGCTACTCAGCTGTCCACACAGACACCAGTTCAGCTCACACAATGCCATGGATTGTGTCTCTTCTCCTCTTTTAAAGCACACCGATTGATGCAGCTTTTTTATTTTCCTCTTCAACTGAGTTATCTGAATGATATTTCTACCCGAGGGTTGTATTGTGCTTCAGCACTTAGAATAACAGTCATCACAATTACAAAGTGTTACTGTCATGCTGTTTCCTAATACACTCAACATTCATTTTAGAAGCAACAATTATGATAGAGAAGTATCATCTGAATGACACATGCTTCATTCAAAAAGATGTCTCTTTCACTAAGTACAATATGAACAACGCATGTAGCTTTTTGTTTGTTCGTGTCAGACTGTGTCAGTGTTGAGCATATGTATAGCGGGAGAGAGCAGTGTGTGTGTGTGTGTGTGTGTGTGTGTGCTCACGGGTGACTCACGAGTGAAGGGGCCCGAGGCTGAAGGGTTGACACTGTCACTGCTGTCTCCGCTCTCGCTGCAGGAGACCTCGTCATCAGACTCCCGCAAGGAAGAGCACGGCGAGGAGGACGCCTCCACCTCGTCAAACTTCCTCTTCAGTATTCCACTCATGGCCCTCCTCTCTGTCTCCGCCGCTGCACCTGCAACAGCCAGCACAAGGAAGGGTGCACATTATTTAATGCCCAGTTTAGGTCCCGCTGGCCTCCACAGTCCTCCTCAACAGTCAATTAGCAGTAAGCCACAGAACACAACACCCCCCTCCTGCTGCCCAGGTCCCCCCGCCACCACTTCCCCTGCCGTCACTACCAACCCGATGGTCCCCAGGCAATTGATCACCGTGCCACAAAGCTTGGATGCGAGGCGAAGGATGCTAATTGCATGCTACGTCTACCTCACAGGACGTTCATTCTGCTGTCTTTGATTGAGCGGCGACAGAAAAGGGACACTGGAGTGAGATTTTGTTTCCTCTGCCCTGTATTCCTGATGGTATTCATAAAAACACTGGCTGAATATTTTTATCACAAAATAACAACATGGGGCAAAAATGAAATGAGACGTTACCGCCCAAAGAAGGATGGTAATATCTGCCCACAGCAGCATATGAAAATTCAAAACATAATGTGACTGTACTTAATTGCTGTTGCACCTCAAAAACACAATGCATGCATCCAGCCGGCTACTGATTGAAAATATCCCTTGGCTTCAAAATTAATTAATTTTCATCTTATGGGAAATTTAAAAAGCTTGACTACAGCTTTACTTATCCTGGGATATGCAGTGAATTTAAATATGCCTGAATGTGTCTAGGTGTGCATGTGCATGCACACGTGAATGTGTGTGCGTGTGGTCATGCGTGTGTGCATGAGTAAAATAGTGATTTGTAAAATGTGTAATGTTGCACATTCAGTGCTCCCTAGAGGGGTTCCAATCTGGGGCATGACTGAAGACAGTTTATAGTGGTTAGGAGGAAATTATGACTGACATGGTTATACCCTCTATAAAAGAAAGAAAGTGAAAAATGTCAAATGGACCGGGAGGAGCACCCAGAGGGCTGTAAAGTGCTATTGGGTGAATAAAGGGGTCAGAGTGTTTAATAGCTGCCAGAGTCATAGAGACTGAGGAAAGACCCTGGTTTCTTCCCAAATGGCACTCTATTCCCTATATAGTACACTACTTTTGACCACGGCCCATAGGGCACCGGTCAAAAGTAATGCACTACAGTGCCTTCAGAAAGTATTCATACCTCTTGACTTATTCCACATTTGGTTGTGTTACAGTATGAATTCAAAATGGATTTCCCCCCCTCATCCATCTACACACAATACCCCATAATGACAAAGTGAAAACATATTTTTAGAAATGTTTGCAAATATATTGAAAATAAAATACAGAAATATCTAATTTACATAAGTATTCACACCTTTGAGTCAATACATGTTAGAATCACCTTTGGCAGCCATTACAGCTGTGAGTCTTTCTGGGTAAGTCTCTAAGAGCTTTGCACAACTGGATTGTACAATATTTGCACATGATTATTTTTAACATTCTTCAAGCACTGTCAAGTTGGTTGTTGTCATTGCTAGACTGCTATTTTCATGTCTTGCCATAGGTTTTCAAGCCAATTTAAATCAAAACTGTAACTAGGCCACTCAGGAACATTCAATGTCGTTTTGGTAAGCAACTCCAGTATATATTTGGCCTTGTGTTTTAGGTTATTTTCCTACTGAAAGGTGAATTTGTCTCCCAGTGTCTGTTGGAAAGCAGACTGAACCAGGTTTTCCTCTAGGATTTTGCCTGTGCTTAGCTCTAGTCCATTTATTTTCATCCTAAAAAATGTCCTAGTCCTTGCCGATGACAAGCATACCCATAGGATGATGGCGCCACCACCATGCTTGAAAATATGAAGAGTGATACTCAGTGATGTGTTGTGTTGGATTTGCACCAAACATAACGCTTTGTATTCAGGACATTTCTTTGCTACATTTTTTGCAGTTTTACTTTAGTACCTTATTGCAAACAGGATGCATGTTTAGGAATATTTTTATTCTGTAGAGGCTTCCTTCTTTTCACTTAGATTAGTATTGTTGTGTAACTACAATGTTGTTGACACATCCTCAGTTTTCTCCTATCACAGCATGTAATGTTTTAAAGTCACCATTGGCCTCATGGTGAAATCCATGAGCGGTTTCCTTCAACTCCGGCAACTGAGTTAGGAAAGACGCCTGTATCTTTGTAGTGACTGAGTGTATTGATACACCATCCAAAGTGTAATTAATAACTTCACCATGCTCAAAGGGATATTCAATGTCTACTTTTAAAATGTTTACCCATCTACCAATAGGTGCCCTTCTTTGCGAAGCATTGGAAAACCTCCCTGGTCTTTGTGGTTGAATCTGTTTTTGAAATTCACTACTCGACTGACGGACCTTACAGATAATTGTATGTGTGCGGTAAAGAGATGGGGTAGTCGTTAAAAAAGAATTATAAACACTATATTTGCACATAGAGTGATTCCATGCAACTTATTATGTGACATGTTAAGCAAATATTTACACCTGAACTTATTTAGGCTTGCCATTACAAATGGGTTGAATACATATTGACTCAAGATAATTCAGCTTTTCATTTTTTATTCATTTGTTTAAAAAAAATATCTAAAAACATAATTCCACTTTGACATTATGGGGTATTGTGGTAGGCCAGTGACACAACATTTATATTGAATCCATTTTAAATTCAGGCAGTAACACAACAAAATGTGGAAAAATGTCAAGGGGTGTGAATACTTTCTGAAGGCATAGGGAATAGGTAACATTAGCAATAAGGTGCCATTTGGGACTTTGGGACGCAGACCGAGTCCCTCATCCTCCCCAATGCCACTACACAGTAGACCACTTCATGACAGGCCAGTGGAGAACAGGCACCAGTGACAGCCATTAAACTCTGACTGATGGTGTAATTTAACAAATCAAAACAAGACCAGGTTCGTCAGTCAGCTGCACAAATACTACTGTAAGTGCCAAATTAGGCTACTGATTGTAATAAGTGTTGAATTGTAACTGTCAAACGATGTGTTGTTTGAACTTGTTGCCTTTCCTCCACAAATCATTCTCCATATTTCCATCACCACGTCTTCAGCCAGCCATTGTTTGTATCAGTAATCAAGTTGCAATTATTTTAATGCATGGCCCTAAATACAGTTTATTGATGTAGTGTATGTGACAACAAGAGTCTGGCATTTGGTTCTCTTACTACATGACGTGGGATGCCATCTTCTAACACATATAATGCCATTAGATACCTAGCAGAGCTAGCGGAGCATGACTGGCATGTTCTCTCCGACTCTTTCTTTTTTATGTTTAGGGGGTGGATCAGCTTTAATATTGCAAATAGATTGTGGATTCTATCAATGTAATTGTCTGCATCATTTCCAATCCCCCATATATATTTTTATAAATATATATATATATATATATATTATTTTAAATATATATATTCTTTAAAAATATATTTTCCTTTATTATTTTCCACTAACCCTACCACCCCTCCCCTAACTGGAGTAAACTAATTGACAACAACACTTCTACTTCCAGCTTATACATAATATATACATTTTACGGACACAGTATATTTTACATTAGTTATCTTTTGTTTGTTTTTAGTCCCATCCTTCAGCTACCCTCAACCCCTTCCATCTATCGCTGAACACCATCCAGTTTTGATTTCTATTTGCCATGTATTTTTCAACTGTGCTGTGATGTTTCACGAAAGTTCTGAACATTTCTATTCTCATAGTTTCTACAGATTGTAAATTAATGAAACATTTTTGTTAAGAGTATTATTATATTATTGATAGATTGACTATGACTTTTCAGATCACCCAGCAGTGCTATTTGCAGAGTTAACTCCATGTAAATGTTGCAATTCTTCAGCCATTCCTGAACCTGCGACCAAAAACAAGCTACATATGGATATTACCAAAACAAATGATCTAATGATTCTGTCTCTTCGCAGCAAAATCTGCAGAGCTGGGATGGTTGTGTCCACCATATATATATGTGCCATGGAATCGGTACATCGGAACACTCTTCCCAACTATTTTGCAATCTGTATGGCACAGCCGTCAATGTTTTGGTTCTTAAATGTAACTGGTATACTCCTCTTTGTTTTTTGACACGGAAACAAAGAAACAGTGTTCAGCTTCACTCTCGTCCCAGTATCAGCCTGAGCAGCTTATGTTGGAGTTCCATTCAGAGAGAGGTGCTGTTTCATCTGGAGCCGCTCTCTGCTATCAACTCATTACACATGCAAATACTGCTGCTGCCTCAGAGACAGTGTATGCGTCCCTATGTAGTGCACTACTTTCATATACATCCCAAATGGCACTCTATTCACTATATTGTGCACTACTTTTGCACTATATAGGGAATAAGGTGCTGTTTGGGATGTATCCAATGTGGTGGAACCTGGAGAGAAATCACGTCGCTGCCAAAGGACCATTGTTCCCCAGTGTCTGTGGTTGTACTGTGACATGGGTCTGCTTGCACCTGGAGGAGATCCAACGTAAACTACAGTACCTAGCGCTGTGGAATGTTCAATGTTTGGCATCAGGACACCCCTTTTAATGATTGTCTGTCCCTCTGCACAGTAGACCAATCATTCAAATACACTAAAGCTAACATATGGAATTGTTTGTTTGGTTTTGAATTTTAGGACCCCTGTAGGTATTGAAAACAAATATTAACCATTACTACTATAGACCATAGAAATGCATTTAAACAGACAGTTAAAAAATAAATCATAAGGAATAAGGTTTTGAAGTGTATTTCCTATATCTGGCAGATATAAGACAGCTAATGATTTAACCCCTTTTATTTTGGGGCACACTACCTCCATACTTCCATTTTTTTTTTTTTACCGGTACCGGTTACCTTCAGACGAGTTCCGTGACACTTGTGTCAAGTGAGAGTCTCATCTATCCATAGAGTGGTCATATTAGTTTGTAGCCCAGACGTTGTCGTGAGAAGACCGATTTTCGGGATATCTCATGTTCTGACAAACACCGCTGTAGCTCGGCCACTTAAGGATTAAAACAAACTCTACATACTTTGAACCAAAACATATCAGCGTTTCCTGTTGGTACCATTGATGAAATATTGAATCAGTCTAAAATGGTCACTGGCCCTTATCATTTAGCATCAAATAATGCAGCTATCAGGGACTGCCTGAACGCAAATACATTTTTATGTAGCCTATAACCAATGGAATGACATTTTTTAACGCATTAGAGGCTTAGTACCTCCTTTTCTACAGTTGTCCAAATGGGCAGTTGGACAATCCTCACTGTAATTCAGGAAGAACACAAAATAGTACAGACATTTTAGTTCCATTTTACACATGGGGTGGCCCAAGTCTATTTTGTAATAATTTTAATGAGTTCCCCATTGTTGGAAATTCATTCGTATTCTTAGCCCTCAGCGGATGCTGCAATATGCTTTGATAGCCAAAGTGGTTTCCATGGAGATGCCAACATCCTAGCACAAATAGTGATTTAATGTCTGAAAGTGATTCTGCTTCAATCTTCATGGCTGTGAAACATAAATATCATAGTAGCACTACATCTGACAACACATTATCACAATATAGATTAAAGAGGTAGATTTGAGGCAATCACACAATTAAGAATAATGGAATACGATGGTTATAGCTACATTCAGAATCCAAATCAATGCATATCCTTTTCTGTATGAACAAGGATTATGATATAAGTCTTATCTCATATTGTAGCTGTCCTAAAATAGACAGATCCATCTGGATAGAGTAACATCTCACTGACACAGTGAATAATAGGTATGACATCAAATGCAACTCAGTGGTTAATGTAAGCAGACTCCACTTCTTCAGGGCTTAGCAGCACAAGCCAGAGAGCAGAGCTAGTTCCTCCTCTACATTTCTTTGTCTTCTCCACTATTGTGTTCCAACTAATCATGGCTAGGCTGGGCATACACCATGGTGCAAGAGAAAATGCTGGGAGGAAATAATGCAGCAAAAGCCTGCTTGCAAAGCCCCTCCCTGTGCTGGCTTCACTGAGCGCACACACATGCACTGTACAAACCAACCTTTATGAACTGCGTCCACAGTCCTATGTGACACACGTATATTCTGAATCAAAACAGATCATGTTTCCCATAAGGTTCACAAATCACTGTACACAGAGGTGACACACAAGCCTCACACTGCAGATCTGCTATACAGAGAGAGTTACAATGAAAGCTCTCGTTCCCAAGTAATACCAACAAGTCCCAATATATGTAGCAAGTCATCACACATCAGCCCTGCAAAAGAATACATAACAGTGCACTTTGTGCCAGCCCTGAAAGAAACGACTGACCTGTGTCCACTGGCGTGTTCCGACTCATATGGCCCCCTTTCTTAACGTGACACTTTGGAGTAAAATCTAAACGAAGCACTTAAAAAGAGGTGAAACATGATAAATGATAGGCTCCCATTTTGCTTTAGTCCACTGACTTGCTGCGACCCCAGTACTCTGAGGGCATGAGAACCGGGTGAGCGGGAGGGAAAGGGAGTCACACAGAGACTTGTAAATTTCCCAGCCCTGACTGCCACTGCCGGTACCATATGCTTTATTGTTAAATGACAATAGGCGCCTCTCTTTAACTCTCCCTCTTCCTTCCTCCCTTCTCTCTCTCTTATTCACCCTAACCACACAAAGACTCACAGACGCTGCTGCCGGCTGAAAGGCTGGAGCCTGACTGGAGCAGAGGGAGGTAGCCTGTGAGATCACATGGGTGGGATGTCTGAGAGAGAGTCAGGCGTGCCTCTGCTCCTGCTGTCTGCAGATCATTTTACCAGCATGAGCCAGGGAGGGAGGGAAGAAAGAGACAGAGAGAGAAAGAGAGAGATGCTGAGGGAGCGAGAATGGTGAAGGGGAGGGGGAGGGGAGGGGGGAGAGAGTTCGAGCGAGTGAGTGAGTGAGAGAATAAAGAGGAGAGAGAGGGGCAGGGAGAGGAAGAGAAAGATTTGATTTCAGGCACAGCACAATAACCCAGTCAGATTAATGGGCACAAGGCTTCAAACCACAGGAGAAAACATTGTGTGGTTCACAACATCGACATTATCAGTAAAATCTCCAAGAAGTGACAAATCCAGCATGAGAACATTATTTGTGCTTATTTTAAAAGTCTTATTATGTATACCTTAGACAAAAGGGAATTACCACATACAAGCTAATTAAACTTAAGTTACTAAATATCTCAAAACCAAACCATCATAGGGATCACAGTGAATACTACAGTATAACCCACAGAGAGGGTCTATGAAATAGTTATCCCCATTGAAGTGATTATAGTACAACCACTTCCTATCCCAGGAAGTCCTGGTGATTGTAAGTGAGGCCACGGCCTGTGGAGTGAAAGAGGAATGATATCATTCTCACACTCAATTAAAGCACTGCACTTCCTCCAATAGCTTTGGACTAATCTACTGCTTTACAGCCAGCAGGGAAATAGAATCAACGCTGGAGCAGTGCTGTTACTTAGGAGCATGGCACACTTACTAATGTGGCTGATTGCAGACAAAAGACAAACATACAGAGCCAAAGTTACAACAAAGGTCAATAAATCTACTTCATTACACGCACAAACACATTCTATTTACTCCTCTGCTGAGAAAATGTGTATTCCAAGATGAAGACAATATATTCTGAAGACAATTTGTGCGAGTGCCTTATACACAGTGCCTAATGTACATTAAATCCTCAGTGCATCTGGCGAATGGAGATGTTTAGTGGGCAGTTTCAGTGTGACAAGCATGTTTTTTGACAGTGCCATGTTACGTATGACAGGATTACATTGTTTTATTGATGAACCATTAAAACACAACTGCCATTCCTCTCAGGCAGTGGCAGTCTGCTGCTTCACAAGTGTCCTTGCTGAACCTACTGAACTTTCCCTTGACAGAGCTGCTGCTGCCCTCCTCCTACCCTATCCTCCTCTCATCCCAGAGGACTTATCTTCCACTCTGCCGTGACAAGTAGCCTAAATCAAGTCCTGGCACAAGATGAACTCACCAACCACAGCCAGACCATTACAGTATCTACAGTGTGACGTGTCACCTTTACAATTTGAACTACGGCTCTTCTACATGAACCACAATGCTTGAGTCATTTAGCTATTATACAGAGACTGAAGAGGACCAAAGAGGACCTCTGTTGACAGGAGGCTACAGTTGATCCCTATGATTAGTCCTCTATGCCAAAACAGTTCATAATTGAAACCAGACCCTGGTCACTGTGTTGCCTAGGGTTGGGTTTTCAAGACTATTTGATTGGTATTTGGTGTTTTATTAGGATCCCCATTAGCTGTTGCAAAAGCAGCAGCTACTCTTCCTGGGGTCCACACAAAACATGAAACATGACATAATACAGAACATTAATAGACAAGAACAGCTCAAGGACAGAACTACATACATTGATCGCTTTGTATTACAGTTGACCCCTATGTGTTAACTAGCATGTTTTCAGTAACACATCATTTATGAGACCATATTAGTCTGAAGGAGGTTTTTATACATTGTGAATGCAGCGAGAAGTCATTCTGGCCTTTAAGAGATGTGCCTGCTTTGGTATAAGTGATTAACATACCAGCCACAGTGCACATTGTGAACAAGCCCAACGGTTATGCATATTGATAGTGATCTCTGGGCTGCTGAGCTCTCCAACACAAGATTAGATTAAATCAACTCAAGCTAGACCAGATGTATCACAAGGCATGCATGTTTAATGTCATTCTTTCAGCATTGTTCTAATGCTCTAATAACAATGGATACTTAAATGACAGTAGGTTCGGTATGGTTAGTTGGTGACTTGTCAAAATAATAAATACATTTATGAATCATAGATAGCACACAGCATAAAAATATAGTGAGAATATACAGTGCATTCGAAAATTATTCAGATCTCTTGACTTTTTCCACATTGTGTTACGTTACAGCCTTATTCTAAAATGGCTTAAATTAAAAATGTTCCTCATCAATCTACACACAATACCCCATAATGAAAAACAGAAATACCTTATTTACATAATTATTCAGACCCTTTGCTATGAGACTTGAAATTGAGCTCATGTGCATCCTGTTTCAATTGATCATCCTTGAGATGTTTCTACAACTTGATTGGAGTCCACCTGTGGTAAATTCAATTGATTGGACATTATTTGGAAAGGTACACACCTGTCTATATAAGGTCCTACAGTTGACAGTATATGTCAGAGCAAAAACCAAGCCATGAGGCCGAAGGAAGAGCTCAGAGACAGGATTGTGTTGAGGCACAGATCTCGGGAAGGATACCAAAAAATTTCTGCAGCATTGAAGGTCCCCAAGAACACACTGGCCTCCATCATTCTTAAATTGAAGAAGTTTGGAACCACCAACACTCTTCCTAGAGCTGGCCGCCTGGCCAAACTGAGTAATCGGGGGAGAAGGGTATTGGTCAGGAAAGTGACCCGATGGTCACTCTGACAGAGCTCCAGAGTTCCTCTGTGGAGATGGGAGAACCTTCCAGAAGGACAACCATCTCTGCAGCACTCCACCAATCAGGCCTTTATGGTAGAGTGGCCAGATGGAAGCCACTCCTCAGTAAAAGGCACATGACAGTCCGCTTAGAGTTTGCCAAAAGGCACCTAAAGACTCTCAGACCATGAGAAATAAGATTCCTTGGTCTGATGAAACCAAGATTGAACTCTTTGGCCTGAATGCCAAGCGTCACATCTGGAGGAAACCTGGCACCATTCCTACAGTGAAGCATGGTGGTGGCAGCATCATGCTGTGGGGATGTTTTTCAGTGGCAGGGACTGGGAGACTAGTCAGGATCGAGGGAAAGATGAACGACGCTCCCCATCCAACCTGACAGAACTTGAGAGGATCTGCAGAGAAGAATGGGAGAAACTCCCCAAATGCAGGTGTGCCAAGATTGTAGCGTCATAGCCACGAAGACTCGAGGCTGTAATCGCTGCCAAAGGCGCTTCAACAAAGTACTAAGTAAAGGGTCTGAATACTTATGTAAATGTGCTATTTCAAATATATATGTATTTTTTTCTTCAAAAATGTCTAGAAACCTGTTTTTGCTTTGTCATTGTGGGGTATTGTGTGTAGATGAGGGGAAAAAACAATTTAATCAATTTTAGAATAAGGCTGTAACGTAACAAAATGTGGAAAATGTCAAGGGGTCTGAATACTTTCTGAATGCACTGTACACTGAACAAAAATATAAACGCAATATGTAAAGTGTTGGTCCCATGCTTCATGAGCTGAAATAAAAAATCTCAGAAATGTTCCATACGTACAAAAAGCTTATTTCTCTCAAATTTTTTGCACAAATTTGTTTACATCCCTGTTAGTGAACATTTCTCCTTTGCCAAGATAAGATGTCTGTAATGAAGCCCTTTTGTGGGGAAAAACGTATTCTTATTGGCTGGGCCTGGCTCCCCAGTGGGTGGGCCTATGCCCTCCAAGGCCCACCCATGGCTGCACCCCTGCCCAGTCATGTGAAATCCATATATTAGGGCCTAATGTATTTATTTAAATTGACTGATTTCCTTATATGAACTGTAACTCAGTAAAATCTTAGAAATTGTTGCATGTTGTGTTTATATTTTTATTCAGTATACTTTTACTCTGCACTATTTTCCCCTTACTTCTTCTCTAACTAAATATCCATTATTTTCTAACTGAAATACAGTACCTCATCTGTATTCTGTTGTATCCTTCTCTTGTGAGTATCACATATGCAGCTCTATTACATAAAAATGCAAAACATAAGCTAGAGAGATGGCATTTTGTTACACACACTACCGTTGCAACACAGCTATTGACCTATATTGTCTGACTTGCAAGAGGCTTTTTGATTTTGATGAAGAAGGTTTATGACAGCAGGCATGAAAATAAACATACAAAAAAATCAATTTTAATCATCTGTGGCCAAGCTGTGCTGTTGTATTGAGGTCATATGCTAATTACATGTCTGACCCAGAATGCTCAGTCAAGACATGACACTAGAAAACAGGAAATAAAATCAAAGAATATTTTTGAAATAAATATCCCAAAGCTAACATATTTACTGTATCTCTTGCATTGGTGAATAACTAATTATACCGTCCTAGAGTCATATTTCCTCCATAAACACAGTCCATCATAAACACAGGGTCAAATAGGCATTCCTGTGTAATTATCTTAAATCTTAAAGATGACATTGTGTGGATTGGCTGAGCTGTGACTGAGATTGTATCTGATTAATATGTTTTATCCTGCACGTAGTTTTTACAGCCTACCTGCACATCTCCACCTTGAGTTTGTGCGTCTTCTTGCTGATCATTTTAAAGTAATCAAGAGCTGAAGAAACATTAGCAGAAGCCCTTATTTCAGGTTTTACTCATATGCACAGTCTCTGTATATCCCTTGACAGTGTAGCAGTGGTGATGCTGTTGCATAGATTATTTAAATATTGACTGGTTGTCATCAAGCTGCCCACTCAAGAAAAAGCTTCTAACTGTAACTAGTGCCTGCAACCTGGTTCAGGTTATCAGTCAACCTACCAGGGTAGTTACAAACAGCACAGGAATGAAATCATCAACATCTTTACTAATGCTGCAGAAATTTGCTTTACAGCAGTATCCAAATCCATTGGATGTAGTGATCACAATATAGTAGCCATATCTAGGAAACCCAAAGTTCCAAAGGCTGGGCCTAATATAGTGTATGAGGTCATAGAATACGTTTTGTAGTGATTCCTATGTTGTTAATGTAAAGAATATTTGTTGATCTGTGGTGTGTAATGAGGAGCAACCAGACGCTGCACTTCACACATTTATGAAATTGCTTATTCCAGTTACTAATAAGCATGCACCCATTAAGAAAATGACTGTAAAAATGGTTAAATCCCAGTGGATTGATGAGAAATGTAAATAATTGTATGGTTGAGAGGGATGAGGCAAAAGGAATGGCAAATAAGTCTGGCTACACAAATGATTGGTAAACGTTCTGCAAATTGAGAAATCATGTGACTAAACTGAATAAAAAGAAGAAGAAACCATACTATGAAACAAAGATAAATTATAGTAAATTATACTAAAAAGCTTTGGAGCACCTTAAATGAAATGTTGGGCAAAAAGGCAAACTCAGCTCCATCATTCCTTGAATCAGATGGCTCATTCATCACAAAACCCACTGATATTGCCAATTACTTTAATTAATTTTTCATTGGCAAGATTAGCAAACTTAGTCATGACATACCAGCAACAAACGCTGACACTACACATCCAAACATAAATGAACAAATTATGAAAGAAGCGTTGTAATTTTGAATTCTGTAAAGTGAGTGTGGAAGAGGTGAAAAAAATATATTTGTCTATAAACAATGACAAGCCACCGGGGTCTGACAACTTGGATGGAAAATGACTGAGGATAATGGCGGACGATATTGCCACTCCTATTTGCCATATCTTATATCTAAGCCTACTAAAAAGTGTGTGCCCTCAGGCCTGGAGGGAAGCAAAAGTATTCTGCTACCCAAGAATAGTAAAGCCCCCTTTACTGACTCAAATAGCCGACCAATCAGCCTGTTACCAACCCTCAGTAAACATTTGGGAAAAATTGTGTTTGACCAGATACAATGCTATTTTACTGTAAACAAATTGACAACAGACTTTCAGCACGCTTATAGGGAAGGACATTCAACAAGCATGGCACTTACACCAATGACTGATGATTGGCTGAGAGAAATTGATGACAAAATAATTGTGGGAGCTGTTTTGTTACACTTCAGTGCAGCTTTTGACATTATCGATCATAGTCTGTTGATGGAAAAACATATGTGTTATGGCTTTACACCACCTGCTATATTGTGGATACAGAGTTATCTGTCTAACAGAACACAGAGGGTGTTCTTTAATGGAAGCCCCTCCAACATAATCCAGGTAGAATCAGGAATTCCCCAGGGCAGTTGTCTAGGCCTCTTACTTTAAAACATCTTTACTAATGACATACCACTGGCCTTGAGTAAAGCCACTGTGTCTGTGTATGCGGATGACTCAACACTATACACATCAGCTACTACAGTGAGTGAAATCACTGCAACACTTAACAAAGAGCTGCAGTTAGTTTCAGAATGGGTGGCAAGTAATAAGTTAGTCCTAAATATTTCAAAAACTAAAAGCATTGTATTTGGGACAAATCATTCACTAAACCCTAAACCTCAACTAAATCATGTAATAAATAATGTGGAAATTGAGCAAATTGAGGTGACTAAACTGTTTGGAGTAACCCTGGATTGTAAACTGGATTGCCATGGCTACATGGAACTCTATTCCACATCAGGTAACTGATGCAAGCAGTAGAATCAGATTTAAAAAACTGATAAAAAATACACCTTATGGAACAACGGGTACTGTGAAGAGACACATACACAGGCACAGACACACATACACATGATAAGACATGCACTTTACACCAGTGGCGGTCAGTGCCGTTTATGATGAGGGAGGACATTTTTTTCTATTACAGCATGTTGGATGACTGTCATTCATATTCCATTCACCCAGTTCAATGTAACATCGATAGGTTTAGGCTACTACATGATAATCAAATTTTCCCTGTACCCATCATGAGGTTGTTACAACCTAGCCTATGAATGGAAGTTAACAACGTAGGTGCACACAGGTCGAGACAACACTTTGAGATGACAGACAGTGACACATGGACAGACAGTGACACATTCAATACCGCCTTGCACACTCTTGCCTGCATCTAGCTTATCTAGGGTGTAATCATTAGTCCAACAGTTACAAACTAGAGTTTCTATTGGACAAATTCAGGTATTTTTATCCCCATTTCGTTTGCTTCTGTTTAAGAAAGGTTTTTCAACAGAATCGGAGGAATGAATACACCCCTGATCACACATAAACATAGTTCACTTTCATAGCAGCCACATTTGTGGACTTCAATGAACAACACATCAGCTGTATGTGACCAGGCGAAAAAACCTTTCCAAGCCAAACCATGTCATAACCGCTACACACAGCCTACATCGTTGTCCCCATATTAGCTAAAGTAACGTCCTAGTCAACATAGCTAACAGAACTAATGCATTAGTAAACCCACTACAATCATGCAGTAACATTACAGTGTATAGTCAGTAAGCAGTTACACCGGTAGGGCCCCGGTGGCAATAAATTAATAAAACCAAAAGCTTTCCTTGACTTGGAAGAGTTCCAGTATTGTGTTGGATAGTCATAGCCAGCTAGCTAACATAGCATCCCTCTGTTTGAGCCGGGTGTTTGAGTAACTAAACTAGCCAGCTGCATTTGCTAGCTACAGTGAGGGAAAAAAGTATTTGATCCCCTGCTGATTTTGTACGTTTGCCCACTGACAAAGAAATTATCAGTCTATAATTTTAATGGTAGGTTTATCTGAACAGTGAGAGACAGAATAACAACAAAAAAATCCAGAAAAAAACATGTTATAAATTGATTTGCATTTTAATGAGAGAAATAAGTATTTGACCCCCTCTCAATCAGAAAGATTTCTGGCTCCCAGGTGTCTTTTATACAGGTAATGAGCTGAGATTAGGAGCACACTCTTAAAGGGAGTGCTCCTAATCTCAGCTTGTTACCTGTATAAAAGACATATGTCCACAGAAGCAATCAATCAGATTCCAAACTCTCCACCATGGCCAAGACCAAAGAGCTCTCCAAGGATGCCAGGGATTAGGAGCACTCCCTTTAAGAGTGTGCTCCTAATCTCAGTTTGTTACCTGTATAAAAGACATATGTCCACAGAAGCAATCAATCAATCAGATTCCAAACTCTCCACCATGGCCAAGACCAAAGAGCTCTCCAAGGATGCCAGGAACAAGATTGTAGACCTACACAAGGCTGGAATGGGCTACAAGACCATCGGCAAGCAGCTTGGTGAGAAGATGACAACAGTTGGTGTGATTATTTGCAAATGGAAGAAACACAAAAGAACTGTCAATCTCCCTCGGCCTGGGGCTCCATGCAAGATCTCACCTCGTGGAGTTGCAATGATCATGAGAACGGTGAGGAATCAGCCCAGAACTACACGGGAGGATCTTGTCAATGATCTCAAGGCAGCCGGGACCATAGTCACCAAGAAAACAATTGGTAACACACTACGCCTTGAAGGACTGAAATCCTGCAGCACCTGCAAGGTCCCCCTGCTCAAGAAAGCACATATACAGGGCCGTCTGAAGTTTGCCAATGAACATCTGAATGATTCAAACTCGCCGTGTTTGGAGGAGGAGGAATGCTGCCTATGACCCCAAGAACACCATCCCCACCGTCAAACATGGAGGTGGAAATATTATGCTTTGGGGGTGTTTTTCTGCTAAGGGGACAGGACAACTTCACCGCATCAAAGGGACGATGGACGGGGCCATGTACCGTCAAATCTTGGGTGAGAACCTCCTTCCCTCAGCCAGGGCATTGAAAATGGGTCGTGGATGGGTATTCCAGCATGACAATGACCCAAAACACACGGCCAAGGCAACAAAATAGTGGCTCAAGAAGAAGCACATTAAGGTCCTGGAGTGGCCTAGCCAGTCTCCAGACCTTAATCCCATAGAACATCTGTGGAGGGAGCTGAAGGTTTGAGTTGCCAAACGTCAGCCTCGAAACCTTAATGACTTGGAGAAGATCTGCAAAGAGGAGTGGAACAAAATCCCTCCTGAGATGTGTGCAAACCTGGTGGCCAACTACAAGAAACGTCTGACCTCTGTGATTGCCAAAAAGGGTTTTGCCACCAAGTACTAAATTATGTTTTGCAGAGGGGTCAAATACTTATTTCCCTCATTAAAATGCAAATCAATTTATATATTTTTTTTACATGCGTTTATCTGGATTTATTTGTTGTTATTCTGTCTCTCACTGTTCAAATAAACCTACCATTAAAATTATAGACTGATCATTTCTTTGTCAGTGGGCAAACGTTGTCACGTTCGTTGAAGGACGGGTCAGACCAAGGCGCAGCGTGATATGCATACATGTTTATTTTCACTGAATAAACACCACAACAAAACAAGAAACGAAACGTGAAGTCCAAGGTAGCACACACAACATACCTTATCGGAACAAGATCCCACAACTACACAGTGCCAATAGGCTGCCTAAGTATGGTCCCCAATCAGAGACAACGAGCGACAGCTGCCTCTGATTGGGAACCACACCGGCCAACATAGAAATACACATACTAGATAATACAACATAGAACATACACAACAAAGAATATACACACCCTGACTCAACCTATAAGAGTCCCCTGAGTCAGGGCGTGACAGTACCCCCCCCCAAAGGTGCGGACTCCGACCGCACAACATAAACATAACAGGGTAGGGGCCGGGTGGGCATTCCGCCTCGGAGGCGGATCCGGCTCGGGGCGTGACGACCTCTCACTCTCCGTCTCCCTGTTGCGCCCCTGGTCTGGTCTGGACCTCGGCGCGCTACCTCCCCTCTCCTTCCTCCCACGATACGCCAGGCCCTGTCTGGACCCTGGTGTGGGAGACCCCGAACCTGGAGAGGGGCTGACGTCATGGTCTGGACTGGAGCCGCTGACCGGAGCTGGATCAGGCACCGGTGGAGCGGATTGCTCTGGCTCCGGAGTGGAGCCGCTGACCGGAGCTGGATCAGGCACCGGTGGAGCGGACTGCTCTGGCTCCGGAGTGGAACGGGCACGGCCGTGCCGGACTGGACAAACGCACCACTGGTCTGGTGCGAGGAGCCGGAACAGGCCGGGCCGGACTGGCGACGCGCACCACTGGCTTGGTGCGAGGATCAGGAACAGGCCGGGCCGGACTGATGACGCGCACCACTGGCTTGGTGCGAGGAGCAGGAACAGGCCGGGCTGGCGACGCGCTCCACTGGCTTGGTGAGAGGAGCAGGAACAGGCCGGGCCGGGCTGGCGACGCGCACCACTGGCTTGGTGCGAGGAGCAGGAACAGGCCGGGCCGGACTGGCGACGCGCACCACTGGCTTGGTGCGAGGAACAGGAACAGGCCGGGCCGGGCTGGCGACGCGCACCACTGGCTTGGTGCGAGGAGCAGGAACAGGCCGGGCCGGGCTGGCGACGCGCACCACTGGCTTGGTGCGAGGAGCAGGAACAGGCCGGGCCGGGCTGGCGACGCGCACCACTGGCTTGGTGCGAGGAGCAGGAACAGGCCGGGCCGGGCTGGCGACGCGCACCACTGGCTTGGTGCGAGGAGCAGGAACGGGTCGGGCCGTACTGGGAACACGCACCACTGGCTTAGTGCGGGGAGCAGGAACGGGCCGGACCGGACTGGCGACACGCACCACTTGCTTGGTGCGGGGAGCAGGACTGGGTTCCTTTATTAACCCCCGCTCCTTCTGCTGCCTAACCAGCTCCTCTCGCCGTGCCTCTACACTCTCATTCTCCCTTTTAGCCTCCTGTAGCGCCTCCCTCTGACCGAATAACTCCTGCTCCCTCTGAACCAATAGCCCCCGTAACATGGTGGCCTCCTAACCTGCAGACCCGCCCTTTAACGGCCTCCTGCTGCCTCGTTGTCCACACCGTGTGCCCCCCCCCCCAAAAAAAAAATGTTATTGGGGTTGCCTCTCGGGTCTCCTTCGTCGGCACTGTTGGCGCCGTTTCTCCTCTCTATACCGGGCCTCCACTGTCTCCTCCCAAGGACGGCGATCCATCCCACCCTGAATCTCCTCCCAAGTCCAGGATCCCTTACCGTCCAGGATCTCCTCCCAGGTCCAGGCTGTCTGCTCCTGGACACGCTGCTTGGTCCTCGTTTGGTGGGATCTTCTGTCATGTTCGTTGAAGGACGGGTCAGACCAAGGCGCAGCGTGATATGCATACATGTTTATTTTCACTGAATAAACACCACGACAAAACAAGAAACGAAACGTGAAGTCCAAGGTAGCACACACAACATACCTTACACAGAACAAGATCCCACAACTACATAGTGCCAATAGGCTGCCTAAGTACGGTCCCCAATCAGAGACAACGAGCGACAGCTGCCTCTGATTGGGAACCACACTGGCCAACATAGAAATACACATACTAGATAATACAACATAGAACATACACAACAAAGAATATGCACACCCTGACTCAACATATAAGAGTCCCCTGAGTCAGGGCGTGACAAACGTACAAAATCAGCAGGGGATCAAATACTTTTTTCCCTCACTGTAAGTAAGTGAAACTGAAAGTGAAAAGAAAATGACGAAATCTCTTTCCTTCTCTCTTGCTTGTCCTTCATTTTTGAAGAAATTAATTTGTTGAAAACTGTTCAACTATTGTCTTTCTCTCTCTTTGAGTCAACTACTCACAACATTTTATGCACTGCTGTGCTAGCTAGCTGTAGCTTATTATTTCAGTACTAGATTCATTCTCTGATCCTTTGATTGGGTGGACAACATGTCAGTTCATGCTGCAAGAGCTCTGATAGGTTGGAGGACGTCCTAGGTTTTGTATTGAAGCCAATGTACCAAGAGCTACACCATGGTGCTACCCTACAGAGTGCTGTTGAGGCTACTGTAGACCTTTGTTGAAAAAGTCTGTTTTAATCAACTATTTGGTGAATATATTTAGTATAGTTTTATCTAAAAAGATAACTTTTTAAATGTTTTACCATTTAAAAAAAATGAATTTCACTGAGGAGGATGGTCCTCCCCTTCCTCCTCTGAGGAGCCTCCACTGCTCTACATACACGTACACATGGATTTAGTGGCCTGAGGGACCACACTTAATGTGTTGTGAAAAGTGTTGTGAAATGTAATGTCATGTAATATTTTAAATTGTATATAACTGGCTTAATGTTGCTGGACCCCAGGAAGAGTAGCCTTGACAGCAGCTAATGGGGATCCCTAATAAATACAAATACAATACAATAGGAGCAACCTGGTCTCAGAACATTTTGTATTATTCTGTATATAAATCCGAGACACTACATTTAGTATGATATGTTACGTTTGGTATGGTTACATAAGACAGATGGTTATGTAAGGCAAAAATGAAAGGAAGGTGGTTAGTCGGGGTGGCTGGGTAGGCGTATAACGCAAATGTCTAGCAACCCAAAGGTTGCGAGTTTGAATCTCATCACGGACAACTTTAGCATTTCAGCTAATTAGCAACTTTTCAACTACTTGCTACATTTTAGCTACTTTGCAACTACTTAGCATGTTAGCTAACCCATTCCCTAACCCTAACCATAACCCTTTTAGCTAACCCTTCCCCTAACCTTAACCATTTAACCTAACTACTAAACGTAACCCTAATCCCTAGCCTCGCTAAAGTTAGTGAGCTAGCTAACGTTAGCCACCTAGCTAGAATTCGTAACATATCATACGTTTAGCAAATTCATAACATATTGTACGTTTAGCAAATTGGTAACATACAGTGGGGAGAACAAGTATTTGATGCACTGCCAATTTTGCAGGTTTTCCTACTTACAAAGCATGTAGAGGTCTGTAATTTTTATCATAGGTACACTTCAAGTGTGAGAGACGGAATCTAAAACAACAATCCAGAAAATCACATTGTATGATTTTTAAGTAATTCATTTGCATTTTATTGCATGACATAAGTATTTGATCACCTACCAACCAGTAAGAATTCCGGCTCTCACAGACCTGTTAGTTTTTCTTTAAGAAGCCCTCCTGTTCTCCACTCATTACCTGTATTAACTGCATCTGTTTGAACTCGTTACCTGTATAAAAGACACCTGTCCACACACTCAATCAAACAGACTCCAACCTCTCCACAATGGCCAAGACCAGAGAGCTGTGTAAGGACATCAGGGATAAAATTGTAGACCTGCACAAGGCTGGAATGGGCTACAGGACAATAGGCAAGTAGCTTGGTGAGAAGGCAACAACTGTTGGCGCAATTATTAGAAAATGGAAGAAGTTCAAGATGACGGTCAATCACCCTCGGTCTGGGGCTCCATGCAAGATCTCACCTCGTGGGGCATCAATGATCATGAGGAAGGTGAGGGATCAGCCCAGAACTACACGACAGGACCTGGTCAATGACCTGAAGAGAGCTGGGACCACAGTTTCAAAGAAAACCATTAGTAACACACTACGCCGTCATGGATTAAAATCCTGCAGCGCACGCAAGGTCCCCCTGCTCAAGCCAGCGCATGTCCAGGCCCGTCTGAAGTTTGCCAATGACCATCAGGATGATCCAGAGGAGGAATGGGAGAAGGTCATGTGGTCTGATGAGACAAAAATACAGCTTTTTGGTCTAAACTCCACTCGCCGTGTTTGGAGGAAGAAGAAGGATGAGTACAACCCCAAGAACACCATCCCAACCGTGAAGTATGGAGGTGGAAACATCATTCTTTGGGGATGCTTTTCTTCAAAGGGGACAGGACGACTGCACCGTATTGAGGGGAGGATGGATGGGGCCATGTATCGCGAGATCTTGGCCAACAACCTCCTTCCCTCATTTAGAGCATTGAAGATGGGTCGTGGCTGGGTCTTCCAGCATGAGAACGACCCGAAACACACAGCCAGGGCAACTAAGGAGTGGCTCCGTAAGAAGCATCTCAAGGTCCTGGAGTGGCCTAGCCAGTCTCCAGACCTGAACCTAATAGAAAATCTTTGGAGGGAGCTGAAAGTCCGTATTGCCCAGCGACAGCCCCGAAACCTGAAGGATCTGGAGAAGGTCTGTATGGAGGAGTGGGCCAAAATCCCTGCTGCAGTGTTTGCAAACCTGGTCAAGACCTACAGGAAACGTATGATCTCTGTAATTGCAAACAAAGGTTTCTGTACCAAATATTAAGTTCTGCTTTTCTGATGTATCAAATACTTATGTCATGCAATAAAATGCAAATTAATTACTTAAAAATCATACAATGTGATTTTCTGGATTTTTGGATAAAAATTACAGACCTCTACATGTTTTGTAAGTAGGAAAACCTACAAAATCGGCAGTGTATCAAATACTTCTTCTCCCCACTGTATAATACGAATTGTAATGTGTAACATATCATGTAAAATGGGTGATGGACATCCACAAATTAATACATACCATATGAAATGCAACATGCCTCGGGTTTACGTACAGAATAATATGAAATGCTCTGAGACCAGGTTGATAGGGGACATTGGTGCAGGAAGGGGGCAGTGTATTTCTGATATAGTGAAGCTAGAGACAAGGGAACCGACTTTAGACACCACAGCCTATGTTCCAAATGACACCCTATTTCCTACATAGTGCACTACTTTTGACCAGGGCCCATAGGGAATAGGGTGTAATTTGGGACATATTCCTGTCTCTCTCTCTGAAGCCTGGGGAGAGGATCTCGCCAGTCTTAGCTAACACTCAATATGGGGTCTCATTCCAAAGTGCTACTGTTTTAATTGTCATCATACAGCACTGTGCAAACATCCACGCAACCCAGATGGCTAGGCTGATTCTTGTCTAGTGGGAGAAACAGCTATGTGCCAATAGCCAGACTGTCTGGACGACTAGTGCCATTAAAGCCATACAATGAGATTGCTCAGTGAAGAAGAAGAACCCTAAACCACTAAAGTTCCTCTGCCATGTTAGCAGTCCGAGGTTGGGCTTAACCTCATAAATCACTGGTGTGAGACGCAGCCATAAACAGCAACCTTTAGAGGCAGGCAGGGTCTCAGCTGGGCTCCCTGAGGAGAAGCTGTGGCCTGGATGATTATAGATCTACAGATGATGACGTCGGAGGATTCCTGCAACCGAGCATGTGGCGGAGGGAACATAAACACAATGCTGATGTATTTCACATTCAATGGCACTGTTTAAAAAGAAATTATACATGAAAAGGCCACAGTGGAATATGTTTGGTGAGGGTGTCAGAGGGGTCTCTCTCTCTCTCTCTCTCTCTCTCTCTCTCTCTCTCTCTCTCTCTCTCTCTCTCTCTCTCTCTCTCTCTCTCTCTCTCTCTCTCTCTCTCTCTCTCTCTCTCTCTCTCTCTCTCTCTCTCTCTCTCTCTCTCTCTCTCTCATAATCATGTTTTCAGGAATAACAGAATGCTCAAGGTAATTTGCATCCCTGTGTCCTGGGGGTAAATTTGGTCACCGAAGCTGCCCCCATCTGCATTTTTGTCAAAATTGAGTTATTGACATAGCCTTGTTCTGTTAAATGTTCTCCTCTGTATAGTACTCTAAATACCCCAATTCATGTTGCTAAGTTGAAAAGAATACAATATAAAAATTGTTGACACCATTCAAATCAGTCAGTGTATGGGACTTTCAAGCCAATTATCTCAGAATCATCTTTTTGCAAATATAACCTTATAGTCCCAAGCTCTCGATATATCAATCGACATACAAAATCAAATTATATGCATTGCATACTAACTATGAAATAATTCAAATATGGCCTCTCAGGTGGAGAGGACATATTTACATTAAAACACTCAACGTTTCTGAACCACCAATAACACAATAATATAATCTATCTACATCTTACTTATCCATGATCAGATCATGGTCAAATTAAATCAAAAGGAGAACAACAAAGAGTCCAAGATGATTTTGATGTTGAGACAGCATAGTGTTCATTGGAAAGTAATATGCACAAGGAACCATGCACCAATTAAACACAAAGGAATCCATTTAAGGAAATGCAGCACATCTACAGATTTATGCAAATCAGGCTTTCACATGCGCTCTGTACATTTGTTAACTTGCTGTTGCCTGAGGCTGTAGACAGCTCCACACACATGAAAGGAAAGGAGGGAGTCAGACCAGCCCACTGCTGCACACGGAGGGAGCTGCCTGCCTTCCTGCTTGCCTGCCTGCTGCAGCTAGCACAGGGACCATTGATCTATCTCCTCCTCCTCACAGAACAATAGAGGAAATGCCAGTGCTGTCTTTTATCAATCCAGGGATAAGTGAGATGAAGGCTAATATCAAGCATTAGGATGTTTAGGGTGATACTATATCAAACTGGGCTGCTCTGTTCCATTTCATAACATCGATAATGTATCGACATACAACTCCAAATAATATGAGTTCAGAGTTGCTAAGGGGGATGTTGTCATTATAATTCAATGATGGGTAAATAGAATAACATATTATGTTGTATGCACCCAATATGGTTGATTTTTGTTTGGTTATTTTCAAAGGCAGTTTATATATTTAAAAAAAGCTGGTAATTTAATTATTTACATTTCCTCTTTTAAACATGTATTTATAAAATGTTACAGTATTACCAAAAGACAAAAGCTGACAATTTTGTGTTGATTTGATGCTTGCAAGAAACAGCACATGAATTCATCTGACATTAGTCCGACAACATAAACTGAGTATACAAAACATTAAGAACACCTGCTCTTTCCATGACAGATTGGCCAGGTGAATCCAGGTGAAAGCTATGATCCCTCATTGATTTCACTTGTTAAATCCACTTCAATCAGTGTAGATGAAGGGGAGGAAACAGGTTAAAGAAGGATTTTAAAGCTTTGAGACAATTGAGACATGGATTGTGTATGTGTGCCATTCAGTGTGAATGGGCAAGACAAAATATTTAAGTGCCTTTGAATGGGGTATGGTAGTAGGTGCCAGGCTCACCGATTTGTGTCAAGAACTGCAACGCTGCTGGGTTTTTCACGCTCAACAACTTCTCGTGTGTATCAAGAATGGTCCACCACCCAAAGGACATCCAGCCAACTGTGGGAAGCACTGGAGTCAACGTGTGTGGGTGGGGGGGATGGCAACTCAATATTACAAAGGTGTTCCTAATGTTTGGTATACTCACTGTATATCAGTCCCTTTTGTCTGCCATAATTACTCAACAGAATGATGGACATACAGCTGAATAGGGGCACAACTTTTTGGTGTAATTCCAGTCATGCACTATGGAGGCATAATCAAGTACTTTCACCCTCGCTGTCAATCACAATCCTCCGCCGAATTATTCATAAAAGCATATTTTATTTATGGCTGCATTTTCCCATTCTACCTACAAGTTTGCAGAAGCCCTAGCTCTGGCAGAGACAGAGCTGCCAGGGCACCTCACAGAGACAGAGATGCTTCCATCTCTCATACAAGCGGAGGAAGCCAAGGGGGTGTGGGTCCACGTTAGGCAGACATCCTTATTATTTATATATAGTAGTATCTGTTGAGATCTTCAAGCATTTTCATATGTAAAACATTAGCTCTGTTATCTGGGAAAATCCATGAAGCAGGTTATACAGTAGTTGTAGGTAGACATAGTGCACATATAATTATATTCATCTGAAATCAGAGTGCAAGAAGATTTCAACTTGGAGATATCATGCTTTATTTGTACTATAAATAATCTAAATTGACCTAACGAAAACATAGTTTGAAAGTACCTTTGTAGGCGAAACACGATATGCAGCTCTCACATTTCAGAGGCTAAATTTAGCCTAATTAACT
Source organism: Coregonus lavaretus (assembly GCF_964263955.1). Classification (NCBI taxonomy): domain Eukaryota; kingdom Metazoa; phylum Chordata; class Actinopteri; order Salmoniformes; family Salmonidae; genus Coregonus; species Coregonus lavaretus. Next base: position 14,579,174 of record NC_140003.1, read on the forward strand.
AACTTCATCTTAATGAATACGGACTCCTGCAAGCTATCTCGGAAATAGAACTAGGATCATCATCACCAGACAAACTCAGTTATCCATATACAAAACAGCATCAGTCATTTACTCACATGATTTTCTTTGTTACTAGAATATCTACTGTAAATTAAAATCTAATACAGTCCATGATGTTTAATGCAGTGGGATGCAAAAATATGAATACATAGTTTATCATATAGTTATACTCATAGAAATATAATGATTATTCTAATTATGTGGTTATACTAAATCAACACTTGGTGATTCATACATTTACTGTATCAAATATTATTATTTTTTGACAGTATTACAACTTCTCTGACTAATGATCTGACAAAATAAAAACATATACCACAATGGTAGTCAATTTACCAAAGAGTTTTCCCCCACATTAAAACGGGTTGCCATAGTGATGGCAGGCATAACGAGCAGCTTAACTGCATGATGGAAATCATTTGTTGAGAATTCATTCAGAGAAAGATGACATCTTTATTTTCCTTGGAATCAAAACAAATTGATAAAAATTCACTTCCAAATTAAAACATGTCTTGATAATATGCAGGCCCATTACCAATGAGAGTACATCAAATGAGATAGTTAGCATAATTATGGTACTGTGTCTATGACATTCAGAGTATTTAACATACAGTACTAAAATGCAGGATTCCAGGGCAATATGTTTATGTGGTCTGGGCTCCAGTAACTAACTGTTCATGTCAGATCCTAGTCATTTATTTCCAGTGACACAAAATAAACTACAAGACCTTGTAAATAGAACCATCACTTTAAGCTCATCTAAATAAAAGAAAAAAAAATCAAGTCAACCTATAATAAGCAGGAGAGAGAAAGCGCTTTCCACATTGATGTCATGGCAACATCTCATGGGAGCCTGCCAAACCCTGAACAACCCTGCTAGCCTGTACAGAGCCAGACCAAAGACCCTCAAGGACTAGTCACATCAGAAACATTGAGATTAGACACCAACATTCCTTCTGAGAGTGAGACAATGATTATGTTTATATGAGTTGATATTTGTGCTGTTTGACTTAATTCAATACTGGAATACATATTAAGTCTAAAGAATGGATTGACATGGTCTTTCAATTTCAAGAGGGGTGTTAAATTAGTTGAGACATTAAAGCCTTAAGGTGAGAAAATAAGAATATCATCAGATCAATGTTTCTCCAAGATAGATAAAAAAAAGTGTCACATTTTTGTGATTTTGTTCCCTGAACAATAAACAGACAATGTCCTGTTGAGCCTAAGGACATGCTTCCTACAGGGCAGAACATTCCAACTGATAAACAAGATGTGAATCGGTGATCTAAAGCACAAGCTACTCCCTACCCAAAACAATCTTCTAGTCTGACCTTTTTGCCTGTTTTACAAGTCACTATGAATGGAGCTGCAGGTCAAGTTTAAAGCTAAGCATGAATCCCTGTCATTTCCACATAAAAGGAGGCCAAATTGATTTGGCTCTGAATGTGAACCTCTGTGTGAAAACTACTCACCCGCGCAGGAGTCATGCAGGGAGATTCTACTCTGTACTGTTATCTTTAAAAGCCGTGCCACCTTCCCTGTGAATCTTTAATAGACCCCATTCAATGTGACAGAGCCCAAGCCATCTGTGCTACAATATGTAATAGCAATGCATGGCAGATTCAATGTACCAGATTAATGATCCAGCCTAGCACCCAGTAAATAAATTTAGTGAATGTTTCAATGTCCTTTAACTATGTCACATATACTAATTAAATCATATTCCCGTGAGGACAGGTTGTTGACCGATTAGATAGACAAACAGATGGATCAGGGAGGAAAGAATTCACAGCCAAGATAAGAGGAGGCGCTCCACTCTTGCCTCACAGATCTCTTTGCTGGAATGAGTGTGTGTGTGTGTGTGTACAGAGATGTCTCAGTGGCTCCTTCCTGTTTGACAAAAGAGGATGGTTGAGGCACAACAAAGGGGGTAGTGCTGGATAACGAGGCATGTTGCCATATTCAAACCCAGTTCACCGCTTCACTGGCACTGCGTGTCTCCCCAGCTGCTGCCAATGCTGACATCCAATTACATGACCTTTGCTATCTAACCCATTTTGATAAGGCATTGAATAATCAGCCTTGCAATTATACCTAACATCTAGTGCTATTTTTCGGTTTTTAAACAACTAATTGACCGACGTCGGTTCAATTATTGAAATTCCATTTAGATCTTAAATTTTTTTTGGAGCTCAATGCACCGTTTCTCTAGAGATAAATCAGATCAAGCCCGAACTGTGCGATGTATGAGTTATAGTTTCCAACAGGCTAATATTCTACATAGTTTAGCGCAGAAAACATGGTAATTAACTACAATGCCCATAATCCATTGCGTTCCTACTTGTCCGGTCTGTGTGGGCACCGAGACGGAGAGAAGAGAAAAAAACGCCCGATCGAGAGGTATAGAGAGCAGTTGCTTCGTGAGGTATCTCTACCTGAAAATACGTGATCTAAGTGATTGATAGTTAGTATTCAACAGTCATAAAAGTATGCCTTATTTACTTTGAAAAACTACTAAAATGTTGATTTCGTCAGACAGCATAGGAAGCAGCTCAGACAGCATAGGAAGCAGCTCTATAGAGATGAGATGATGACCTGGAATGAAATAATAAGGTAATCAAATAAAACAAATGTAATATACACAACAACTGAAATATTTTATTAAAATAATGTAAATAAATTATGGTTAATAAGTGATAAGCTAAACAAACAATCAAAACCGAAATAAAAAAAGTGATTATTTTTTAATAATCTTACCGAAACGACCTCAAAAACCACAAATGTTTTGCTATTCTAAAAGGGTACTCAGCATACTGATGTTTACTACTGCTCGGTAAAGGCACATCCACCATCAAGGACTACCTTTTCAGCAATTATCAACAAGGCCCTATAATGTAAGCCATTGGGTGTTTCACAGCATTAAATGCCATTGGAAAACGATCTCATGTACTGTAGATTCTGACACATTGCAGCATGTATTGAGAACCTAATGTCTTATTATAATCTCATAATGATCATGACTGAATAATAGCCAACATGCACATATCATAGATGCTTCAATGTGTTTGTATTCATTTAATATGCCAGAAGCTGTGCCTTGTCTAACAATTCCTGACTAAAGTTGTTCCTATTTCATAACCAGTCTGTATTTAGTAGAAACTGTAACACAGTTGTCTCTCTAAATATCAAGATCAAATCTTACCATTGCTTGTTGAGAGATTTTGTAGCAAAACTGCAACAGCTATGCAAGCTTTAATTGATTCTCAGAGCCAAACAATTCAACATGTCAGCCCAAACCAAAGGCAGGTGGCATCACATTTCTGCATTCCACAGCAAAACATGACATGTTAGACAGTACAAAAGAGAGAGACAATAGACTTAGCTAGTCTTACCTTAAAAAAAAGATGTAGGTATGCTGTAGCGAATTGTCTCTATTCTGCAGAGGAAGAAAAAAACAACATTTAGATGTAAATGAGCCTAGAGTTAACTATTATTTCCAGAGGCAGTGTAGCAACCAGGGTGCCACGTAAAATCAGGTTGAAAGTGACTATAAAATATAACCACCAATGAACTCAAGGTGATACAGGTTACAGAGAATACGGTGCATTACATAATTTTTCACTGGGAAGGTCTGTAAAGATTGACCCGTTGGAAATGATATGTTTTTCATTATTCCTTTGAATAATAGTCACAGAAACATTAAAAATAACTACTGTAAATGAATACATTGTTCAGTTAAACATGGAAAATGTCCCTTATCAAGCCAGCAAGCTCTGGTATAGAAAGAAATATGGGAAAAATATGGAAAATATATGTTGATCATTAAAATCATGGTAATAGCCGATTGGCAGTGCTCTTTCTGCACTAACCCTCTCAGTAAGAGAGAGAGATTGAGATCTCCCACTGGAGGCAGGAGTGGAGTGTGCACTCTGACTGACACAGATCCATGTTCTCCAGGAGGACTCTGCATGGAGCCAGCCTCTCCCTCTCCCACTCCCAGATCTCACTGCTCTGCATGGGAGCATTTTAGTCACTTGGGTTCACATGTGTATGTACACATACTAATAACACACACAGGCATGCATTTAAAACACACACACACACACGATATTCAATTATATGCCCCGAAATATGCACAGATCATTTCCAACGGGTACTGGACAAGATCTAAAACCACAACATCTGGAGGCAGCAATTATTTAGCTAAACACAACGACAATCATACCGTCAATGAAAACTGTGATCAAACACATAATTTAACTCTATGCCAGATTGATAAGGATAATGATCCTCAAGTTGCGGCACATACCATTCATTTCATGTTTCAGCCTTTGCAATGACTGCTTGTTCAATGACACCCCACTCTCTGAGTAGCCTAATTAAGCATGCAAATTATACGTTTTCTTTCGTAGAGAATATCATTCACTCCATTCATAAAAAAGCTTTTTTAGGCGCACCCTAATTAAGATTGCCTACCTGGCACAGTTGTGTCGCATCCACAGTGCACATTCATAGGCAGTTCTTCCGGTTGCTCTTGGAACAATAGTGCAGCATCGGTCTGACAGCTACATCAGCAACGTGACTTCCCTCAACCAATCATTTCACATGGTTAAAGGAATCAGGAATCGTCCTCTAAAACCTTTGTACACGATTTTGCATACGGTAGGCAAAGCTGGGAAGACAATGTGCACCAATGCTAGCAACTGTAGCCAAAGGTAATATGGCCTCTATAAGCTCAAATTGGATACAATTGTATCTTTTCAAGTCAACAGTGTCGAACTTCATGTATGAATAACCTAATTCCCAGGCTATTTGCGGAAGTGTCTGGGAACGAGGTTAGTGTATGAATGACAATGAAAAATAATCACGTTGGGGTTGTTCTCCTACCACATATAATTTCAATTGAAAGTATTCATAAATAACCTATGAATACAGTCACTACTGTCTTTTCTGTTTTAATGCTCAATGTATTCTGTTATTGACAAAACATTGTAGGGGAGAGTGGGGTAAGTTTACATTCAGCATCACTCTGTCAAGGGAAATGTAGTATTCTTTCTAACAAAGATATCTGTATACTTCAGGATGTTGTGTATCCCTGAAATAATGTAAACATTACACGTTTAGAAACAGCTTGTCCAAAAAAAAGTGCTCTCTTGGCACAACTTACCTACACATGTCTGTACTTAATAAAATCTTAGCACTACCTTTTTTAAAACCATGTCTATCTTTATTTCCCAAACACAATTCAACACAATCCCAATCACGTTTTTTCTTTTAATCATTTAAGCATCTTTTAAAGCTGCAATATGTAACTTTTTGGGCGACCTGACCAAATTCACATAGAAATTAGTTACAGATCTGTCATTCTCATTGAAAGCAAGTCTAAGAAGCCATAGATATGTTCTATGTGTGATATTTCTATGCTTCCTGTTCTTAACTTTTGTTTTTGCTTTTACTTTCGTTTTTGTATACCATCTAAAAACATCTGAAAATACTATATTTTTGGTTGTTGAAAATATATTTCACAGCGGTTTAGATGGTACAATGATTCTCGACACTATATATTGCTTGTTTTGTCACATAAAATGAAATTAGGTGAACTATTAGAATTTTAGGAAAATGGCAGAGAGATTTCTGCATATTGCACCTATAACACCTAACAAACACTTTTTTAACATGTTTAACATAGGCCAGGCCCTGTTGTTACCTCATATCCCAGTTATAATGCCTTGCATTATCCCTGGGAAGAGAACACTTCAATTTGCTCAACTTGCCATTGGCTCAACTTACCCCAAGGCAAACATTTTGACTATATTATCTCACAGCTACAAGGATGCACTTTCATGCTAGGTTTAGGTCCTCATTGAAGCTTATAGATACCCCAACTGATGTATAGAACTATTATCTACTTTGGTTTAGATACAAGGGTCATGAAACTAACACAATAAATTAATTTGACTTGGTAAAAATCAGTTTTTTGGACCTAAGTTGCGTAACACTTTTTCCATACGCTTTCTTCCTTCATAGACTCCATTAAATGATGGCCTCTTCCTAAATATTTGGTCAAATTATTAATTTTATGTATGGTTTCATAGAAACAAAGGGGGCTCAATGTACTGGACTCTCCCCTAGTGGTATAAATTACATAGACCTAGAAATAAATGTTTTTATACACAAATATTGTGTATATTGTGTTAAATATTTGGGAAGCTATCAAAAATATAGCCTCATGTTTACCACAAAGACTTAAGTTTCTGACTGTTGCAGATTGCTGAAGTACACTGTCATCTAGTGGACACTATATGAAGATACATTACTTTCTCAAAACGTGTGAGAGACGTTTACCACAGTATTGCACACCCTCTATTAACCAATTCCATGTAGGCATATGGAAGGGACTCAGAAGACCAACTTCTGTGTGATCCTAGGTCGAAGACGGTACACGTGTGCAGTAGCCTATGCATTTAATTCTAAGTGGACACCCAAGTTATATGTACACAATGCTCTCTCTACCACCATGGCAGCTGTGTGCGGCATGTGCTTCTCTGAAAGAACAGTAGATGATGCTAGTAGCTCACTTACAGCAGGGATGGGTAGAAATACTCAAGATGTTATGGTATTCATTCATTATGCAGTGATCATTATTTTACACATTCTCATTTACAGCAACGACCTGGGGAATAGTTACATTTTCAGTGCTGCTTCCTTAACTATTGTATATTTACATTTACATTTTAGTCATTTAGCAGACGCTCTTATCCAGAGCGACTTACAGTTAGTGAATACATATTTTTTTATACTGGCCCCCCGTGGGAATCGAACCCACAACCCTGGCGTTGCAAACGCCATGCTCTACCAACTGAGCTACATCCCTGCCGGCCATTCCCTCCCCTACCCTGGACGACGCTAGGCCAATTGTGCGCCGCCCATGAGTCTCCCGGTCACGGCCGGCTGCGACAGAGCCTGGATTCGAACCAGGATCTCTAGTGGCACAGTTAGCACTGCGATGCAGTGCCTTAGACCACTGCGCCACTCAGGAGACTGCAATTCATCTACAAGAGGCCTGAATAGAGATGACACTTATAATTCACTGCAAATTACCAATTAACATCCAATTGGTTTGGACTATTTGTGTATTATGAACTAAATGATTACATTATGTAAGTTCATTGTTTCAATTGGATGAATACTGTAGTCATAAATGGTTTAAATGAGGGAAAACCATAAGGGAACCCGTGTCATTACACTACTCAGATTGAATGTGTAATTCTCTGACACAGATGCAACAGTGTCTGTGTAGTAGATTATATTGTAGAGGAGGTTTGGGTTATTACTGTAACTAACATGCTATTGCCCATTTCACTCTCACTGCACTCTCCCAGCATTGTCATTGGGCTAAAAGAGATCCCCCCACCAAAAAACCCCACATCTAATCGTTCAGCCTCCATACCTCATTTACATTGGCACTCAAGCGAGTCTGCAGGAATTGTTAAAAATACTTTTTGTGATACATTGCAGTGACTACAGTATGAATTGTGTGAAGAGCTACCATAATATAATATTGTGTTTTATTAGTACTACCAGAAAAAAAACGATTTACTCTATTACTTTGACATTAATGAAGTGAACTACATTTTTAATTTCCCTCATCCTTGTTTTATTCAGGGTGGCTATTTGTTTGGGCATCCCCATTAGCATTCATCTAAAGTATTGCCTCTGTAGTGCTTATTAATTTAGCCCCTGGCACATTACAATATCGTATAATTATAACCAATATGTTTATATTCTATGAGAAACAAGGTGCTCATTATTGACTACTGTCTATAATGGACCGGTTAAGGGGGAACTCCAAGTCAACAAGAAGATAAGGGAGGTTGAGTATTTCAGAAGTAAGACCGAAGAATCCCTCAGCACAGCAAACTGTGAGTATATTGTTCTCTCATGTTATTATTTTTTTATTCAATTTATGTGGACGGAGATATGGCATTTGGATCATTTTGTAAAAAAGCTTTATGTAACTTGAGCTGGATGGATTGTATGCTGTAAGGCTTGTATGTCTCTAGAGCAGGTCTAAATTGAAATGCACTCATAAAAGAAATTGAGACAAAGTGGAGTTCTGAATGAATTTGTCTCAATATAGGTGCACCATTTCTTTCTGTGACACCATAAACATTTATGGAAGTGTGTAATTTATATACATAAGAGCAGATGGCCCACTGTTACCAAGCGATACAGCCCAGCTCTTTTTAAAAAATATAAGCCATCATACATCAGCTAACCTAACGTAGCAGGCGTAAAAGCAACGCCTGAAATCTAGATCCCCTACAAACTGGTCTTGACTAGAAGAAAAAAAACTGTCAAGGGAGGTTCTCTTCTGCACTGTTCAACCAATCTAGTAAATGTGGAGGAGGAGTTAAGATGGAGTGTTGCCTTGATAACGTCCAAAATCAGAAGTCGCGTCACAGGCTCTCTTTCCATTTCAGCTGAAAACCGGAACATCCGGTTGTTGGGGTCTCTATACACCAGCAGACATGATATCCTCTTTCATGTTTCATCCATCCCACCTTTTACAATCATAAGTACTCTACATAAAAGCACTAGGGATAGTGTCAAAGCCTAAGCAAGTGATGAGGTTACCTGAATAAAACATGGCCTGAGTACCACTTTAATTACCACATACATTCGTCATTCAATAAGCATCACAAGGAGGATTGGATAATGTAAAAATAAATAAAAAAATCCTATTTTTTTGTTGTTGCTGAAAACATTTTCAGTGAATGAGGAGATAAACAGGCAAAAGCACTCAGTGTCTCTGTGGGGTTTATGATGACAACTATGAGATGATTGAAGGTAACTGAGGACCTATGCGCTTAGATTTGTCTCACTCATTTATATGATTATGATTCCACTGTAGCCTATTTGTGATGATTAGTCAACATGCTCTCGGAGCCTAGTCTACCCTGTGGCAGGTTGTGTATCTGGTTTATTGATTTAGGTGCATTCTTTTATTTTTTCTCACATTCTGATATAATACTTTGTTAGAATCATGTGCGTTCTGTCATGTTAGAGGTAATTCAAACAGTCTGATATCCTTGGGTGTTACTCCTACAATATACACTGAACAAAAATATAAACGCAACAAGTAAAGTGTTGGTACCATGTTTTATGAGCTGAAATAACAGATCCCAGAAATGTTCCTTACGCACAAAAAGCTTATTTCTCTAATTTTGTGCACACATTTCTTTACATCTCTGTTAGTTAGCATTTCTTCTTTGCCAAGATAATCCATCCACCTGACAGGTGTGGAATATCAAGAAGCTGATTAAACAGCATGATCATTACACAGGTGCACCTTGTACTGGGGACAATAAAAGGCCACTTTAAAATGTGCAGTTTTGTCACACAACACAATGCCACAGATGTCTCAAGTTTTGAGGGAGCGTGCAATTGGATTGCTGACTGCAGAAGTGTCCACCAGGGCTGTTGCCAGATAATTTAATGTTTATTTTTCTACAATAAGCCGCCTCCAACAACGTTTTAGAGAATTTGGCAGTACATCCAATCGGCCTCACAACCGCAGACCACGTGTAACCATGCCAGCCCAGGACCTCCACATCCGGCTTTTCATCTGCGGGATCGTCTGAGACCAGCCACCCAGACAGCTGATGAAACTGTGGATTTGCACAACTGAAGAATTTCTGCAGAAAACCGTCTCAGGCAAGCTCATCTGCGTGCTCGTTGTCCTCACCAGGGTCTTGACCTGACTGCAGTTTGGCGATGTAACCGACTTCAGTGGGCAAATGCTCACCTTCGGTGGCCACTGGCACGCTGGAGAAGGGAGATGGCATGGCGTCGTGTGGGCGAGCGGTTTGCTGATGTCAATGTTGTGAACAGAGTGCCCCATGGTGGCGGTGGGGTTATGGTATGGGCAGGCATAAGCTACAGACAATGAACACAATTGCATTTTATCGATGGCAATTTGAATGCACAGAGATAACGTGACGAGATCCTGAGGCCCATTGTCGTGCCATTCATCCACCGCCATCACCTTATGTTTCAGCATGTTAATGCACGGCCCCATGTCGCAAGGATCTGTACAGAATTCCTGGAAGCTGAAAATGTCCCAGTTCTTGCATATTCACCAGACATATCACCCATTGAGCATGTTTGGGATGCTCTGGATCGACGTGTGCGACAGCGGGTTCCAGTTCCCGCAACTTCACACAGCCATTGAAGAGGAGTGGGACAACATTCCACAGGCCACAATCAACAGCCTGATCAGCTCTATGCGAAGGAGATGTCGCGCTGCATGGTGGTCACACCAGATACTGACTGGTTTTCTGATCCACGACCCTACTTTTAAAAAAAAGGTATCTGTGATCAACAGATGCATACAGTGGGGAAAAAAGTATTTAGTCAGCCACCAATTGTGCTAGTTCTCCCACTTAAAAAGATGAGAGAGGCCTGTAATTTTCATCATAGGTACACGTCAACTATGACAGACAAATTGAGAATTATTTTTCCTGAAAATCACATTGTAGGATTTTTAATGAATTTATTTGCAAATTATGGTGGAAAATAAGTATTTGGTCACCTACAAACAAGCAAGATTTCTGGCTCTCACAGACCTGTAACTTCTTCTTTAAGAGGCTCCTCTGTCCTCCACTCGTTACCTATATTAATGGCACCTGTTTGAACTTGTTATCAGTATAAAAGACACCTGTCCACAACCTCAAACAGTCACACTCCAAACTCCACTATGGCCAAGACCAAAGAGCTGTCAAAGGACACCAGAAACAAAATTGTAGACCTGCACCAAGCTGGGAAGACTGAATCTGCAATAGGTAAGCAGCTTGGTTTGAAGAAATCAACTGTGGGAGCAATTATTAGGAAATGGAAGACATACAAGACCACTGATAATCTCCCTCGATCTGGGGCTCCACGCAAGATCTCACCCCGTGGGGTCAAAATGATCACAAGAACGGTGAGCAAAAATCCCAGAACCACACAGGGGGACCTAGTGAATGACCTGCAGAGAGCTGGGACCAAAGTAACAAAGCCTACCATCAGTAACACACTACGCCACCAGGGACTCAAATCCTGCAGTGCCAGACGTGTCCCCCTGCTTAAGCCAGTACATGTCCAGGCACGTCTGAAGTTTGCTAGAGTGCATTTGGATGATCCAGAAGAGGATTGGGAGAATGTCATATGGTCAGATGAAACCAAAATAGAACTTTTTGGTAAAAACTCAACTCGTCGTGTTTGGAGGACAAAGAATGCTGAGTTGCATCCAAAGAACACCATACCTACTGTGAAGCATGGGGGTGGAAACATCATGCTTTGGGGCTGTTTTTCTGCAAAGGGACCAGGACGACTGATCCGTGTAAAGGAAAGAATGAATGGGGCCATGTATCGTGAGATTTTGAGTGAAAACCTCCTTCCATCAGCAAGGGCATTGAAGATGAAACGTGGCTGGGTCTTTCAGCATGACAATGATCCCAAACACACTGCCCGGGCAACGAAGGAGTGGCTTCGTAAGAAGCATTTCAAGGTCCTGGAGTGGCCTAGCCAGTCTCCAGATCTCAACCCCATAGAAAATCTTTGGAGGGAGTTGAAAGTCCGTGTTGCCCAGCGACAGCCCCAAAACATCACTGCTCTAGAGGAGATCTGCATGGAAGAATGGGCCAAAATACCAGCAACAGTGTGTGAAAACCTTGTGAAGACTTACAGAAAACGTTTGACCTGTGTCATTGCCAACAAAGGGTATATAACAAAGTATTGAGAAACTTTTGTTATTGACCAAATACTTATTTTCCACCATAATTTGCAAATAAATTCATAAAAAATCCTACAATGTGATTTTCTGGAGAAAAAAATTCTCATTTTGTCTGTCATAATTGACGTGTAACTATGATGAAAATTACAGGCCTCTCTCATCTTTTTAAGTGGGAGAACTTGCACAATTGGTGGCTGACTAAATACTTTTTTTCCCCACTGTATCTGTGTTCCCAGTCATGTGAAATCCATAGATTAGGGCCTAATGAATTCATTTCAATTGACTGATTTTCTTATATGAACTGTTACTCAGTAAAATCGTAGAAATTGTTGCACGTTGCATTTATATTTTGGTTCAGTGTAGAAATATCAGAATTATTGAATTCAAGTAACACAGCACTGGAAATGGAATGTTTGTGCTCTCGCTACTATGTATTTGCAGCCCTCAAGAACAAATAAGATTTGTTTTAATGGCCTAAGATTCAAACTCAAAATACATTATTCCTGCAAGTCAAAGCCATTTGACTCCATTAAAATTGATAAGAATGGGGATCTATGGATGACTCACCCTATTGATACAGTATGTGACCATTTAAAAACATTAAACATGACATATACTTTGTTCCAGAATTGGGTGACCCTTACCTCTCATTACTACTATCTGATAGCAGTGTGATTAGGGAGGGGGCGACTGAGGCGAAGGGAAAGTTTAGGTCAGGCTTTGTGTATTGTGAACATGTGGCTATGAGAGGATTAGGCTTGTCTTGATTTGTGTAACTCTGGGATAGAGCAGGATTAGGACAGACATAACAGCAACACTAATTGCTAGCCTAATGTTGCCCTGACCGCAACTTGCACGAAGTTTTGCTCCTCTGTAGGAAAAAGCCAAACCTCGTACTGTGTGAGATGGCAAGGCTCACAGTGACCACTGATTAGAATGCCCAGTGAGTTCACACTCTCTCTGTCCAGGATTGACCTGGTTAATATGTCTGGGATTAATGTCTGTCACTTCTGTCTGTGTCTAATTTGCTCCAGTAATATATTTTGTCCTTCCCTGTATTATAAATAATGAGTGTTAATAACACATGCCCTCTTATCATTTTATTTACAGCCACCATCTTGTCCCCCTCTGTCTGTGTGGATTGTTTAATTCACTTTTATCCAGAATCCGATTATTGCTGCGGTCTCGTTTGCAACAAGGTGACCTGATATAAATAATGAGCATGTCTCACACTGATGGTAATTATATTGGAGCAAGTTGTGGCATTGTGACTGAACTCATGACATTTAATTCTGTAGATTAGGGGATTCAAAAGCCAATCAAATTGTCAGTAATTTCTTCATCACTGTCATTTGTGTACCTCCCCCCTGACAAAGTCACGGCAGGACTTTGTAACGTAATATAGGCTACGGCTGTTAACACAATGCAGGGCAATAGGCCTCATTGCTTTTAAATGAAATACAACAAAGCCTTAGCCAAGTCAATTGGGTAATGAATGTTTCTCTAATGTTGCAGATCTAACTCTGTTTTATAGGATGGTTATATTGTGCAAGAGACAATAAGCAGGTGGACTTATTACACTATTATGAATATATTTTCTTTGGAAAGGCAGTCCAATAGCAAGACATGCATGATTACTAGCTTCTTCTTCTGCTAATGGAAGCCAATCTTGTTGCTTGTCAGCGCTGTGTATGGCTGATGGATCAGAGTGAAAGGATATTAGTGAGTAAATGACAGCCGTGTGATCCATGACAGGCTCTCCATCGTCTAGCTAGCAGCTGTATGGCAGTGCACGCAAAACAAATGCTTCTTTCCTAAGATTTGTGCTTGAACATGACTTTGAACGATCCCTACCATAGCTGAACACTGTAAGGTGTTGTGTGATTATGTTATGTTATACTCAATTCATCGTTGGGAATTTTGTATAGGCTCTCTGCAATGCGTTGCAGGCGGTCTTCAATATAGTGTAATGACTTGACTCTCCCACAGAGTGGCAGCCAAGACTCTAGACACCAGCAAATCCAGTGTTCCTCAACCTTTTCTATTATATAGGCTACCAGGGACTGGCTCTTTGAGGTGTGGGCCCCCTTCTTGAAAGACTGCTTACATTGAGCTCTTGTAAACGACATCACAAAGTGACAGACACGTTCTGTGGCAGTTCATGTATTGGTTGTTCTTCAATAAGTTTGCCAATCTTTCGCCAATACCAAATATCTGTACAAATGGTAAGTGAAGATTGTCGCACTGTGCCAATATGTTTATCATAGCAGGATTTGACAGGCATTTTTATGTCACATATCAGTCTCATGTTATTTCTGTCTGAGATGGCCTCATAGCCCTCGTGAGTCTCTGGCTGCATTGCACAGAGCCTTTTGGTTTTGTCACAGGTATACTCTCCCAGATACAGTAAGTATCACACCCATGTCATCAGGGCCTCCTGAGAACATGTTGTTTCATGTACTGTACCTATACATAAGCAGTCATTTCAGGCAACACTCCAACGAGACACAGAGCTATATCTAACTGATCTACGATCAGTACATAAGCCTGGGTTTTACTGTAAACTATACTGAGGGAAATTTATAGATATTGTAATTGGCTATTGGCAAACCATTAAACATATTTTACCCATGGGAATGTGGGTCAACCCTCTTGTGTCATGGCTCTTTTTTCACTTGAGACAGTTATTTTTAGATTATTGTTTTGAATTTCCGTCATGGCTTTGAGGGTCTGAGATTGGGTGTCAGGCATGACTGTGTGTCATAGGACAAGCACAGGCTAAATATATGTTCTGTTGCCATGAATGTGGACGTTGTGCTCATCCTAACATGTCCTTTCTGTTTGACAGCCGCTGTATTTGCTGTGTATTTCACACCTTAAGATATGTTCCGTCATAGGTCTTTGAAGTCGAGTTGGGTACATGGTTAAATTGGGATATTTGTCATCTCTCAGCCCACACGTCACTTGTTTTCTCTGTGTGACTGCATCCTTTTTTATGTGTCTAGTTTAGCTGGATCTGACACATTTGTCTGTTATGATCTTGTTCCTAGCCTCACCATTATCGTTATACTGCTCCTCAGGGCAGCTGGGCCTCATATTGTGGTAAAGTTAAGAGATAGACAAACTTCTGGTAGATGAGGGTAAAGTCACGGGTGATTATTTTACAGAGACCTGAGGGTGTAAGTCACAGACAGCTTGTGTGTGTGTGTGTGTGTGTGTGTGTGTGTGTGTGTGTGTGTGTGTGTGTGTGTGTGTGTGTGTGTGTGTGTGTGTGTGTGTGTGTGTGTGTGTGTGTGTGTGTGGCCAGTCAGAACAGCCATATTCCTGTCCCTGTTCCACATAATGATTAGTGGGGAAGGCCATACCTGAAATTACATTTTAATGATGTGCCTACTCAGGTAGAATATCCTCCAAATATTTTCTCAACCTCTGTGCAATCGTCTTATTACAAGTCATGTCAGACATCGAGCAAAAGACGTGATACTAATTCACAAAATATTTTTTTATTGGCACTATATTAACCTGTGGTGTGACAGAGTAAAATAAGAGGGTAAACAGTTTGAATCACAATATGTGAGTCAGATTGGATTATTGGATGTGTCATTTTAATCATGCTAAGTAGTAATCCTCCTCCCAAAAAACTGCCAATATAATTTTGGCTAGGGATCTAATTGAGGTGAGGAATGCTCTCTGGCTGGTCCAGAGCCTCTCTCTCTCTTTCTCACGTGTGCTGAATCCCTCCTGTGATGTGGTGTCCATGAAGAACACAGGTAGACCAAGCTAATGCTCTACTCTGTCCTTTATCACTGCCCTTCAGCACCCAGCCTTACGTCTCTACTCTGTCCTTCAGCACTGACCCTCCAGCACCCAGCCTTACATCTCTACTCTGTCCTTCAGCACTGACCCTCCAGCACCCAGCCTTACATCTCTACTCTGTCCTTCAGCACTGACCCTCCAGGACCCAGCCTTACATTTCTACTCTGTCCTTCAGCACTGACCCTCCAGGACCCAGCCTTACATTTCTACTCTGTCCTTCAGCACTGACCCTCCAGGACCCAGCCTTACATTTCTACTCTGTCCTTCAGCACTGACCCTCAAGGACTCAGCCTTACTTCTCTACTCTGTCCTTCAGCACTGACCCTCCAGCACCCAGCCTTACATCTCTACTCTGAATTAAACATCCAGCCCATACATAATTTCAGCCTTTCCTATTCTGCCTGCCTGCCTGTATGAATCCAAATTGGTCAGTCCTCACATTGTCAAACTGCCATTTTGGTTCTTTCTGGTGAGGAGTTTTCTGTGCTGTCACTAAGCTTCACACAAATTATAATTTTTAATCCACCCACATCCTCGTGAGACCCAGGCATCCTTGGTGAGAGAAAGCAATATGCTCTCTGCCTCAGAATGAATTATTCCAACAAAAAGTACTATCTTCAGGCACACCCTGTCGCAGACCACCACAATACAGCTTCTTAGCCAAATACAATCACAGGTTTTACAGTGCATTCGGAAAGTATTCAGACCCCTTGACTTTTTCCACATTACAGCCTTATTCTAAAATTCATTAAATAGTTTTTTTTCCTCATCAATCTACACACAATACCCCATAATGACAAAGCAAAAACAGTTTTTTATAAAAATAAAAATAACGGGAATATCGCATTTTACATAAGTATTCAGACCCTTTACTCAGTACTTTGTTGAAGCACCTTTGGCAGCAATTACAACCTTGAGTCTTCTTGGGTATGACGCTACAAGCTTGGCACACCTGTATTTGGGGAGTCTCTCCCATTCTTCTCTGCAGATCCTCTCAAGCTCTGTCAGGTTGGATGGGGAGCGTCGCTGCACAGCTATTTTCAGGTCTCTCCAGAGATGTTCGATTGGGTTCAAGTCCGGGCTCTGGCTGGGCCACTCAAGGACATTCAGAGACTTGTCCTGAGGCCACTCCAGCATTGTCTTGGCTGTGTGCTTAGGGTCGTTATCCTGTTGGAAGGTGAACCTTCGCCCCAGTCTGAGGTCCTGAGCGCTCTGGAGCAGGTTTACATCAAGGATCTCTTTACTTTGCTCCGTTCATCTTTTCCTCGATCCTGACTAGTCTCTCAGTCCCTGCTGCTGAAAAACATCCCCACAGCATGATGCTGCCACCACCATGCTTCACCGTAGGGATGGTGCCAGGTTTCCTCCAGACGTGATGCTTGGCATTCAGGCCAAAGAGTTCAATCTTGGTTTCATCAGACCAGAGAATCTTGTTTCTAAAGGAGTCCTTTAGGTGCCTTTTAACAAACTCCAAGCGGGCTGTCATGTGCCTTTTACTGAGGAGTGGCTTCCATCTGGCCACTCTACCATAAAGGCCTGATTGGTGGAATGCTGCGGAGATGGTTGTCCTTCTGGAAGGTTCTCCCATCTCCACAGAGGAACTCTAGAGCTCTGTCAGAGTGACCATCGGGTTCTTGGTCACCTCCCTGACCATGGCCCTTCTCCCCCGATTGCTCAGTTTGGCCCGGCGGCCAGCTCTAGGAAGAGTCTTGGTGGTTCCAAACTTCTTCCATTTAAGAATGATGTAGGCCACTGTGTTCTTGGGGACCTTCAATGCTGCAGAAATGTTTTGGTACCATTCCCCAGATATGTGCCTCAACATAATCCTCTCTCTGAGTTCTACGGATAATTCCTTCGACCTCATGGCTTGGTTTTTGCTCTGACATGCACTGTCAACTGTGGGACCTTATATAGACAGGTGTGTGACTTTCCAAATCATGTCCAATCAATTGAATTTACCATAGGTGGACTCCACTCAAGTTGTAGAAACATCTCAAGGATGATCAATGGAAACAGCATGCACATGAGCTCAATTTCGAGTCTCATAGCAAAGGGTCTGAATAATTATGTTTTTTTTATATTAAATTGTAAACATTTCTAAAAACCTATTTTTACTATGACATTGTGGGGTATTGTGTGTAGATTGATGAGGATTTTTATTGATTTAATCAATTTTAGAATAAGGCTGTAACGTAAGAAAATGTAGGAAAAGTCAAGGGGTCTGAATACTTTCCGAATGCACTGTATACAGTATGTGGCGCATTGTTTGCTTTGTGGAACATATTGTAAAAAAGCTCGCTAGACCACCCGAGAGGTGGTGCAAGTACTGGATTGAGCAGAGTAGCGTGATGCTGCCACCACCTTTGTTTGACCGGTATGGTCCGGGGTCAGAGGATAGGACACCAAAACTCAACACAGATATAGCAAACAATGATCTTTATTAACTACATGAAATGCTAGGCGACCCAATCAGAAGTGCTGCAGTCTCTGTAACCCAATCAGAAGTGCTGCAGTCTCTGTAACCCAATCAGAAGTGCTGCAGTCTCTGTAACCCAATCAGAAGTGCTGCAGTGACCTGAAGGGGTAAGGCACACAGGCTATTAAATGTGATAACGCACTAAAAAGTGACACCACACACACTAGTGAGGTATACGGTTAAGGAGAACGGAACATACAAGGTTCTACTACTACTTAACTGCAAACCGGGCCTAGCCCAATTAAATTAAATTGTACAACCATGTAAATTCACTGCACACAGATGCATAATAGTCTACACACAGTCCAGAGACCCACACATGATAATAAAGTCATAGATCCCCCCCCCACACACACTTTGAGCTACGCAGTCTGCAATCGCAGTTCTCTTCGCCCTACGTAACCCATGCTGTATTTTAAAAACTATACATTCTACAAATATTTAACAAGACTAGGCCAACGAAAGAGGACATAGGCATAACATTTCACATTTAAATGTTACATTTAAAAACACTTAGCTCTCCCAGCTGACGGGACCCCCCTCCCCATGGGTTCTTGTTGTGTGCACCAACCGTTGGGCCGGTTGGTGTGGCTAATGGCAGACCGGCAGTGGATAAGTATCCATGGGGCACTGAATAGGTCATACCATGGATCATTTAGCTATTTGATTTTGAATTTTAGGACCCCTTTAGGTATCAAATAAATATTTAATTTGGCCTTTACTACTATAGCCCATAGAAACACATTGAACAACACATTCATAAATGGCAAAAAATACAGTCACATATTTAACCCCTTATTTTTGTTGGCACAAAACTACCTCCATACTTTTGTTTGTATGGGTTACCTTCAGACTAGTCCCATGATACTTGTTCGTGAGAGTCTCCCCTTTCTATAGAGTGGTCATATTAATTTGTCGGCCAAACCGTTCGGACGCTACAGACGTTTTCATGAGAAGACCGATTTTCGGGATGTCTCATGGTCTGACAGGCACCGCTGTAGCTCGGGCCACCTTCCACTGCAGATGCGGACAGCCGACATAGGGGGATGCGGTGGATTGAGACGCAGCCCATGCTTAAACTGACAGATTTTGATGGCGATTTTTTTATTGTGTTACTTAGATTGACGCACAGCTGCGTCAAAAGACTCTTAAGCATATTAATCCCTGTAGGTTTTAGCCTGATTAATTACCTAGAATAGAGGAGCGCACTACACTCACAGCATGCTCTGTTTACAAACACTGATAAAGCTTAGCTAATTCATTTGCATGTCAAAGAAGGGGCAGAGTGAGTAGTGTTGGAGGAGAGCGAGAGAGAAAAGGATACAAAGTAGTGGTCGGAGACTTGGAGGGGAGTTGCAGTGAGATTAGTAGAAGAACAGCATCTAGTACAGATGAGGTCAAGCGTATTGCCTGCCTTGTGAGTAAGGGTGGATGGTGAGAGGGTGAGATCAAAAGAGGAAAGGAGTGGAAGGAAGGAGGCAGAGAGAAATGAGTCAAAGGCAGACGTAGGGAGGTTAAAGTCACCCAGAACTGTGAGGGGTGAGCCATCCTCAGGAGACATTGTAGGGAGCAAGCATTGTAGGGAGTTGTGGTCGGTATGCAAAATTAACTCTTTGCCTAAGTGGTCATGTTTGAAGTATTTTGTGAAAGTAACCATGCCCAACAACTCCTTTTTGGTTGTAGCATACTTGTGTTCTTGCTTTATCAAAGCTCAACTAGCATACGCTACCACATGCTCCAATCCTCCCTCCTCTTGGGATGGTACAGCTCCTATACCTTCATTGCTAGCATCAGTATCTAGGATAAACATCTTGTGAGGGTCTGGGTAGGACAAGACTGGTGCAGTAGTGAGTGAGGCTAACTTTCAACTTCGTGAATGTCCACTGGCAGTTCCCCCCCATTGAAACCGTCTTCCTTTTTCAGTAAGCTGGTGCAGAGGGCGGACTATTTCAGCTAACCTTTTCGCAAACTGCCTACAAGATGCCAAACCTCCTTACTTCACTCTGGTTCTTAGGAATGGACAGTTTCTACCTTGGCAGGATCTGCCATCACCCTTTTGGCTGAGATGTGGCCCAGATACTGTACTTGAGAGGCAAAGAGATTGCACTTGGAGGGCTTGACCTTGAGATTGGCCTGGCGCAGCTTGGATAGAACTTCATCCAAATGGAGGAGATGTTCTTGAAAGGTACGACCGAACACAATAATGTCATCCAAATAAACTAAACAGGTGGTCCACTGTGAATCTGCTAGGTCTACGTCCATCAACCTCTGGAAGGTACTTGGTGTGTTGCATGAACCAAAACTTAAAACATTGAATTTAAACAAGCCCTGTCTGGTAGAAAACATTCCCAGCAGACTTCGCCCCGGCCTCTGTTCCCTCGGTCAAAAGCAAGCTTTTTCCCCGAGTGGCGGGGGCACTAGTCACGTTTACATTTTACATTTTTAGTACCGGGTCGGCCGGTCTATTTGGGGGAGGGGCTTGGCCCTTTCTTACCTCTGCATGCAAGGATTTTACGACTCTTGTCGAAACCCTTCTACTACACCAAGAAAAACCTCCATTTGAGCATCACTAGTTGACTTGTGATCCTACACGCCCCGAACCCTGGCATCGGGGTTATGTGAGTATGTTCTTCCATCTCGGAAGCAATACTTAAGGCCTGCTCCAGCGTAGCGGGCATAGCAGACCGGAGACTGACTCGTGACTGACACATGTAAACAGATCCAGAGTTGTGGCATCTGCAGTTGGGTACACTTTCTCCTTAAACCAACATAGAGCATTGGCAAATTCACAGGCTGTTTTGTTATGCAGCCTCCTCCTAGCCAGTAAATAAGTTAGCGTGGTTCCAATTGCGACTGTCACAAGGGTCTAAACATTTCCCCATAGCATTTTTCAACTGTGTGTAGTCACTTCTATCCTCAACGGAGAGACCGCTATAAATGTCTTGAGCCCACACCGATAGCAACAAAGACATACATTTTAACTTGAGCCCATCATTACAGTTGTTTATCTCGGCGGCCATTTCAAACTGTCCAGCCCAATCAGACCATTCCCACTCCATACCGGTAAATCTTTCTGGCATAAAGACAGGGCGCGCAGACGGCATGTTGGGGGAAGGGGCAGACCATTATGTGGGGCGGGGGCTGCCATCTTGGCCGCACCTGCGCCTAAGTTTGGTGTGTCCTCATCGTCTGACATTTTTGTCTAAGAGATCCCACTGCTGCCACCAGTGTAATAAAGCTTGCTAGACCACCCGAGAGGTGGGGCAAGTACTGGATTGAGCAGAGTAGCATGATGCTGCCACCACCATTGTTTGACCAGTATGGTCTAGCATCAGAGGATAGGAGACCAACATGTGTTGCCATGGCAAACTGAAATGAAGAGCTAGTGAAACATTCTCTGGGTGAAAATAGATGGTTATAATGGGAACTGTGAAGGAATATTTGGCAGCATGTGTCAGAGATGCATTGCAGGAGAATGGTCTAATTGAATATTCCAGTTCAGGAATGTCTAGGTACCACAATTGTAGTTCATCCACTAATTGCAGTTTTGAGATTAGGTTATTTTAAATACAGAGTCTGTCCTAGTTTATCTGTAGTTACCAGAGCATTTAAACGTCTCAGCAATAAAGCAGTCAACATCCTGGGTTCAAGAGACTGTCACACCCTGGCTCTGGGACTCATTATGTTGAGCCAGGGTGTGTTCATTCTATGTTTTCTGTTTCTATGTTGGGTGTTCTAGGTTGTTTATTTCTATGTTTGACTGAGTGACTCCCAATCAGAGGCAACGAGTGTCAGCTGTGTGCTGGTTGTCTCTGATTGGGAGCCATATTTAACTGTCTGTGTTTCACTTTGTGTTTGTGGGTTTTTGTTCCGTGTTCGGTCATTGTCACTGAGGACTTCACGAGTCGTTTATTGTTTTGTTATTTCGTGTGTATGCTTTAATTAAATAAAGCAAGTATGTTCGCAACTAACGCTGCGCTTTGGTCCACTCCTTCATACGACGTTCGTGACAGAAAAACCCACCATAAAAGGACCAAGCAGCGTGTCCAGGAGCAGGCAGACTGGACATGGGAGGAAGCGCCAGGAAAGGAGATGGAGAGGCTGGCGATGGCCCAGGTGGGCAAATCGTGGTCCTGGGAGGACATGCTCGGGGGCAAGGGACCTTGGGGTAGGATTAAGGCCCTGGCGAGAGAGGAGCAGCGGCGTCAGCAGTGCCATCGTCGGACGGACGAGAGGCACCCCCAATAATTTTTTAGGGGGGGGGCACACGGCATGGGCGACTGGGCAGCAGGAGGCTGCCACAGGGCGAAATGGGAGACGAGGAGAGAAGGCCACCGGGTTACGGGAGCCATTGGCGAGAGGAGGGAAGGAAGTTGTAGAGGCACGGCGAGAGGTACTGAGGTGTATTGCCAGTCCGGTCCGGCCCGTTCCTGATCCCCGTTTAAGGCCAGTGGTGTGTGTTCCCAGTACGGTCCGGCCTGTTCCTGCTCCACGCACCAAGCCTACGGTGTGCGTCGCCAGCCCAGTCCGGCCTGTCCCTGCTCCACGCACCAAGCCTACGGTGTGCGTCGACAGCCCAGCCCGGCCTGTCCCTGCTCCACGCACCAAGCCTACGGTGTGCGTCGCCAGCCCAGCCCGGCCTGTTCCTGCTCCACGCACCAAGCCTACGGTGTGCGTCGCCAGCCCGGCCCGGCCCGTTCCTGCCACTCGCACCAAGCCAGGGGTGCGAGTCGTCAGTCCGGCACAACCCGTGCCTGGGTCATCGGTGCCAATTCAGGTACCGCTCTACTGCTCCACTAAGGAGCTGAAGCCTACCGCTCCTGCTACGTCCAGTCCAGCTCCAGCCAGCGGGGCCAGACCGGACCAGGGGCGCTATGGGGGGTTTGTTGGAGGGTGGTGGGCAAGCCCGGAGCCGCCGCCGAGGAGGAATGCCCACCCAGCCCTCCCCTGTTTTGCTCGTATTTAGGCGCGGTCGCAGACTGTCACACCCTGGCTCTGGGACTCATTATGTTGAGCCAGGGTGTGTTCATTCTATGTTTTCTGTTTCTATGTTGGGTGTTCTAGGTTGTTTATTTCTATGTTTGACTGAGTGACTCCCAATCAGAGGCAACGAGTGTCAGCTGTGTGCTGGTTGTCTCTGATTGGGAGCCATATTTAACTGTCTGTGTTTCACTTTGTGTTTGTGGGTTTTTGTTCCGTGTTCGGTCATTGTCACTGAGGACTTCACGAGTCGTTTATTGTTTTGTTATTTCGTGTGTATGCTTTAATTAAATAAAGCAAGTATGTTCGCAACTAACGCTGCGCTTTGGTCCACTCCTTCATACGACGTTCGTGACAGAGACACACACAACCTCTCACTGTATTTCATTTGACCAAATAGTTGTATTAGCAACTCGCATCCCCCGCACACCAGAGGATCTGTCTTTTTCAGCCATCTATTTCCTGTGTTTGAGGGCTGGAATATCCACTTGTCACTTAAATCTCGCTGGAATTATTGCTTTCATTTTACTCCTGCGACTCTTTCATACTCTTGCTTGTGCCTGTAGTTTTTTCCCGTTAACGTTACAACCGTGGACATGTTTGTAATGACCTGTCAAACACACCCCGGTAATGGCTGAAATGGGCTCAATGGGATACATTGGTTTCCGTTGAATCTATAAGAACGCTAAAGCTTTGTCAGGATTTAACGCACTGTTTCAACACTTACATCATAAGAAAGATAACTTTATTTTGATGGGTGTTCATTATTTGTGGAATTGAAAAAAGTTGAATTTTTTCAAATGAGATGCGCTGAAATGAAACACCCGGATTATATTGATATTCTGTTGGATCTCGCAAACAATCTAAAGTATGTCTAGATAGGTGTAATCTAGATGTTTAATCCAAGTGTATCCTGCTATTGACACACTTGTTGAATTATGCAACAGACCGTGACAACAACAGTAATTAATGAGGGTAGATAGAGCAAGTGTTTGGTGGTTGCAGCCCTGTCCCTTCCCTTTATGTTAATGTATTAATGAATGCAAATATACCTGGTGTATTTATGCAAATGAGGCACACAACATTTTCTTTATTTTAACACAAAATATAAAAAAGAATACCTGATACAATAACAAAATGTATACACTGAGTGTACAAAACATAGACTGACCAGGTGAATCCAGGTGAAAGCTATGATCCCTTATTAACGTCACCTGTTAAATCCAATTCAATCAGTGTAGATGAAGGGGAGGAGACACGATAAAGAAGGATTTTTAAGCCTTGAGACAATTGAGACATGGGTGAATGGGCAAGACAAACGATTTAAGTGCCTTTGAACGGGGTATGGTTGTAGATGCCAGGCACACCAGTTTGTGTCAAGAACTGCAACGCTGCTGGGTTTTTCACGCCACCAAAAGGACATAAAGCCAAGTTGACACAACTGTGGGAAGCATTGGAATCAGCATGGGCCAGCATCCCTGTGGAACGCTTTCCACACCTTGTAGAGTCCATGCCCTGACAAATTGAGGCTGTTCTGAGGGCAAAAGGGGGGACTCAATATTAGGAAGGTGTTCTTAGTGTTTTGTACACTCAGTGCATTCTAAGATTTTTTTTGACATTTTACAATTAATTGAATACCTAAATTTCCATAAAAATCACTGAACTCAGTAAAATGTTTTATGTGCTACAATACAGTCAATATCTGATGTATTATAACAATTCTAAAAGTTTGGAGTATCTTCATCCATTGTCCAACTGTTGCATTTATTAGAATTTAAAAAACAAAACCTTTTAACAATTTCGATGACCATTGCTGGTTGTATAGCACAAATATTCCCTCTCAGGTGTCATCAACTTCATAATGTATTGGCCCTGATATAGTAACAAATACATTATCTTTATCTACTGTATGTACTGTAGCACTAAAGGCCACAAACAGTCCTCAGACATCCACTCTGACAATCCCATAAGCACAGTTAGTCTACCCTCTCCCATGCTTGAACGGTGGTAAAGCCCTAGAAGCCAGTTCAATGCGGAGTTCAGCAGCCTGTTGTATCTGAGACAGTGGACGAGCTGTGTCTGCAGCTCCATGGCTGGTGCATGCAGGAAAATACAGGCTGTCCTCTTGACAAAGCCTACAGTGTTGGCTACACATCTATCCAGTCATCAGGGCGAACGGACAGTACACTTGGTCTCCAATTACCATCTCACAAACACACACACACACACACACACATACTGTGCCTGGTGAGGAAGCAGGCCTCATCCACTGTCCTCTGCTCATCCCACTCCTCCTCTCACAACAGAAACAAATAACTGCTGCCTCGGTCTCTGTCTCCCACTCCCTCGCACAGGGAGGATAGTTGTGAGTCTGGCTATGTGGAGTCTTGACAGGCGAACATGCCTGGCTGGCTGGCTGCTCCAGGATGTTCTGGTGATTTGTTACAGAGGACACCTCCTCCCCCTGGCCCTAAGCCTAATGGAGGAAGTGAGGGTCTACATTGTGCAGTGGATAATCACATTACAGACATAGAGCATCATAACAATTTGATTTGATTTGATAGTGGTGCTGTGTTGTGAATACACAGGCTAATATATTCCTCCAGTGTTAATGCTAATGTAGATGCAAAAAAGAGACCTACATACATTGACAGTTTTAGCTCAGAATCAATATAGACAAAAACTTCTGCAATGCTTGAGGCTAGGTAAATCACATTAAATATATTTACTTGAAGCTTAATGTCCTCAGCTCTGTCTGTGTTTTACTGTTACCAACTGATCGTGTAATAGGCCTGTTGATTATGTCCACCTTTTTAGGCAGAAAGTTGACGCTATCAGCAGCAAAGATTGCAACAGAGAACGCCCCAATCCAGAAAGCAATCACGCAAGGCAGGGACGCACACAATTATGAGCCCAGGAGAAAGAGAGAGACAGAGGACCTGGAATTTGAATTGAACACTCCTCCTGAACACAGTCACACATGAGCTGCCTCTGTCCGTCAGCCTTTTCAAATAAGGCTTCCCCCAAATGCCGGCTTTGCCAAGCTGGGAGGTAGAGATATAGCTGCTTTTCACACAAATCCCTGTGCTTCTTATCATCTGTGGTGCTCAACAGTGTCACGACTTCCTCCGATGCTGCCTCCTCTCCTTGTTCGGGGAGGCTTCAGCTTTCGTCGTCACCGGCCTTCTAGCCACTGCCGCTCCTCATCTCATCTCTTCATTCCATTTGTTTTGTCTTGTTTATTACACACACCTGTACCTGTTAAGTGTTCCCTCTGCCCCCTTGTCTTTGTGTGTGATTGTTTATTGTGGAGGAGTGAGAAGCTCGGTGGAGCTCAGTGTATTTTGTATCGACGGGAATTTCCCTGTGTGCCTTGTATTTTCCAGTGCGCCTGTTTTGCACACTGGAGTGTTTTTACGCATTACTGTGTAACTCCGTGGTTCAGAATAAATCCTGTTATTCTGTGATTTACCCTCCTGCACCTGACTCCTTCAAAATCACCTCATCACAGAATCACACACCTGAACATGGAGTCAGCAGGAGAGGAGCACCTGCCTGGAGACGTGGCACGGGTCCGGGAGCATTCGACTATGCTAACCAGCTTGGGAGAAGCAATGGATTGGAGCGGGAGAAGGTGTCCGCCCTCGTCTCCTGCCTCTCGGGGAAAGCCCTGGAGTGGGCCAATGCGGTCTGGAGTGAAGGTAGACCAGCCGCTCGCCCGCCTCTCTACCTTCGGGCGGGTGATCGAAGACGGCTCAAAAGAGGCGAGCGAGCGGCTGGTCCACCTAAGGCAGGGGACGAGGACCGCGCAGGACTTCGCCCTGGAGTTTCGTACTCTAGCGGCTGGGTCCGGGTGGAACAAGCGGGCCCTCATCGACCACTTCCGGTGCCATATACGAGAGGACGTCCGAAAGGAGCTAGCCTGCCGGGACACCACGTTGTCGTTCGATCAACTGGTGGACATGGCCATCCGGCTGGACAACCTGCTGAAGGGTGGGCCGTCCCGGCTCCGCTGGTCTGCTGAGGCTGACAGGGCCTTCAGTAACCTGAGGGTTCTGTTCACCTCAGCCCCGGTACTGGCCCATCCCGATCCATCACTACCGTTCATAGTGGAGGTGGATGCGTCCAAGGTAGGGATAGGCGCTGTCCTATCGCAACGCTCGGGCACGCCACCCAAGCGCCGCCCCTGTGCCTTCTTCTCCTAGAAGCTCAGCCTGGCGGAGCAGAACTACGACGTTGTTGATCGGGAGCTGTTGGCTGTTGTCCGAGCCCTGACCGTGTGGAGGCACTGGCTCGAGGGGGCGAAACACCCTTTCCTCATCTGGACGGACCACCGTAACCTGGAGTACATCCGGGCAGCGAGGAGGCTGAACCCTCACCAGGCCAGGTGGGCCCTATTCTTCACCCAGTTTGATTTTACACTATCTTACATCCCGGGTACGAAGAACGTGAAGGCAGATGCACTGTCGCGGCTGTACGACACAGAGGAGAGGCCCATAGACAACACCCCCATACTCCCGGCCTCCTGCATTGTGGCGGCGGTAGTATGGGCGATGGACACGGACATAGAGCGGGCATTACGCACAGAGCCATCTCCACCTCAGTGTCCAGCTGGGCTGCAGTACTTGCCTGCTCTTGTCCGTGACCGTCTGATATATTGGGCACACACGTCCCCCTCCTATGGTCACCAAGGTATCGGTCGTACAGTGCGCTGCCTGACCGGAAAGTACTGGTGGTCTACCTTGGCTAAGGACGTGAGGGTGTATGTCTCCTCCTGCTTGGTGTGCGCCCAGAGTAAGGCACCTAGGCACCTCCCAGCGGGTAAGTTACAGCCCTTACCAGTTCCACAACGTCCATGGTCCCACTTGTGTATTGACTTTCTAACTGATCTTCCCTCTCTCAGGGTAACACCACCATCCTGGACGTTGTGGACCGCTTTTCCAAAGCCTGCCACCTCCTGCCTCTGCCCGGTCTTCCCACGGCCCTGCAGACTGCGAGGCCCTGTTTACACACGTCTTCCGGAACTACGGGGTGCCAGAGGAGATAGTGTCTGACCGGGGTCCCCAGTTCACATCCAGGGTCTGGAAGGTGTTCATGGAACTTCTGGGGCTCTCGGTCAGCCTGACCTCTGGTTTTCACCCTGAGTCAAATGGGCAGGTGGAACGGGTGAATCAGGATGTGGGTAGGTTCCTGCGGTCCTATTGCCAGGACCGGCCGGGGGAGTGGTCAGTGTTCTTGCCATGCCGAGAACTCTCTCCGTCACTCCTCCACTAACCTAACGCCATTTCAATGTGTTTTAGGTTATCAGCCGGTTCTGGCACAGAGCCAACTGGAATGTTTTTACGCATTACTGCGTAACTCCGTGGTTCAGAATAAATCCTGTTATTCTGTGATTTACCCTCCTGTGCCGGACTCCTTCAAAATCATCTCATCACAAACAGTCTACAACAGTTTACATCTAAATCTGTCTCGCTGATCTGAATAATCACAATTGGAAATCTGTTGGCACACCCAAACAACTGACAGACAGATCCACACTGTTTGATGCGTGGTGGTGGCCGGGAATGCTTTTCCCCAGAACTGATTGGCAGCGTTTGGTGTATGAGACCACAGTGGCTGTACCATGAGTGTAGACCTATGAATTGTGCTGCTGATAGTTCAGATGGGTATATGTATTGTCTGTGTATATTTGAACAGAATCTTCTATTAGTTATTTTAGGACTAACTGGTTTTAATTAATTAATTTAATTTAGTGCCAAATGGAATGTTGTTGCAATGACTGCAAATTATATTGCTATTTACGTTTGGAAATATAGATGTTTTCCTTTTTAAGCATGCAGTAGACAGATAAGGTGTTAGTCAGTTATTTTCTACAGTAATCCAACACCGTCTGCGACCTAAATATGTCTGAGCCAAACATAGATCTGGATATGTTCCTGAAACCCAGACTCTGAACTCCCGTTTAAACCCTGCACGCTTAATCCTGCCCTCAAATGCAGCATGTCTATATGTATCAGCATTGATATGTCAGCAAGAAGAATAAAAGTCTGACAGTTTTTTGCTCAGCATAAATATTTAATTTACCTCACCGCAAGACAACAGAATGCATTAGTGGGGAACAATCTGTGTTATTTGCTATGAGTTACAGTGTAGGGTACAAAAGATCACAGTGTCTTTTGGAGGTATGTTACAGAGGGAAAGCAGACGTTCTGAGGAAACTAAGGAAGGCAATAATTTGATCCAGGGGGAGGCTTTCAATTATTTTTTTACTCTCCTCTGACTGTTTGGCATTACTGATCTTCCCGGGCTTGGATTCCAGGCAGGCGTCGAACAAAGCTTTAAGAGAGAGGTTTGAGTTGCTTTTGCTGTGTTGGTTGTTAGAGAGGTTTGGCTTTGTCTGCCCCCCCCCCCCCCCCCATTCTCTACCTAATCCCCCAGAGAGCCTTTTGGGAAGCAGAGTCAGGGGCGTATTTTGATTTGCAAACAATTTTGCAAACAAAAGAGAAGTATTTCTGTGCCCTGTAGGGCTGATTAGCAGCTAGGAATATATACTCACAGCTTTAGCTTCTCGCTCCCCTAAGAGCATTTATACAAAAACACAAGAGGTAAGCATATTTTATGTGTGATGTCACTTATCTTCTCCTCCATGGCAATTAGGATACAGCTGCCACGGATCTGTTGCAGTGAAATGTTTCTATCCCGTTTCGGACAGTGAGGATGGCATACCGCACAAAACTCACTGCAAATAATGTATGGAATGTGTGTGGAATTTATCTGAATACAATTTGAACCAATAAGTACATGCAAAAGACCCATCTTGCAGTGGGATTTAGATTATTTTTAGGGTACAGTGAGGGAAAAAAGTATTTGATCCCCTGCTGATTTTGTACGTTTGCCCACTGACAAAGAAATGATCAGTCTATAATTTTAATGGTAGGTTTATTTGAACAGTGAGAGACAGAATAACAACAAAAAATCCAGAAAAACGCATGTCAAAAATTTTATAAATTCATTTGCATTTTAATGAGGGAAATAAGTATTTGACCCCTCTGCAAAACATGACTTAGTACTTGGTGGCAAAACCCTTGTTGGCAATCACAGAGGTCAGACGTTTCTTGTAGTTGGCCACCAGGTTTGCACACATCTTAGGAGGGATTTTGTCCCACTCCTCTTTGCAGATCTTCTCCAAGTCATTAAGGTTTCGAGGCTGACGTTTGGCAACTCGAACCTTCAGCTCCCTCCACAGATGTTCTATGGGATTAAGGTCTGGAGACTGGCTAGGCCACTCCAGTACCTTAATGTGCTTCTTCTTGAGCCACTCCTTTGTTGCCTTGCCGTGTGTTTTGGGTCATTGTCATGCTGGAATACCCATCCACGACCCATTTTCAATGCCCTGGCTGAGGGAAGGAGGTTCTCACCCAAGATTTGATGGTACATGGCCCCGTCCATCGTCCCTTTGATGCGGTGAAGTTGTCCTGTCCCCTTAGCAGAAAAACACCCCCAAAGCATAATGTTTCCACCTCCATGTTTGACGGTGGGGATGGTGTTCTTGGGGTCATAGGCAGCATTCCTCCTCCTCCAAACACGGCGAGTTGAGTTGATGCCAAAGAGCTCAATTTTGGTCTCATCTGACCACAACACTTTCACCCAGTTCTCCTCTGAATCATTCAGATGTTCATTGGCAAACTTCAGACGGGCATGTATATGTGCTTTCTTGAGCAGGGGGACCTTGCAGGCACTGCAGGATTTCAGTCCTTCACGGCGTAGTGTGTTACCAATTGTTTTCTTGGTGACTATGGTCCCAGCTGCCTTGAGATCATTGACAAGATCCTCCCGTGTAGTTCTGGGCTGATTCCTCACCGTTCTCATGATCATTGCAACTCCACAAGGTGAGATCTTGCATGGAGCCCCAGGCCGAGGGAGATTGACAGTTATTTTGTGTTTCTTCCATTTGTGAATAATCGCACCAACTGTTGTTACCTTCTCACCAAGCTGCTTGGCGATGGTCTTGTAGCCCATTCCAGCCTTGTGTAGGTCTACAATCTTGTCCCTGACATCCTTGGAGAGATCTTTGGTCTTGGCCATGGTGGAGAGTTTGGAATCTGATTGATTGATTGCTTCTGTGGACAGGTGTCTTTTATACAGGTAACAAGCTGAGATTAGGAGCACTCCCTTTAAGAGTGTGCTCCTAATCTCAGCTCGTTACCTGTATAAAAGACACCTGGGAGCCAGAAATCTTTCTGATTGAGAGGGGGTCCAATACTTATTTCCCTCATTAAAATGCAAATGAATTTATAACATTTTTGACATGCGTTTTTCTGGATTTGTTTGTTGTTATTCTGTCTCTCACTGTTCAAATAAACCTACCATTAAAATTATAGACTGATCATTTCTTTGTCAGTGGGCAAACGTACAAAATCAGCAGGGGATCAAATACTTTTTTCCCTCACTGTATGCTCCTTGGTTGTCCTTGCCCCAATCTCTCTCTGGGACACAAATGTCAGCCAGTACATCAGACAGCACATCACAGACATCTCTCTGGGGAGACGTGCCTGGATGGCCTATCCAGTAGAACACCTGTAGGTTAGAGGAACAGACCACCAGTGTGAGAGAGATGTGCATCCCAAATGGCACCCTATACCCTTCATAGTGCAGTACTTTTGTTCCAAAGTACTGAACTAAATAGGAAATAGGATGCCACCAGTTAGTACACTCTAGTGAGGAGAGTCCAGTGCCCGGGCTTGCTTGGTCACCAAAACAAAACTGCACTATATTTAGAAAGCTTTCAAGTCAATCACCATAACAACAAATTATATAGATACATATTACAGAAAGTGAACAGTGCATATATTTTCTTTATGAGTGTGAAGTTTGCAATATTGCTAGTGTCTTTACTGTTGTTTATCTCCTTTAATCTAAGGAAATGATGAGGAGCTACGATGAAAGTATGTCAGGAAAGGAAAAGCAAGGAAGTGTGGGCATAAAGTATCAAGGGATTGATTAAAAATTAATGACAACAGATTTCCTTATTGATGTCATGTGATACATATGTATGTGCTGTGTATTTCGGCTCGAAGCGGAGAGCACAATATCCATCTTTTTATGTTTGTCGTTAAGATTTAATCCTGTAGGTCAAATTAAATATTTAGCTAAAGGCCCTGTAATTACTCTTTTATACCCTTGTCTGAAAATATTTGAGTAGACTACAGAACATTGCGCTCATATAATAATGTCCTTTATTTTAACTATTTACATAACACTATGGGCAAGAGTTGTTAAATGTTTCCGCCACTGCAATATTCCACCTGTTATACAAGGGGGGGAAACTAAACCCAAGGAAGCCTTTATTCACAGTAAGATCAACCCCTCTCCCTCTGCTGAAGTTGCAAATTTAGCACCAGTGCAAAAGCTTAGTAAATCCTGTTGTGGTGAAAGTCCTGTATACAGTATTTTATGGTCACCTTGACCTTCTAGTAACTGGGTGTGAAGGTTAAGGTATCAGCGTTGTGGGATTTGGCAATGATGAATGTCGACAGGAGGCTGAAAATTGGATGGAAGTGGATCTTCCAGGAAGACAATAACCCCAAGCACATATCAAAATCCACAAATAAATGGTTAATTGGCAATAAAATCAACATATTGCAACGACCATTGCAGTCTTCAGACGTAAAACCCATTGTAAACCTGTGGTTTGAATTGAAGAGGGCAGTCCATATGCACAGACAAAGGATATCATGGATCTGGAAGGATTCTGTATGGCGGAATGGTCTAAGATTCCTCCCAATGTGTTCTCCAAATCATAAAACATTTTAGAAAAAGGCTCAGTTCCAATTATCCTTCGCAAGGTGAAATATTGAAAGTTATTGAAAACGGGTGTCAATAATTTTGACCCCTACCTTTTTGAGATTTTGTTTTATTACTTGTTAAACAAAATCCCTTTCTCTGAGCAATTGTATTAGTATAAAATAATATAATTTCCCTTTTTTATTTTGCATATAATATAGCGCAGTATTTTAATTATTTATTTTATACAGTCACTTCGGACAACACTGCAGCCAAACCCACCAACAAGCTATATTTTCATGTCAAGACAATAACCGAAGCACACATCAAAATCCACAAAGAAATTTTTTAAGTGATTCTCTGATACTTTTGTACACTTTTTAGCCAGTAGTTCTGAAAGTAGTGCTCACGAGACAAAAGTGGTCCCAGAAAGTTGCGTACTACATCACATATGTGCAGATACAGTATGTGCACCACGTCATTGCTCTCTCTCTCTCTCGCTCTGCTGTGTGTGCATCTTGCAAGCTGTCACTCAAATGGGAAGGGGCTGAAGCTCATTGGCTGAAACCCGAATTGCTAGGGGACTGGCCCACGTGTGGGAAAATGTAGGGGAAATGGCACAGCACAGCTTCCAGAAAACAGTCGCTTTCAAACTAGGGATTTTGTGGATAATTTAGGTAAGAAAGTAATTCTGCTCATAGATTATGCATGTATGAACGACATACTGACACATCCAGCCCAAAGCGGGAGGTTTAAAAAATACTTACTAGTCGTGAAAATTAAGGAGTATGTCTTTAGTTGGCCACAAAATCAACATTTTGAAAACCTTTGGTTTGAATTGAAGAGGGCAGTCTATAAGCGCAGACGAAGGATATCAAGGATCTGGAAGGATTCTGTATGGAGGAATGGTCTAAGATCCTTCCCATTGTATTCTCAAACTCATAAAACTATTTAGAAAAAGGTTCAGTGCCATTATCCTCGCAAGGTGAGGTGTTGAAAACCGAGGTGTCAGTCATTTTCAAATGTTTATTACAGATAGTGCGCTGTCAATCACAGTCGTACTATTGGATGATAAAAGAGTGTGATAAAATCCAAGACGCCTAGTAATGTATTGTTCCATATCTAATAGCATCTCACCTCATTCTGGTGCACCCCACCATGGTATCTATCTGCCTTTCATCTGCCTGCCCTGCAGTGCTCAATGAGCTGAGCAGTAATGCCAGCGACAGTGAGGCTCTCTCACTTCTAGAGCCAGAATCAAAGCAGTTCTGTTGCAGCAACGATGTACTTTACTGTACAGATGCTGTGAGTAGGCTAGTAAAATAGCTCTATGTGCCAACCAATCTGGGAGAGAGGCCAAGGCTGGACACGGGCAGTGAAATCTTTCTCTGAAGTGTCTCAGCTTTAGGCACTCAGTGATGGGCATGCTGATTCCTGACATGAGGGTCAGTTGTAGACCCCCAGAATGAAATGTGCAACTAATTCCCTACTTAGACATTATCTGCAGTGTGCAGGATCATCACTAACTTCACATCAACCAGATAATGGAAAGAGGTGACATTCAGGTAACAGCAATAACACTTGGTTATTACTGTACAGTTTTTTTTACAATTTGTGACAGTATAGTCATTTCAGTTGATGTATCTGATGGCAGGGCTATTTAGTTAACACTGGCAACATTCTGCGTGATTCTCCAATGATTAAACTGTTGTACTAAAAGCACAGCAGGGAAAAGGTAGATTACATTCGCATTGTAATTTTAGAATGTCAGGAGAACATTAGCATTCAATATGAAACAGCAGCTATTTGTAGACAAACATTAAACAAACAAATGGGTTTTTATTAGCTGGAATATGATTATGTTTTGCAGTTATAACATGACCATTACAGAGGAAAATGCTGCTTCATGCACATTTTCTTGCATTTATAATTTGGTCTGCATCTAACTGTAAGCCAACTGTACAACAACTAGAATAAAAATACAATAATAAAATATACTTACAGTTACCTGTATAGTACCTAAATGACTGCCCACTCCTTCTTTCAGACAGAGGAGGAAAAGCTAGCAAATCAAGTAGATTTGGTTTATAAGTGTGTTGAGTTAAATCGTGTACGGATTGAAACACTCTCTATTTGATGACTTACAGGAGGACTAACAATACATTAAATAATGAATTACAAAAGGAGAAGTAATAAAATGCTTCTCTCAGGCAAAGGAGATTGTGCCAGAAATACATCAGACAACGATATTTGATGGCTTGTGTGACTTAACTCTGTCTGAACTCTCTTAACCCTGTCAGTAGAAGAGAACATGTTGTGCTTTTCCCAGTGTCTGTTTATATAAATATAGCTTGAAGACATGTTTCACTAGTCTCTCCTGAAAGGCACAGGACGTGTAGGTCTATTTGTCATCCCACTGTACTGTAGATCTTTGTACGGAGCAGTCCTGGACCTTTCTTCTCTCCCTTGCAGATGTCATTTTTTGTCACATAGAAAAGAGTGATGGGGATTCCGAGTCTCTTCAGTGAGCCGCATCAATTGGCTCTGTTCACGTAAAAGAGCCGCATCATTTGGCTCCCAAACGGCTCTTCAGTCAAAATGCTTGAAAATCTACCTAGGACCATAAAAAACGTGCAAATCTTGAACGTAAAGCCCAAAAAGTAGGCTACCATTATGTCAGAAGGTGATATGCACGTTCAAATAAATGTTTACCTGGTCAAATTATTTGATCACCTGAAACAAATATATATTTATACACTACCAGTCAAAAGTTTGGACACACCTACTCATTCAAGGGTTTTTCTTTATTTATTTTTTTACATTTTTTACATTGTAGAATAATAGTGAAGGTCCAAAATACTTCTCAACAGCTTCTAACCCCAAGCCATAAGACTCCTGAACAGCTAATCATGGCTACCTGGACTATTTGCACTGCCCCCCCACCCCCACCCCCACCCCCCACCCCATATTTTTACGCTGCTGCTACCACTCTGTTAATTATTCATGCATTTTAACTCTACCCACATGTACATATTACTTCAACTACCTCAACTAGCCGGTGCCCACGCACATTGACTCTGCACCGGTACCCCCCTGTAAATATAGCCTCCCTACTGTTATTTTATTTTACTTCTGCTCAGTTTTTCTCAACACTTTTTTGTTGTTGTTTTATTTTACTTTTTTATAAAAAAATTAATGCACTGTTGGTTAAGGGCTGTAAGTAAGCATTTCACTGCACCTGTTGTTTTCGGCGCATGTGGCCAATAACATTTGATTTGATTTGATTTGATTTAAAGACATCAAGACTATGAAATAACATATGGAATCATGTAGTAACCAAAGAAGTGTTAAACAAATCAAAATAGCCACCCTTTGCCTTGATGACAGCTTTGCACACTCTTGGCAATCAGGGAGCCAAATGAACGTCTCTTTCACCGATGCGATGTGGTTCCCAACATTCACCAAAAAGAGCCGTTCAAAAAGAGATGTTAGTTCGCGAACGACCCATCACTAATAGAAAATGTCCCTTATGAAAGATGTAAATATATTTTGATACTGTACATTGTCTTCTTTGCAGTAGGCAGTGACAAATAATCAACAGTCAATGTTTCCTATAAAGCAAAATATTAAAACATTTGTGTATGTAAATGGAAATGAATGAGCTCACGCGGCAGTTTCTCTTGGGACCAGTTTAGATAGTGTGCTGAGTTTTCATATGTAAGATATTATGCCTAGTGTGCTTGTCTGTCCTTACTGGTAGGCTAACTGTAATGTTCCCTACATTATGTACAGGGTCCTGACCTACTGTATATTAAAGCTGTCTGTATAGAAAAACAAACTCATAATTGCATATATCTGGGGCCAGTATGAAAGACAGCATGGCACTTCTCCCATGGAGCAGAGGCAGCGAAAGATACTGTCTCTGAAACAGTCAGCTCATTATCCCTGTGCTGTGTCTGGGTCTCTTTCCTGGCACGGTTGACATGTGTTCAGTGATATGTAAAGGCTCTAAAGCCTTGTTCACACTGCAGGTCTTAATCCTCAAATCAGGTTTGTTTTTCAAATCCGTTTTGGAATATTGACTGTCCAAACAGCAAGTTACAAGTGACCAAATCGGATTTCTGTGTGTTCTGACAGCAGTCATTTGTTGACATAGCTACGCTAGTTGTCATAGTAATGACGGGTGTGTGCACAGTGGTGCAGGCTGATTGGTGGTGGTGCTCGTGCTTCCTATCACTCAAACGTTATGTACCAAGCTAAAGTGATAATGCCTGCCATGGACGTTTCCCAGTTGATTTGAATGTTTAAAATCATAGTGTAAGAACACTTTTAAAGCTTCAAAGGAAAAAATAATCAAACTTTCAAAACAAGTCCTTTTTGGCTAGCCACAGCAGTCAACTAGCTAGCTAGGTAGCAGTTTAGCTTTCTAGCACATTCACAAATTTGTTTGTAAACAATTAACAAGCAAGTTAGCTACCACATGTTCTTGTCAAACTGTCAACAGAGTAGCTAGTGAGCAACAATATATGCCAAATAACAGTCTAAAAACCACTTGAGGGCAAATACATCAGATTTGACCATTCAGACAAGTCACATTGCCAGGAATCAGATTTGTATCTGTGGCTTGAAATATCCGATTCCATGTGCTTTTTGGCTGTTCAGGATATGCAAAGAAATAGGATTTGAGTCACTTCAAACCAATGTGAACAAGGCTTTCGTGTCTGATGGAAGTTACTTCTTATCTCCAGTGAGGGGCTGGGGATGGGAATGGGTCCACCTGACAGGCTCTGCTGGTGGAGAATGGCAGACTGGTTGTGAGGCTGCTGCTGCCTCCTCTCCACCGCTCTGCATGACTTACCCCTCTGTTATGGATCAGAGAACTAACTCCAAGCAGAATAAAAAGAGCCGCTATGAAAATAACATGAGGCTTAATACATCCGCTGAAAGTTGGCAGATTGTATTCACATTGACAGTTTCTTTCACTCAATGAGATTGAATGGAGAACTTCGGCACCTCCCTACCCTTTAAGAGTAATGTGACTTGTTGTTTGGACATTTAATCAAGCCACGAGAAGAGTCCTGTATCAAATTAATTCAGGCTGTCTCCATGATCAAGAATCATTGGAGAGTGTTGTGTTCGAAAGATCCTCTGTTTCAGGCTTCCGTGTAGAGTGGCGGCGGTAGGAATGTGTCAGATGTGGTTCTTAGAGCAGGTGACATATAAAGAGGCAGGTGTGGGTTACACATGGGGTAGACTGCACTGCAGTGAGGCATGGCTGCCACGTCTGGCCTCCACACATCCCCGGCCTTCAGGGGATAGCAGAGTCAGCCTTGCACCGCTGCTCTCCAGCTGGGCAAAAGAGGACGAACGAGAGGAGTGAGAGTGAGAGGAGCGAGAGCTCTCCGAACCTCAGGTGTCTCTTGCAATGTCTGCCTTTAGCGTTACATCACCACTGACCCCATTCCAAACCCCTGGATGATGCATCACATGGGTCCGTTTTCTCTCTAACATTAACTGTTATCATTCAAGTGAGCAGCACTTTCCTAGGATCCAGCAGCTCACACTGTGAAGGGTAATTTAAGACTGTAGAACGGTAGAGATACCTAAAGCATTAGATATATGACTGAATGTGTATGTTTTTGGCATGTAAATATAGGTCATGATGACAGCTGTAGTTGCAGAGTGGACAGTGAGCTATGATGGAATCTGTGATGATGAAACTGCAGTGATCTGATTTATTAGTAGAGTGGCCTGTAAAAGTGGGTGGCCTACAGGATGTATTCACATGTAGATTTCCCGGACTCGACATGGAAGGCACCAAGGCCTCACCCTCTAAAAAAAGCACCTCTGGCCCATCTTTTTACAGGGGGGGGGGGGGGGGGGGTCTAAAATAAAACCAGCTGTCACTGTCTGCTCGTTAGACAGAGGTGATCACGTACTGCTGGAGCTGGACTCCAACACCAAAAGGGATTTGACTTGTGGTGAGGAAAGACGCCCTGCAGGCCAGGGGTTTCAGTGGCCTTCCTGTGGGATTCTATCGACTGAGTTATATTTTTCTATTCTTCACAGACCTGGTAGGTGGCGAAGCGTCTTGCAGCAACTTTGTCTGTGTTGGTTGGGTGGTCTTTGACTTCTACATAGCTAATGTTGTTGTTCATAAGCCATTAAATAGTATTCATTGATTTCAGTCATTAATATGATGTTAGAAAGCAAAACAGTTGAATTCATTTTTGCAGTGGAGAAATAAAAATGTGCTTTGCAGATCTGAGTTATCTTTTCCCATGTGTTCATTGTGTGTCAGTATTCGATTATGTAATTTAATGCATGAACATAACTAGTAGTTAGAAGGAGAGCAGAGGAGCACGGTTTTGTTCTTGTGCTGTTTGAAATCATTATTATTTTCCTCACAGAACAGACATTGTTTTGGAGGTCCTTTCTTGCGGAGTAATAGGCCAATCAGAACTTCCCAAGGGCCAGTAGTACTGTCATAAAATATTTCGGATTTGGACAGTAAGCTAACGTTGAGTAACGTGAACTGCCTTTTTATCTGGAAAATACTGGATTTGCCTCTGTAGCCTCATTGACTAAGTAGACAGACTGTCATTCCTTGTCTCGTAATCTCAGATAGCAGAAGATCTGATGTCATAGACCACAGCTTAGTTCAATTTAGCTTTTGAGCTCTGCATACCAAAAGCAAGGCTCCTGTCTGTCTGAAAACAGTTCCTCAGAAGGTTATTATTGCCTACTGAGAGTTTTGAATGGCAAATATAATTAAACTCACTTGACGTATGGATGTAAGAACATTATGGTATGACCTCAGACGCACTAAAGATTTATTTTCATATTACTGTAAACCCAAAACAGGACAATGTCAGGATTCTGGAAATGGGTCTTCCGATCTTTAAAAATCTTGTCCTCACAGTTTGTCTCCAGCTCTTACTGAGAAATACGACTCTGCAGGACTCCAAAGTTTAAAATAGGGTGGATTTATTTTTGCAGGTAGTTGGCGCCTAGATTACTTCACTTTCCTGTTATGTGAGCTCTCAACTGAACATAACATGTCACAAGATATCCCAAGATTGTTGAAACATTTCTGGGCCTTAAAGTTTCCAACATCCTTAATTAACATTATAGCTGCATGGCCTCCAGTTGCCAAAGGCAATGGTAGAGATTGAACATTCTCCTATATCTGATATAAGAAACCATTAGCTATTGCGCCAGGTATGTTGAAGCTACCTGGATTTATGGTTTTGGACTAGGTGAAATGTATCTTATTTTGGGAGGTGGCTATGCTTGTCCCCCATCTCTCTTGACAGGCTGATAGGTTTACACTAGCATGCTGATCATGCCTCTAGGCTAAAATAGATGGTCAGATACAGCTTTGCCCCAACACCGTCTTGTCCACACAATCCTATGATGCTGTACTTATCAACAGCATCAATCACCAGCTGGACTATTTATGCCTATCAGCATGTTTTCATTGTCCTCCTGGGTGATCAAATGTTTATAGACTCAAATACATTTATAGAATGTTTAGAGCACAAATAGGCTAAAACTAGTCACTGTTAACTTAAGAGTATACTTCTTTATTTGTGGTAGCAAGGCAGTAGACCTATCCTTCAGATAAAAAAAGATGCTTCACAGCATTTAAAGCTATGAAATACAGTTTCATATGAAGTGATTCAATCTGTACTCCCCTGTCATAATTCATATTATGTAAGTGAAATATCATCTCCAGTCTGACTATTTTTTTGATGACGGTATTCTGCATTTTTCATTCAGTTTGATAAAGTAACTATTTGCGCCTGTACAGAGACCCGACTTTATCTAATGCATGTTGAATCTGTTTTTAACTTGATTAATGGTGATTAGGCTTCATACCACCTGTCAATTAAAATAACTGAAATGATCATGAATGAGGACTTTCCTCTTAATGAGTGTCCCTTACGTGATTCCAAAGCAATGCTTTTATGGTGCTGTATGTTCCACAAACCCAAAATGATCTTTAGTGCCTCTGTAGTTCAACGTAAAACTGTGTATCCATGCTTCCCTAAAACCAGACCACCAGAGATGAAGTATGCCCCCATCACATCATGAGGCGTCCATGCTGGCTCAGCACCAAGGCTTATGTGCACTCTGTGTGGGTTATAAACAGTTTGAGGTGTCAGATAGTCATTACCATAACCATGTTTTACAGCACACTGACAAACATAAATCTTTATTCTCCCACTGTTTAATTGGCCATCCACTGGGAAGGCTGTAATTGATTTGAATGATGCTCCTGTGTTGGAGAGGGACTATCTCATTCACTAGAGCACCTGCACACCCTCATGGAAAACATTGTGAATTCCCTTTATGCTGGATGTGTGCGGTCGCTGTATAAGAAACAGTTACAATACAGAATGACTTCGCCCACTATCCATGTCATGATGTTGATTACAGAACACATTAATAGTCTACTGTCAATGTTAGATTTAAAGTTTGAAAGCCTTTTCAAAGCTCAGTTGCCAGTCATTCATATGGATGTTTTTGTACCATTCTTTTAAAATAACGCCAATTGGCAGAATGGCACGTAAAGCAAACATATATCCCTGTGCTTTAGGACTGTAAACTCCTTGTAAGGTCTTCAGCTATATTAAAACGATTGTCGCCCCTTTGCGCTTATTTAATGTATGTTTACAGTCGAAAGCATGTCATGTGATTGCACTGTTCCCGTTATCAATGTACTGTGTAGCTACAAAATAGATCTCCTTCTCTTAAATCTGTGTCCCCTATTTGAACTGGTGAGGGAGATATTGATATTGTAGCCCTGCAAGCCGCCTGATCTTGCGCACTTTGTGAAGCGAATATTCATGTTACTTGTGAGATCACTCGGCTTGTGGGGCTATTGATATTGTGCAACTCCATGTAATGCACCTCTTTTATAAGCACGTTTATAATCGCCCCCATGGCAACTCAACGCTGGTCACATAAAACACTATACACTAAATGCTCTACTAGTGAAATAGTCAAACCATAATATTGTGTATAACATAGACTGTTGGGTAAATGTTATAATTATTGACTGCTGTTTCCTTAGCTGCTGGCAGCGCAGGTGTAACTACCAGGTTAGGACTTCCTGAGGAAGCTGTGAACTCAGAGAAACAGGATTCACTCTGAAGACTCAGATCCCATTGACAGGACCCACTGACACGACCTACTGACACCAGGATCCACTGACCCCAGGATTCACTGACACCAGTACCCACTGACCCCAGGATCCACTGACACCAGGATCCACTGACCCCAGGATCCACTGACACCAGGATCCACTGACACGAGGATCCACTGACCCCAGGATCCACTGACACCAGTACCAACTGACACCAGGATCCACTGACACCAGTGCCTACTGACACCAGGAACCACTGACACCAGTACACACTGACACCAGGATCCACTGACACGAGTACCCACTGACACCAGATCTCACTGACCATACCCATGGCCATGCACCAGCAGGCAGCTGTCTCCAAGCAGCAGGA
Organism: Coregonus lavaretus; assembly: GCF_964263955.1. Taxonomy (NCBI): domain Eukaryota; kingdom Metazoa; phylum Chordata; class Actinopteri; order Salmoniformes; family Salmonidae; genus Coregonus; species Coregonus lavaretus. The sequence continues at coordinate 14,621,592 of NC_140003.1, forward strand.
CAACATCTTCTCCAGCGGGGTAGGCAGACACACACAATACATTATAAGGATATGGTGATACATTTATGGATGTATTCGTCAAAGACCAGTTTTAGGTCGTACTACCTGACTTACTGACAAACCTAACCATAGAAGCTTCTAACAATGTAGGTGATAAGATAAAAAAATAATCATTTATTTATGTGGTTCTCTGTAGCTCAATTGGTAGAGCACGGCGCTTGTAATGCCAAGGTAGTGGGTTCGATCCCTGGGACCACCCATACACACAAAAAAATGTATGCACGCATGACTGTAAGTCGCTTTGGATAAAAGCGTCTGCCAAATGGCATATTATTATTATTAAATGTTCAATGATTCACCCAGTGTGTCCATTCTAATGAGCCAACTACATAATTGTTTGATTATTATTATTATTATTATTATTAATTGTGTGTTTCATCATGCCAACCCTGTTAACCCTGCCATGTTGCGTGTGACTGTATGGACATGGGACATTAGATTTTGCAGTCTATAAGTAATTTATTCCACATTTTTAATGAGGTTGCATAATTCTAAAGTAGTTGCAGTCATGCAAAGAAAGAGTCAAAGTGTTGTGATTGTTGTGATAGCCACTGATGACTTTGTGGTACTATGTTAGTGGAAAGTGAAGACAGCTGACCAGTGGGAGAGTTCAGTGGCCCTGCAGACCCACGGAAACATGACTCCTCTCATGGGGCTCAGAGCGGAAACAGGGGCAGACAGGCAACACAATGGGCTATCTGTGCCCCCTGCAGGATCCCATTAGTCATATTTTAGACCTCAAAGCTGTCAACTCCACTTTGCAGGGTGGGCAAAACAACTATCTGCCTGGACAACATGCTGTGATGCACCACCCAAAAAGCAACCAACTAGAAAGATTGCTCTGCCATTGTGTAAACAAAATGCCACATGCTGTCAGGAGGCCTACATTGAAATGGGCATGTGTGCGGGCATGTGTGCATGTGTGTGTGTAAACACACTGCAGTCTCAGTAATGGCTGCTCCACTATTTTCTATGAATTTGCAGATGTCTGTAATCAAACCCAAGCTCAATAGGCCTATTAGGCATACGTCTGATCCCAGGCCATGTAGAAATGCAGGCAGCTAATGATGTTTCACTGCTTCATTAGGTCATGGAGGAGTCTGAGGTCTGCTCCGTGCCTGGGGGGCTCGCCAGCATCAGGGCACAATTCGAGACCCAGGAAACTGCAACATCGCACAATGTCACCCAGTTCCACTTCCACCACAGAGCTGTGCAGGTACTGTAATTAATGCAGGCTAATCTCAGGCATGCGATGCATGGGGGAACATGCAGATGTAGTATAACCTACGCTGGTTAAATTCCAGCCTACAATCCAGCTATCCATCCATCCGCACCACTGTGTTCCTGACCGTATTACGTTCCCTGCCGAGTGGAAGTCACTCACTCAAGGAGGGACCACAAATCTGGGTGAATATTGAATGAGTGAAGAGGCTGGGGAGGTGCCTGCTACTACATTATTTTAAAGTATAGATGTTAGATTTCATTTGATGCACTGCTAGACAGTGCTGGCCAACTTGTCAATGGAGAAGAATACAGATCCCTATAGACTGTGTGTCTGTCAAAACCCCTGGATTTCCAACTCACATTGCTACTGCTTTAATTGCCTCTATGTCTATAGCTTGGAATCCTCAGCTGAAGTGACACAAAGTGGCATGAAATAAATGAAGTATTCTTTGTCCCTGTATGCATGGTGACAGCTACTGTGTTTGATTAAGGTGAACCATCCATGGAATCGTCCCTCCTCGTCTGTCATCCTCCCTCTGTCTGTGATTAGTGTAATTTGACTGCAGTAAGCCATCTAATTATCAAGCTTCTATTCCATATTGTTCTCAATGATGAACACTCTATCTGCTGCTGTTTGAGCATTAATTAAACTCACTGCTGCCGCTGCTTGTGCTGGGCTGTTAATGAGTGGGAGCCATTCCCTGGTCTGTGTGTGTGTCTGTGTGTGTGTGTCTGTGTGTGTGTGTGTGCGTGTGTGCGTGTGCACCTGTATGTGACAGCCAATGTCTTCCATCTCACAGGAAGTGGAATTGAACTCTGAGGTGACAATGAGGAGCAGTTCCAGGGAAGTCATCCCAGCCTCTCAGCAGGATATTTTGCATCAGGATGAACAGGTACATTTAGACCTTCTGGATTACTCTGTTTCATCACACGACAGTGAAGCTGGGCTGACTACACAGACGTTAATGCCTTATATGTGTTAACAATTGTAAATTATTGTTTTTAATCAGACTTTTTTATTAGAGAAAAGCTCTTTATTGACCACAGTCAGTACGCTGACAACAAGATAGACTTAGTAGAGAGTGGATTAACTCTAAACAGCTTGATTCTTTTTTCAGTTAATGTTCATTACATAACACAGATTCATTCATGTCCCAATAAGTTTTCATAATAGGTGGGAATTTTTCTAATAGATGTGTCATTCGGATGCAGGTCACACATGAAGAAAACTTGGCCTCCAGTTATGAAAACAACCATAACAATGAAGCAGGTACTGTAGGATGTTACTACAGTTTATGCTCATTATATTTTACAGAATGCACATCATTATGATCAGTAGCACTGTTCAAATTATTTTAAATGAAATCATATGAAGTTGATGGATGAATCTTTAAGATTATATTGTTTTGTCCTCTTTACATTTTTAGAGGAGGAAGGTCCTAGACTTACAACCAAGGAATTGAGAGATCACTTTGAGAGAACCATTGAAGAAGCTGCCCCAAGCAAACCAATGAAGGTAATTGGACATGCTTTGTCTTAAACCAATTTTACTTCAATGGACAGAAACTGTATAATCTTGGATTAGGTTACTGCGCACAAACCCTTCTACTTTTTATCCCCATTGCTGAAAAAGTTCTTAACTTTATTTGAATGGTAATTAGTTGCAGTGTAGCTAATGTGTAATTACAGCTTGTTAAATAACACTATAAGAAGTTTTCTTCCCTTGTTTTTAAAATGATCAAGATTCTTCTATTAAACCATGTCGGGCACCAATCCCTCAGTTAGTAACGATGAGATTGAATATTGACAATTAGTGATAAACAAAGAGTTGGCATGCTAAACAAGCTATACATGTAATGTTTGGATTCAATTTTGTTTCTGAAAACATGTCAGGGACCTCTAATGACACCAATCATTATTTTCTTCCCAAAAAGATTGGCCGAGCTGACATCAATAGGTCTCAGTGGGCCTCAAATGTATCACAAAAACAAGTCTCAACAAGTGAGATACAACATTTCTCATCAAGTAATATACAGAATTTCTCATCAAGTGAGATACATAATGTCTCATCAAGTGAGATATGGGAAGATTCTGCTACTGAAGCGATAGAGGACACATCTCCTGTTGCTATTGACTACGAGAATACAGAATGTTTCCCTCCGTCACCTCCAGAAGACTTAGAGTACTTCCCACCTCCCCCACCAGACTTACTGCAGGTCCCATCAGAAAGTCCAGATATGCCAGTAGAGTGCTACTACTCACCTGAGCCTCCGGAATCAGCTTACCCCTCTAAACATCCACTCAGTAAACAGGAATACTTCAAGCAGAGAAACCAGTATGAGTTGAAGCGCCTTTACAAGCATATCCATCCTGAGGTTCGTAAAAACATAGAGATGTATAGTGATGCGGCTGTGTATGAGAACACCCGACAGGGGAGTCAGGAGGAGTTCACAGGGGAGACGAGGTATATATACGAGGATAACGGTAGCAGCCCCAACGACTGCATTAGCCCAGAAGAAGAATACCTGGAATGGGATGAGATCCTCAAAGGGGAGGTGCAGTCAATGCGCTGGATGTTTGAGAACAAACCTCTGGATGCCATCAAAGACGACGCCTCAAATGAGGATGACGACCAAAACATGGAACAGGAGATGATTGTTGGGAGTGATGTAAGAAGCAAAACATGGATGTTTGAGACCAAGCCCATGGATGCATTGGGATCAGACAACATAGCTTCAACTAAATATAGAAACCGATTCAATAAGTTGGACAAAGGAGATGTCCGTGCTGCAGCCTGGTTGTTTGAAAACCAGCCCATGGAGACCCTGAACAAAATGCATGGCGATGAAGAGCTAACCAAAGAGATAGTATTTACCCAGGAAGATGGCAGCTCTACCATATACATGCTTGAATCTCAGTACATGGAAACTTTAGGCCATACTGAGACCATTGATGACAGTCACCTCCTGAGTCTGAGGTCAGTGCTTGAGGATATAAAGGGAGAAGTGAAGACGATCACAAGCACATTTGAGACTCAGTTTATGTGCGTCCTCATGGGACAGTCAGGCCAGATGTTGGAGATAACATCTATACGCAAAGTGGAAACTGAGAAGGCGGAAACTAAAACATCAACCTGGCTTTTTGATACCCAAGCCCTGGACATGACTAATAGACTCCCTTCCCCAGTGAAACTTGTATGTAGCCTGTCCATGGAAGACAACTACAAAGGAGATGTTTACAGGGGTAGATGGTTGTTTGAGACAAAGACCTTAGACTCCATTAACGAAGATGAATGGGAAAGCTCAACGGTGCAAAAGGAAGAGATAATCGGAGCTGATGTCCGAAAACATTGCTTAGTGTTTGAAACTCAGCCAATGGATTCTCTGAAAGATGATTCAAATGCTAGACCCCTGACTATCGAAGAAGTTATTGGTGGTAATGTTAGATCTGCAAGAAACTTCTTTGAGACTAGTCCCAAGGCAGCTTTGAAGGATCTCAATGAGGTAGGGAGGCTCAAAAAGGTAGTGGCAGCTGAAGAAGAGAAGGGTGATGTAAGACACCAAAAATGGATGTTTGAGAATGAACAACTAGAGAACATAAGAGATGAGAAGAAGGAGATTATTCGTACTGTGAACATCGAAAATCTGACTGAAGAGGAAGGTACAAGCTACAATGCAGATGTCCGTAAGAATTGCATGGCATTTGAGACTCAGCCAATGGATACTTTGAAAGATGATTCAAATGCTAGAGCCTTTTCTAAGACGGAAATTGTCAGAGGTAATGTCAGATCAGCGAGACATTACTTTGAAACTGCTCCAGCTGATAATTTAAAAGACCTTGCTGAGGTTGGGAAACTACAAAAAATGGTGAGACTTGATGAAGAGAAGGGGGATGTGAGACATCAGAAGTGGGTTTTCGAAAGTCAACCCCTGGAGCACATTCAAGAAGAAAAGAAGGAAGTTGTTCGAACCATTAACCTGGAGGAAATCGATAAAGTGGATGTCTCAAACTACAAGCAAATATTTGAAACCACAGACTTAACCAGATGGGATGAATCTCAAAAGATACTCGTGGAGGGTGTAACATGTGGCTCTGTGAAATCTAACAAACATCTGTTTGAGTCTACACCAATGTACGCCATGCAAGACAGCTCTGGCCATTACCATGAGGTAAAAACAGTGCATCGGGAAGAGGTTGTCAAGGGAGACGTAACAAGCTGCAAATGGATGTTTGAAACATGCCCCATTGACCAGTTCGATGAAAGTATCACTAATTACCAAATTATTAAAGGAATATCCAAAGAAGTTGAGTCCGGTGATGTTAAAACTGCCAAGTGGCTGTTTGAAACACAGCCTCTTGATGCAATTAAATACTTCAGCAATATTGAGGATGAGGAAACTACAACTAAGGAAAGTGTTGAGATTGTAAAAGGTGATGTTAAAACCGGTAAGTGGTTATTTGAGACTAAACTAATGAATGTCCCATACGAGAAGGATGAGTTGAAGAGTGAAAATGAGAGTGAGGAGATACACAAAGGAGATGTAAAAACCTGCACATGGTTGTTTGAGACACAGGCACTTGACACTATCCGAGATGAGACCGAAACTGTTCTACAAACATGCACAGTAAATCAAGAAGATGTCCAGGGCAAAGATGTACGAATGGCTCGTTTTCTATTTGAGACAGAGAATCTTGAGAACATCACAGGGGAGGATGAAAGCTTTAAGAGGGTTACTGAGATAGACATTCAGTCAGGAGATGTGAATAGAATGAAGTATATATTTGAGAACCAGTCCTCTGATATCATGACCTCAACATCTGAAGAGGTTATGCAAATGCTCAAAACTACACAATCAGAGGACATCCAGAAAGGAAATGTGGTGAACTGCAAATGGCTCTTTGAGAACCAGTCTATAGATGCCATACATGATACCCAAGAAGAGGCTCTGGAGACCCGCACTGTGATGGATGTACAAGGAGGTAATGTGGACAAAGGCCGTTTCATTTTTGAGACCTACTCCTTGGACAAAATCCAGGAGGTGTCCTCGGAGACAGAGACCGATATTACAAAGTTGCAGAAAATCACCTGTGAGGAGGAAGAGAAAGGGGATGTAAGGAACTATACCATGATGTTTGAAACTCAGCCTCTTTATGCCATTCAAGACAAAGAGGGTCATTATCATGAGGTCACCACTGTCACAAGCGAGGAGATTTTGAAGGGTGATGTGATCGGGTCCCGGTGGTTGTTTGAAACTAAGCCTCTTGATTCTATCAGGGATACAGATGAGGTCTATATAATCAAATCCGTCACACAGGAGGATGTTCAGAAAGGAGATGTTACTTCAGCCAAGTGGAGATTTGAAACACAGCCTCTTGATAAGATTGCAGAGGACATTAAAGTTTCAGTTAAAACCGTTGAAGATATTCAAGGAGGAGATGTTAGAATGAATAAACAGCGTTTTGAATCAGATGAGCTGTCACAGAAGTCTGTGCGAACAGTTAATGTGAGTGAAATCCAAAAAGGTGATGTCAGGACAGCAAAATGGATGTTTGAAACTCAAACAATGGATAAAATACGTAGCCAGAGTGAAGAGAATTTAATAGAAACCGTCATGAAAGAGGAGGTCGTAAAGGGAGATGTTAGACAATCAGTGTGGCTCTTCGAACAGAATCCCCTTGACCATATAAAGGAGATAGATGAGGATGATATAGTAGTTGTTCAAGAGGAGATCCCCAAAGCCGATGTAAAGACAACAACATGGCTGTTTGAAACAACTCCGTTCCATAACTTTAATGAGAACCGTGTTGAGAAGTCGGAAATCCTGGGTAAAAGTATCAAAGGAACCCTTGAGGAACTTTATAGCCAGAAAATTGTTAATTCAAAAGGAATACTCATTGAAGCAGATGAAATTGGAGACATAAGAATGGCGAAATACCAGCTAATGAATAAGGATTCTCCAGAGATCCAAAGAGAGGAAATCATCAGCAGGGATCTGAACAACATTATGATGAATCTTTTGAACCGTCAGGAAACAATTGAGAGGGGAGTAGTGGTAGAGTCAGAAGAGAAGGGTAATATCAGTACAACAATGCATCAATTGTTCAACCAAGAGAGGGACGTCAATGTGGAAAAGGAGGAAATATTAAGAGGTGACATCCAGGAAGCTGTAAACAATCTTCTCAAGGAGGGAGGATCTGCTAAACGTGGTATACTCCTTCAAGAGGATGAGAAGGGAGATGTGCGAATGACTATATATTCTCTTCTAAATAAACAAGAGGACATCAGTGTTGAAAAAGAGGATATAATCAAAGGCAATATAAGGAATGCTCTCCAGAGACTATCCAACCCAGAAAACCAAGAGCAGATGAGGATAAAGGTGGATGAGACAGAAAGGGGAAACGTAAACTTTTACTCCACATGCATTGAATCTGGGGCGCTTGACTATCTCAAACAACTACAGGTAGAGCCAGATGAGACTCCACCTGAAAAGATAGAGAAAGAGGAGATTATTAGAGGGGATATAAAGGGGACAAAACTCATTCTTGGCAGTAATCGAGCACAAATTGAGCGTACAGTAGTTGAAGAGGACATAGTGCGTGGAGATGTTCGCAACTCAGTCAAGGCTTTCATGAGTGAACCCACAATCTCACTGGATGGCCTACAAAAAGAGGAAATTGTGAGGGGTGATTTGAAAGCAGCTATGAACTCCCTGTCTCAGTCTGTAAATCAGACAGTGGTTGTAGAGAAAGAGGAGGTGGTGAGAGGTAACATACACAAAACTAGAAGGCACCTTGAGTGGGCCCAAAGACAGCCCAAAGAGGTGGAAAGGCCAGAGATTGTCCACGGCAACATCAAAGGGGCACGGAAGTCCCTAGAGAAATCTGCAACCTCCAAAGTTGAAGTTGGCATCGAAGATTTAATTCCTGGAGACATCAAAGGTACCTTAAAATCCCTGGAGCAGGCAAAGCAAACAGTCAGGGTGATCGAGAAGGAAGAGATTGTAAAGGGTAACATTCATACAGCCAAGCAGTGTTTACAAGATGCTTCTAATGACAGAAGGACATGTCAACAGGAAATAGATGTTCAGGGAAATGTGAGAGGCACTATTGAGCTCTTATTGGAACCACCAGCTTCCCCAAGAATGACACGGAGGCCCAGCTTCGAGGGTGATGTGAAAATGTCCATTAAGTCACTCTACGAGACACATGAGGTGCATGAGACGGGGGAGGAACAAACTCAACCAGAGAAAGAGGAGGTGATAAAGGGTGATGTTAAAGGCACAATCAAATCCTTGCTGGAATCAGCTCAGCGTGCCTCTCCTAAAATCAGAGTGGGAGCTAGAAGGGTCAAAGTCCCTGTGAGATCTCCATTGCGCTCACAGCAAGGAAGCCCTCTATTACATTCACAGCAAGGTAGCCCTGAATGTTCTGTTGTAACCAAAACTGAGAGTGAGACACTTAAAAATAAGTCTCAAAGCATTGAAGCACAGAGAAACATACAAAAAATTAAGACAGCTAATTCGGCGAAAACTGAGAGCTCAACACAAGAGAATCAATCCCTCTCAACTCAAACCACAATCAATGCATCTGAATCACAGACTACTCAACAATCAAAGACAGTAATGCAACACACAACCATCACTCAAAACCATGGCATTAAAACTTTGGAGACTAAGTTCCGTAACCTCAATTCAAGTCGAAAGGGTATGATCAGACTAGATAAAACCAAAGTAAAAACAAATGTTCAAACCCCAACACGGACATTGTCTGAGTCTGAACTTTCTCTCCCTCCCCCACCTCCACCATGTGACGATCAATCATCCCTAACCCAGCCCTCCTCTATCCATAGGCTGGACTTGGACTTTCCTCCTCCCCCAACTCCTCCTCCCCCACCACCTGTTGACTCTGAGCCTGATCATTTCCCTCCACCACCACTGGATTTCCTTCCACCCCCACCCTCACAGCATGAACTGGACTCTATGCCATCCCAGACAACTCATCCATCACCAGCAAAAGCCACAAAAATGACGGTTAAAAAGGTGAAAGGTCCTGCATTGCACCAAGTCTCGAAACTTGAGCCAACCGGTCAGATTCAGAAAATTCAACAGGCAACCTCGGAGAAACATACAACCACAGTCAACAAATCTGTGTTGGAAATCAGCAAAACTCAAAGTGAATTAACATCCTTTTCATCAAAAACTGTTTTGTCTGAAATCCCAAAACCCCCAGAATCACCACGACCATTAAAGAAAGTTTACGTCGCCCCTATAAGATTTACTCCTCCACCTTCTCCTCCTCCCTTCATGAGATCCACTAAATTCAAAACTCCATTAATAAAGGCAGAGGAAAATTACAGAAAACAGAAAGTGGGTAGTACACCCCCTGCTACACCGAGTCCCATTTTCATGCATGAGTCAGTCACTGCTGCCCTTGAAATGCTTTCCTCTGAGGAGACAGGTATGAAGCAATCAAAAAAGAGCATGACATTTGGTTTCACTCAAGAGATGGCTGAAAAGACTGTGACCAATGTCAAGCCAGACACACTATCATCTGATTTATTCAAGCACGCCCAAATTTCAGATACTCCTTCAAGCACGACTTTGATCTCTGCTGTATATGGGCAAAATCGCCCTGAATCTGCTGTTATTTCTGCAACTAAACAGCATATTGTCTCTAATCAGACATCCAAAGTCGTCTCCGTTCAGCACCAGACCACATCTATTTCCTCCACAAAGCAACAGACAGTTAATGCAACTAAACAACAGGTAACTTCAGCATCCGCCAAGCAGCCACACTCTGCTGTAAGTATCTCTCAAGTCCAGAGCTCAACCAGTGATGATAGAAAAGTTGAAGATACAAAAACAGACATCAAGAAGGATGTACAAAATAAAGGTTCCCATAAATCTGAGGAGAAAAAGAACAAGGAAAATTCTGCATCCCAAGTTCCCGAGAAGGTTTCTGACCAGCCTACCGAAACAGTAAAGGTAACCCAAGAAACAAATGTCAAAGCAGTGAAATCACCCTCAGAAGACAAAAAGAAAGATGACATTTCTGTATCACAAGCACCTGAGAAGGTTCCTAGTCAGCCTATCAAAGTAGAAAAGTTATCCACAGAAACTAATGTCAAAACAGGTAAAAAGAAGAAGGCCAAAGGGCCAGAAAAGCAAGTAGAAGTAAAAGACACAAAACAGCCAGATGAAACTAAGATGGAAAACATTTCACAGGTGAAGGTGGAAGTAAAGGAAGTCACTAAGTTGAAGGTTTCTAGTGAGCAAACACATGCCCAGACTGACGTCAAGGTCAAGGAGGACAGTCAGAAAGCTCCTGCTATTAAAGACAACCAACCAGCAACTCCAACTTCTGCAAGAAAGAAGAAGAAGAAGAAGTCAAAAGCTAAAGCTGCAGCTTCCACCGCAGAATCAACTAAATCTGTTTCTGAAAGTTCCACTCAAAGTCAGGAGATCACTGTAGCGCAGACACAAAATGCCCATCAAGAGGAGCAGATCCAGGTCCATAAGGAAGTTATTATCACTGAAAGAAAAGTTGAAAGAAAAGTTCATCAAAGTCTCCAGCAACAAGGAACAGTTAAAGTCGAAAAGCAGGTCAAGGCATCTCAAAAGAAGAAAGAGTTGACAGTAAGCCAACAGATTCAAGAGAAACCAAAGGCGGAGTACAGAAATGTTCCAGTGAAAGTGGAAAGTGGAAAAATGACAAGCATGTCAGCACAAAAGGAACCTGCGAAGCCCTCAACAGAGAGCACTGAGGATTCTCTAAGACGAGAACATGTACAGAAGTTAATCTCACATATAACAGAGTTAGAGGGAGCTTCAGGAAAAATAGATCCTAAATCTGTGAAGACACTGCTCAATACTATTCCAGAGTGGCTCATTGGTCCTGAGGAAAATATTTATTTGGAGGGAACTGCAGTTGAGCATAATATACAAAAGCTTACAGAAATTGTTTCATATGTGAAAAAACTAGCAAAGGCAAAGTTGATGTGTTTAGAGGGGATCCACACTAATCTGGAGAAGCATGAGTGTGAACCTACTTCTGAAAAGATCATTGTTGGTAGTGCAACTCAAAGAATACATCCTATAAGTATTGGCTCTTTGAAAGTTGAAAATCAAAAGAAAGTTGTGGAAAGCAAAAAGACATCACATGAAAGCAAAATGCAAGAGTTGAGTGTAAAATCTATGCGCTCACCCTCACCCTTACTAAGGATGCGCTCACCCTCACCCACCTTTATTACCATTGAATCTACCCGGAGAACTGACTCTCCTCAGAGAATAACCCCATCACCTATCCCAATGCACAGACCAGCCACTCCCCCAACACCTCCCCCTCGCAAATCGGAAACTCCTACATCACGCATCAATAGAGCCACACCCTCTCCCACCTTCTCTAGAGCAGAGAACTTGGCGCGGCTAAAAGATACCAAACTTTCCCGTGGAGTGACACCACCTCCAGTTCCACTTCCTATGCAAGTCACAGAAAGGAAATCTGAGATTGTGGAATCCCCTGCATCATTCCATCGGCAGATCAAAATTGAGGGACAAGCTGAGGGAACTTCAGAAGTTTCAGGCACAACAATTGTCACTGCCAAAAAACACGAAAAAGAATTTTCTGAAGATGCTCAAAAGGCTGATGTAAAGGTCACAGATACAGAGTCATTCCATCAAACGGATAAAGAAGTCATGGAAGCTTCTGAAAAGTCAGACTCGTCAATGGTGACTACGTCAGTGACAAACAAGAGGGAGTTTTTTGAAGATGCTCAAAAAGCTAAAGTAAATAAGACCAATGTGCGAAAAGATCCCATCGACATCCCAGAGCACTTGGGCCCAGACATGGAGGAGCCCAAAACAACAAACCAAGAGAGTAAGGATGACACACAAAGCACATCTGAGAAGGTCACAGAGAACAATGCTGAAATAGTGGGATCTGCAAAGTCAACTGATAAAGAATTGATGGAAGCTTCAGAAATGTCAGACTCATCAGCAGCAACTACATCAGTGAGAGACAAGAGAGATTTTTTTGAAGAGGCTCATAAAGCTAAAGTAAATAAGACGTATGTGCGAAAGGATCCCATTGATATCCCTGAGCGCTTGGGTCCAGACATGGAGGAACTCGAACCAGGAAACCAAGAGAACGAGAAGGAGGACCTTCCAAAGGTGGACTTGTCAGGATTAGTCAACAAATTTGAAACAGCAGAAGATAAAGTATATGTCAGGAAGCCTATCACAATGAGAGAAAGACTTGGGAGTGAGACGGAATACACAGAGACTGACATAGAAAATACAGAAACCCAAGAAGAGGAAATGCCAACTTTTGACATCAAGGCTATTAAAAATGTTTTTGAAATGGTTGAGCAAAGTCCCTCTTTCAAAGGGGAGAAAAATAAACAGGAGGAGCTGGAGTCAAACCTGAGTGAAAACACAAGAGACAGTTCAAAGCAGGATAACACCCAGGAGACACAGAGGGGCTCCGGGCAGATCTCGCCCCTGCCTTCCCAGAAAGAAGTGCAAATCATGTCAGCAAACCCAACAGGCTTCTCTGAAACCAAGTCAGTCACAGAGCATTTCTCAAGCTTAGATGAATTCGGCAACAAGACAATTGGATCACTGAGCAGCACAACTGTTTCCCAGCACTCAGAGAGCATAACAACCCACCGTGCCCCTTTCTCATATGCTGACGTGGTTAAAAAAAAAAAAAAGTCTGAGATGACGCTGTCTGAATCCCCTGAAGAGGCTTCCACTGAAGAGTTGCTGAGGAATTTCCACAAAACATGGACGGAGAGTGAGAGTGTTTTCAAGAGTCTCGGCTACAGTGTTTCAGAGGAGAGAACATCACATGTTCTGTCACATCAAACGAAGACCGTTGTTACTGGTAAAGACAGTTGTGCTGCCTGCATGATGGGACTTGAAACTAACAGGATATAACGGCATGTAAAAATTCCCTCTCCAATATTCAATGAGACCTAACATGTTTACATGTGCCTGTTTTTACATGGAGAGTAATTATTGTGAATGGACAAATAACTAATGCTTCAATTAATGAATCATGGCAAAAGAACAAGAGCTAAGCATGATATGATGATGACATGAGGGAAATTATGGAATAGAATCTCACACATCCTATTTAAATGCAACCATTCATGTTTGACCATAAAAAAACAACACAAAGTACAAGTTTGGGTCAATACTGTTTGCCATCAGTAAAGAACGTTTGAGATTTTTGAAAATTATTTTTTCATTTCACCTTTAATGTGATTGCACTTGTTTGATGATGTATATACAACCTGGTCTCAGAGCATTTTGTATTATTCTGTATGTAAATCCGAGACACTCCATTTTGTATGATATGTTACGTTTAATATGGTATGTATTATTTTGTGGATGTCCATCCCCCATTTCATATGATATGCTACGAATTACAATTTGTATTATATGTTACGAATTTGCTAAATGTACAATAAGTTACGAATTTAAAAAAAGGTACTATATGTTACGAATTTGCAAACGTATGATATGTTACGAATTCTAGCGAAAGGCTAACGTTAGCTAGCTGCCTAAGGGTTAGGGTTAGGGGTTATGGTTAAGGTTAGGGTTAGGTTTAGGAGTTAGGTTAAAGGGGAAGGGTTATCTAAAAGGGTTAAGGTTAGGGTTAGGGGAAGGGTTAGCTAACATGCTAAGTAGTTGCAAAGAACTAAAAAGTAGTAAGGAGTTGAAAAATGGCTAATTAGCTAAAATGCTAAAGTTTGAACTCGCAATCTTTTGGTTGCTGGACGTTCGCGTTATACCCATCCACCCGACCAACCACCCTACTTTCAATGTTTGCCTTAAGTAACCATCGGTCTTCTGTAACCATACCAAACGTAACATTTCATACTCATTTGAGTGTCCCGGATTTACGTTGACTATATTACGTCTAGTCTATGAGACCAGGCTGATATACATGTACACAGTATAGACACTGAGTGTACAAAACATTAGGAATAATGAGTTGCACCCCCCACTCAGTGTATACTACGCATGATCATGAAAATTATGCCTTGATAACATTTCTTAATATTACTGAGTCATTGTGTATGTTTTATAAAAATACTGATATAATGATGTTAACTTTTCTCCGGCAGACTCTAATTCCCAAGTCGACACTTTGCACTGTGTGTCAGAGGAGGGTCTATCTGATGGAGGCTCTAATAGCGGACAGAAAATGTTTCCATAAATCCTGTTTCTGCTGCGAGCACTGCCAAAATAAATTAAGGTAAAGTACACATCACCCAACCAAGGTGAATTCAAAGTAAGTGGATTTTGGCTGTGAACTGGTAAGCAGTGCTTGAATGGTTTTGCTCCTACAGTTTGTGTCTGCACATAGGACACACATTCTATTGTGCTATGTTTGCAAATTAAGCAGTAAAAAGTTTGACATGATTGTGGAATCTTGTAATTAATGATATCCCTTCTCCATGCTTCACTGTTTTGAATAATAATTTGTTCTGTCTCCTCCAGTCTTGGCAACTATGTCTCTCTCCATGGACATCTGTTCTGTTTACCACACTACAAACAACTCTTCAAGTCCAAAGGGAACTACGATAATGGATTTGGACAGACACTTACCAATGAAAAGGATGTCAGTGAAAGTGGCAGTCATCACCTCAGAGCAACTTGATTGGAGGTATTCACAGAGCAGCATAGGCTCACCTGAAAAGGACACCTTTGAAAAATAATTGATGAAATAAATTGATGAGAACAAACAAAATAGTAATAAGATATATGTTGTGTGGCCTCCACAAGCCAACTCCCTACAGAAAGCCTTTAAACTAGAAGAGGACATAAAGCTAACTAAGCCACCATGGCCTCTGCAGGACAATTCCCCGAAGTCACCCAAACAGCAACATAGAAAAGCTATTCCCAGGAGCTCTCTTTGAAAGAGAGCATTCCCCCCACCATGGCAGGTAGAAAAAGGCATCATGTATGCCAGAGAAAACTGAAGAAACTTCAAGCAGTCGATGGTAAGGCAACCTATGAGGCCAAAGAGACCGTTGGAATTGGGAAAAGTCTGAGACTGAAGGACAAAAGTACAAGTGCAGTAGACACAAAAGGAGATGTGAATGGTAGAAATTGTGTATATATGTGTAGTGTGTGAGAGTGGAAGAAGATGGTTCGGAAAGTGCTAAGGGTCCGAGGGAAAGATGACTAGAATGACAGATGGAAACATGGAATGTTATGCTTAGAAATGGCGCAGGAGGCCTACCTCATTGGTCTTTGAAGTTTGATAATTGAATACATTAGCTCTATATTTCACATGGAATTGACTCACATTAGTCATGTTTAATTGATCTATAAAATATAATTCAACGGGTCTCACACAAAATATTTGCCTAATATCTTTATAGTATACTTTGATTTGTTAAATGTATCTTGTTCAGTCATCCATCAATTAGTTTAAGTTCATGGAGAGAGTATTGTAGTTTTCTAACACAGTCATAATTTTGTCTTGGCTTTTTCTTTCAACATATCAACATTTTTAAATTGACCTTTTTCTAGCACCTGGTGTGCAGCCTAGTAAAAATGATCTTGGAAATAGTTTCTTTATAATATATATATATATATATATATATATATATATATATATATATATATATATATATATATATACAGTATATATCCTATTAATTGGTATTAATAATGTTTGTTTTGGACATTTGTATCCTATTTTGCAATGCACATTTGATTTTTTAGATTAGACTACCTTGCTTTGTACAAGAGAATTCCTGATTCTTTCATCCTGTCAGGCTGGTTACTAAACAATTCTTTCAAATTTATTGCTGATCCAGGGGCAATAAAATTATTGAATTGGTCAGTCTCAATTGCCTTCTTTCACATGAATTTTTACATCATTCATATTAAAGGTCCAATGCAGCCGTTTTTATCTCAATATCAAATCATTTCTGGGTAACAATTAAGTACCTTACTGTGGTTGTTTTCAATTTAAATGGTCAAAAAGAAACAAAAAAACTTCTAAAGCAAATAGTTATTTCTCAAGCAAGAATTTTGCTACAAGTGTCTGGGAGTGGTTTGAGTGGGGAGGAGAAAACTGAAAATTAGCTGTTATTGGCAGAGAGGTTTGGAACTCTCTTTCTTATTGGTCTTTTAACTAATTTATCGCATCCCACCAAAACAGGCTGACATTTCAGGTGGTCTTTTCAAACAGCTCTTACACTAAAAGAGCATTATCAGCATTTTCACAATTTCACAGTATTATTCCAACCTCATAGTGTGGAAATATATATATAACACACAGGAAAATCATGTTTTTGACTGCACTGGGCCTTAGAAACATATGACATACATTTTGCCACACATACACATTTCGTAAAACTTAGATTTTTTTTTGTGTAATGAAGCTGTAACTACTGAAGGGCCTGCCTACAAACACTTAACTGATTGATACTGTACTTTACTCCCCAACAGCCCAAATAACATGTTCTCTGCTGCAGAGGAACTCTCATGTAGGTGAGCTGTTACAGACAGGTGAAATGTTTGCTGTAGGAAAGTGCTTGTTTTGCACCTTTTACATTCCCTATAATGCTTATAATCACATCGATTGATAAATTAATTGATAACTAGCCTACTATCATCAAATAATTACATACACTATGTTGAACCTATGGTTCAATACACTCCAGACAACACAGGCTTTAAATAAATACATGGGGGTTGTAATGTAATTTAACTTAGTAATGATCAATTTTGGCAGTTAAGGTATGTGATTAAGTAGAACAAGAAACTTAACTCAATCCCCTGGTGTGCCAGAAACAAGTTCAAGGTATGATCTCCCTTAAACTCACATTTATTTTCTAATAGTATTTTGAGGAATCAAGAAAGGCAAGATATTCGTGAGACAGGCATGTGGATAGCTCGTCACAGCCCTGTCTTAAAATACATGCAACTACCGGTTTAAAATAGGCTTATGCCTACCTCCTTAGGCATGGGTCCAATGCAGACTACAACTGGTCGAGCTATTCCATACACTGTCAATGTGCAAATCCATTTCGATCTTTCAACGCAGGTTAGCGTTTTTCGTCATTTATCTTGTTCTGAAAGCAGCTCTGCACAGTGGTCACTAGCTGGCACAGTCATAAAGTCATACAAATCTTAACCCCAACGTTAACCATACTGGTAACCCTAATGCCTAACTCTAACCTTAAAATAAGACCAAGTTTGAGTTTGCAGCCGGCAAATCTCGCTCAGTTCTGCCTCCAGGAGAAGACTTGGGACAATAAATGTCAACCTGGTCTTTGAACACCCCCACACCTTTGCTGTGGTGGTACGAACGAACACATGT
Organism: Coregonus lavaretus; assembly: GCF_964263955.1. Lineage (NCBI taxonomy): Eukaryota > Metazoa > Chordata > Actinopteri > Salmoniformes > Salmonidae > Coregonus > Coregonus lavaretus. Next base: position 14,639,223 of record NC_140003.1, read on the forward strand.
ATTATAGCCTAGTAATTATTTTTTATTTTTTTACAGAGTTTTAAACTCTCTTAGGCAAATAAGAATAGCCTAGTATAGAGTATTCCCTACTTTTTCTTTCCTCCCGGAAGTTTTCCCAAGAAGGTGATCGTTTGCGCTTCGACCAATTTCTAGCATGCCTGTCCTGTTTCTGGCAGGCTGCATTTATGTCATTAATCCTGTATGGGGTTGAGCACGGGGTTGAGCACAGTGTGAGCGGGGATTTATGTAATGCCGGGCCTTACATAAAAAGATTGCCGTTTTGAAACTGCAGTAAAGGTGCAGTCGACTGTGGTGTTTTGGAGTAGGAATTGCAGATTAACTGCAGTTTAAAAAAAATCGGTGTTATTTTGGATGCAGTATTTGCGGCATACTGCCGTTATACTGCACTCTGACTGCAATCTTTTTTCTTAAGGGAGCTGCCACTGAGGTCGCTACGGATAATACATGTATGGGGGTTTTCTCACCAAATTTCTAAAGTTAAGAAATCAAGGTGGATATTACTTTTCCCTTATTTTTGTGCTTTTTGTTTTTATTCTTTGTAATGCTATACATATTCTATACATCAAAATAACCCACAATTTCTTCCATAATCAAATAGGCTAGGCTACTGGTGTTACAATAAGAAAGAACTGGGCTATATAGCAAGTAGCCTAATTCTGCAAAATGTGTAAAAATAAATAAATAGAGTTGCCTGGAAATACTCTTATAACGTCAATCTACCTTGCTACAGTATGTAAAGTAGCTTTCTTTCTTTCAAGTGGATTGGCTACAACCCCATCGGATTACTCTGATTGGAGCGGTCTCTTGTCAACCAACGTATGAGCCCCAGCTCCATGCTCTACGATCACGTTTCCTCGAGACAAATAGCATCGCTTTAGGATGCTGAACAAGGCACCGCTGTCGCATCAGGACCAGACGTCTGAATGGGATGGGGACGATAAAAGAGGTAAGCTCAGCTTGCTTGTTTCTGCCGTCTGTTATATTGTTTTAGAGGCATTTTAATCAGCTGTTCACTAGCCTATCCCGGAGATTTCACTCTGCGGTTTGTTATGACAGTTAATGAGTTTACCATAGCCTGATATTTAGGGTACACGATTGCATTCCCAATCCCGACCAGCTCATAGGCTACTGTTCAAATTGTTTTTATTCGGTATCGAGGTATTTCGTTAATTGACTCATTAAATTCACCAGTGTAGCTTTAGGATCCGCGTGTTCCTGTGTCCTCCGCTGGATGCTCGCCCATCAATAGGATTTCTGCTCAGCTGTGCAGCACTGGGCACATCTCTGATTATATTATGGGGGCTATTTTGATAATGATAGTGGACTAGCCTGCTTCAAAATTAACTGTCCATGGTAAAAATAGCCTAACAGTTTTTGGATGATTTTTATTAACACACATTTGCCCTCATAATACACTACGTTTGGCTACTCTATACTAGAAAGTTGGTATGAAGAAGCATTTAACTTTTTTTCCGCAATAACCGAAATACTGAAATGAGCTTGAGTTGACAAAATCCATCCTACTTACATGTTGGGCCACATTTGAACTTGTTATGGTAATCATGACCTTGACACATAGGCTTTCATTTTGTATTCCACGTTATTTCTTCTTCTAGATAGTAGCCTAATAAATGTCTGTTCGAATGAATTCACCCTCAGATGTTAAGGTCAAGATGTATTTACATTTTACATTTTAGTCATTTAGCAGACGCTCTTATCCAGAGCAACTTACAGTTAGTGAGTGCATACAATGAGGGAAAAAAGTATTTGAACCCCTGCTGATTTTGTACGTTTGCCCACTGACAAAGACATGATCAGTCTATAATTTTAATGGTAGATTTATTTGAACAGTGAGAGACAGAATAACAACAAAAAAATCCAGAAAAACGCATGTCAAAAATGTTATAAATTGATTTGCATTTTAATGAGGGAAATAAATATTTGACCCCTCTGCAAAACATGACTTAGTACTTGGTGGCAAAACCCTTGTTGGCAATCACAGAGGTCAGACGTTTCTTGTAGTTGGCCACCAGGTTTGCACACATCTCAGGAGGGATTTTGTCCCACTCCTCTTTGCAGACCTTCTCCAAGTCATTAAGGTTTCGAGGCTGACGTTTGGCAACTCAAACCTTCAGCTCCCTCCACAGATTTTCTATGGGATTAAGGTCTGGAGACTGGCTAGGCCACTCCAGGACCTTAATGTGCTTCTTCTTGAGCCACTCCTTTGTTGCCTTGGCCGTGTGTTTTGGGTCATTGTCATGCTGGAATACCCATCCATGACCCATTTTCAATGTCCTGGCTGAGGGAAGGAGGTTCTCACCCAAGATTTGACGGTACATGGCCCCGTCCATCGTCCCTTTGATGCGGTGAAGTTGTACTGTCCCCTTAGCAGAAAAACACCCCCAAAGCATAATGTTTCCACCTCCATGTTTGACGGTGGGGATGGTGTTCTTGGGGTCACAGGCAGCATTCCTCCTCCTCCAAACACGGCGAGTTGAGTTGATGCCAAAGAGCTCGATTTTGGTCTCATCTGACCACAACACTTTCACCCAGTTCTCCTCTGAATCATTCAGATGTTCATTGGCAAACTTCAGACGGGCCTGTATACAGTGGGGAAAAAAAGTATTTAGTCAGCCACCAATTGTGCAAGTTCTCCCACTTAAAAAGATGAGAGAGGCCTGTAATTTTCATCATAGGTACACGTCAACTATGACAGACAAAATGAGAAAAAAATATCCAGAAAATCACATTGTAGGATTTTTAATGAATTTATTAGCAAATTATGGTGGAAAATAAGTATTTGGTCACCTACAAACAAGCAAGATTTCTGGCTCTCACAGACCTGTAACTTCTTCTTTAAGAGGCTTCTCTGTCCTCCACTCGTTACCAGTATTAATGGCACCTGTTTGAACTTGTTATCAGTATAAAAGACACCTGTCCACAACCTCAAACAGTCACACTCCAAACTCCACTATGGCCAAGACCAAAGAGCTGTCAAAGGACACCAGAAACAAAATTGTAGACCTGCACCAGGCTGGGAAGACTGAATCTGCAATAGGTAAGCAGCTTGGTTTGAAGAAATCAACTGTGGGAGCAATTATTAGGAAATTGAAGACATACAAGACCACTGATAATGTCCCTCGATCTGGGGCTCCATGCAAGATCTCACCCCATGGGGTCAAAATGATCACAAGAACGGTGAGCAAAAATCCCAGAACCACACGGGGGGACCTAGTGAATGACCTGCAGAGAGCTGGGACCAAAGTAACAAAGCCTACCATCAGTAACACACTACGCCGCCAGGGACTCAAATCCTGCAGTGCCAGACGTGTCCCCCTGCTTAAGTCCAGGCCCGTCTGAAGTTTGCTAGAGTGCATTTGGATGATCCAGAAGAGGATTGGGAGAATGTCATATGGTCAGATGAAACCAAAATAGAACTTTTTGGTCAAAACTCAACTCGTCGTGTTTGGAGGACAAAGAATGCTGAGTTGCATCCAAAGAACACCATACCTACTGTGAAGCATGGGGGTGGAAACATCATGCTTTGGGGCTGTTTTTCTGCAATGGGACCAGGACGACTGATCCGTGTAAAGGAAAGAATGAATGGGGCCATGTATCGTGAGATTTTGAGTGAAAACCTCCTTCCATCAGCAAGGGCATTGAAGATGAAACGTGGCTGGGTCTTTCAGCATGACAATGATCCCAAACACACCGCCCGGGCAACGAAGGGGTGGCTTCGTAAGAAGCATTTCAAGGTCCTGGAGTGGCCTAGCCAGTCTCCAGATCTCAACCCCATAGAAAATCTTTGGAGGGAGTTGAAAGTCCGTGTTGCCCAGCGACAGCCCCAAAACATCACTGCTCTAGAGGAGATCTGCATGGAGGAATGGGCCAAAATACCAGCAACAGTGTGTGGAAACCTTGTGAAGACTTACAGAAAAAGTTTGACCTGTGTCATTGCCAACAAAGGGTATATAACAAAGTATTGAGAAACTTTTTTTATTGACCAAATACTTATTTTCCACCATAATTTGCAAATAAATTCATAAAAAATACTACAATGTGATTTTCTGGATTTTTTTTCTCATGTTGTCTGTCATAGTTGACGTGTACCAATGATGAAAATTACAGGCCTCTCTTATCTTTTTAAGTGGGAGAACTTGCACAATTGGTGGCTGACTAAATACTTTTTTTCCCCACTGTATGTGCTTTCTTGAGCAGGGGGACCTTGCGGGCGCTGGAGGATTTCAGTCCTTCACGGCGTAGTGTGTTACCAATTGTTTTCTTGGTGACTATGGTCCCAGCTGCCTTGAGATCATTGACAAGATCCTCCCGTGTAGTTCTGGGCTGATTCCTCACCGTTCTCATGATCATTGCAACTCCACGAGGTGAGAACTTGCATAGAGCTCCAGGCCGAGGGAGATTGACAGTTATTTTGTGTTTCTTCCATTTGCGAATAATCGCACCAACTGTTGTCACCTTCTCACCAAGCTGCTTGGCAATGGTCTTGTAGCCCATTCCAGCCTTGTGGAGGTCTACAATCTTGTCCCTGACATACTTGGAGAGCTCTTTGGTCTTGGCCATGGTGGAGAGTTTGGAATCTGATTGATTGATTGCTTCTGTGGACAGGTGTCTTTTATACAGGTAACAAGCTGAGATTAGGAGCACTCCCTTTAAGAGTGTGAAAACTATGATCCCTTATTGATGTCACTTGTTAAATCAACTTCAATCAGTGTAGATGAAGGGGAGGAGACAGGTTAAATAAGGATTTTTAAGCTTTGAGACAATTGAGACATGGATTGTGTATGTGTGCCATTCAGAGGGTGAATGGGCAAGACAAAATATTTAAGTGCCTTTGAACGGGGTATGGTTGTAGGTGCCAGCCACACTGATTTGTGTCAAGAACTACAATGCTGCTGGGGTTTTCACGCTCAACAGTTTCCCGTGTGTATCAACAATGGTCCACCACCCAAAGGACATCCAGCCGACTTGACACAACTGTGGGAAGCATTGGAGTCAACATGGGCCAGCATCCCTGTGGAACGCTTTCGACACCTTGCAGAGGCCATGTCCAGACGAAATTAGGCTGTTCTGAGGGCAAAAGGGGGGGTGCAACTCATTATTCTTAATGTTTTGTACACACAGTGTCTATACTGTGTATATGTATATCAGCCTGGTCTCATTGACTAGACGTAACATAGTCAAAGTAAATCCGGGACACTCAAATTAGTATGATATGTTATGTTTGGTATGGTTACAGAAGACATTTAACTAGCAATCATACCACACATAAAAGCATTCAAAGCTGCATCAATTTTCAATATGAAGCCACAAGAACAGATAGGAATAGCTCATAGGCAGCAGAAAGGCGAGGTGCATCATTGTGCGTGAAAGAACAGTGAAGACATGAGACACACAGCTCAAAAAGCTCCCCTATTGATCTTGTTTAGGGACATTACAATTATCCTAGACTAGCCTACAACACCACAATGCAATTAATAATTGTGTTATTGGTTTAAATTGAGTACAAAATTCTACTATAGGCTGCAGTGAAAATGTCATTTGAATAACGGCGCAAAAGCCCTGTGATTTGAATGTTTAATTCCATTTGGATCAGTTGTGGGTGTACTCTTGAAAGTTTATAAGGTCTAGAAAGGCACAGTAGCAGGCCAGTCTGGCTTTATTTTTACTTCTGATACTGAGATGCACTGTCTGTTGCAGATCCTCCTTCTCCAAAGTCGTCCCATAATAATGTGGCCACATATGCTACTGGCAGGCCCAGTTTTTAAGTAAAGCTTTACGCTCGCTCTGCCTCCTTTCCAATCCTTGCGCACCTTAACCTAATGCTTCAATATATATATATATTTTATAGCCTAAATATACTGAACAAAAATGTAAACACAACATGCAATAATTGCAACGATTTTATTGAGTTACAGTTTGTATAACGAAATCAGTCAATTGAAATAAATTCATTAGGCCCTAATCTATGGATTTCACATGACTGGGCAGTGGCACAGCCATGGGTGGGCCTGGGAGGGCATATGTCCACCCACTTGGGAGCCAGGCCCAGCCACTGAGGAGCCAGGCTCAGCCAATCAGAATTAGTTTTTCCCCACAAAAGGGCTTTATTACAGACAGAAATACACCTCAGTTTCATCAGCTGTCCAGGTGGCTGTCTCAGACGATCCCGCAGGTGAAGAAGCCGGATGTGGAGGTCCTGGGCTGGCGTGGTTACATGTGGTCTGCGGTTGTGAGGCCGGTTGGACATACTGCCAAATTTTCTATAAAATGATGTTGGAGGCGGCTTATTGTAGAGAAATGAACATTGAATTCTCTGGCAACAGCTCTGGTGGACATTCCTGCAGTTAGCATGTCAATTGCATGCTCCCTCAAAACTTGTGGCATTGTGTTGTGTGACAAAACTGCACATTTTAGATTGGCCTGTTATTGTCCCCAGCACAAGGTGCACCTGTGTAATGATCATGCTGTTTAATCAGCTTCTTGATATGCCACACCTTTCAGCTGGATGGATTATCTTGGCAAAGGAGAAATGCTCACTAACAGGGATGTAAACAAATTTGTGCACAAAATATGAGAGAAATAAGCTTTTTGTGCGTATGGAAGATTTCTGGGATCTTTTATTTCAGCACATGAAACATGGGACAAACACTTTACATGTTGCGTTGATATTTTTGTTCAGTATATTTGTCATTTAACTTTTTTAATGTATTACCTTTTTTAATGTAGCATAAACAAAACCAGTCACAAAGACTACTTCAAAAGTCTCGTGTAGGCATACGGAAGTTCGTCCAAAATCTAATTCCAGCATACTCAAAATGGCTTGACATCCAACCTTTTTATACGAGTAAAGTACATGTTGGATAAAAAATGTCACAACATCATGGGAAAGCATGCAGTTTATTAGGCTAGATGAAATAAGTTATGATGAACTTCACAGGGTGGTGAAAGTGCACGGTGATGAGCTTGATGCTCCTTTCAATAAATATTGAGGGTCTTATTCTGGTGACATGATGATCGATGCTTGGCCGCCGTTTGACAAATAATCTCATCATGTAGGCTATACCCGCACTGTATCTGCGAGCTGTTGGTTGAGCACACATGCCAATACCAGAGTGGGCACATTGGCTATAGCGATGCAACATTTTTAGTGACAAAATCATCAGTAGGCTTAGAGTTGAAAATGCGATGAAAACCCATTTAACTTGTATTTTTTATTCGGTACATGGGAATTTAACTGCAAAATAAATGTTTATGTGCACTAGCCAATTTGTTGGAAATACAACTCTGATGGGAAAATGCACATTGTTTTTATGCAGATTTCTGAATAATCTGTCGCCAATTGGATGGAAACCTAGCTATAGACAACCTAAAGACTAGCAACTACGCTAGTCCAGTGTCACTTTGATTATGCCTGCACATCATGGTTCACCAGCAGCCCCAAACATCTAAAGAATAAGATACAGACCAGCCAAAACAAGCTCGTAAGTATTGTACTTAAACTCCACCCTCATACTTATCTGGAGGTCGAGCTTTTTAAGTCGCTACGCTGGCTATCTGTGAATTTTTTTTTTTTTTTTTTTTGTTAGAGATGTCCACCAGCATAATACCAGCCAGAGACTCTAATATTCACTGTTTTAAATATAAGAGTCTATCTGGTAAGAACACATTTTTGTTGAGTGGAACAAACTACCACAGCAAACCATGATATTAAAGTGCCCGAAGTCAGTATGCTTTGTTTATTGGTTGTGTGGTGGAACATTTTTGCATATATTTAATATAATTATAATTATGGCACAAAATGGTGAAAATCGTATTTCCCCCTAGCTGATCATTGTCTGCAGCCGGCTCTGATCGTAGTGTAGGCCTAATGAAACAGGCAGGGAGCGTGAGCTCGTCCGTGGTGGTCGGCGAACCCTCAACCTTATGGCCCCTAGCCCTGCATGGCATCGACTGTGCTACAAAAGCATGCTGAAGTGGCAGTCGATATCCACATTTTCAAACTGTCTCTTACATACTCTGTCTGTGTACATCATGGCAATTTGGCAAAATTATATTATGTTGCAGTTTAGTCATTTTAATAGTGTGTTTATTAAACAAATTGTGCCCAGACACACACAATGAATCCCATATGGCCATGCATATGATTATGCGTATAGTAGAGACGTCAAACGTTCAGCCTGCTGCACAGTCACTATGGAAGGTCTAGTCTAGAGCGCCCGGTTAAATTGTGTTTAGGAGCAACTCACTCCATGGTTAAAGTAGTAAGAAATAGATGTCATTGTTGTAAAAAATTTTTTTGAGGATGCTTCATTTACTATCATATTAAATCTAAATATTGAATTATTTGGTATCACTTCATTTTAAGGTGTCCTTATTACAGTATAAAACATGTAATTACACTGTAACAAGTATTGTAGTTGTAATAACTCATAGTTGCACTGTAATAACAACATGTAACTGGTGGTAATTGCAGTATGTAATTACAGAGGTGTAACAACGAATGCTTGTTACCATGCTTGTTACAAATGGGCAAGTTTCCACTAAATTCACCAATTTATTGTTTTGTTTCTTCTCAGCTGCATCTTAGTCAGTATAACTGTCACAAGGTTGTAATCTCTTGTTGGCAGATGCGCTGGGTGTCTGAGATTACAAAGGTTGGAGGCTCAATAGGCTCTAATTACCTACCTGTGAATGCGCACTCTTTAAAACCTCCACTCAATGTTGTTGCCCCCAAAAAGTGTACCATCTGGGTTAACTTGGTTGAGTTTACAAAAACAGATCAGATATAGATAGGTCAACCTCACTGACTGGGGTCTACCATACGGGTGTCATCTCAGATTATAATAAAAAAAGTACTTAGAATGAATGTGTACGTTACCCATTATGACAACCTGAACCTCCTTGCCATCCAAGTGAGAGGATAAACCCACAAGTAAACCAGTACATGTAATATCTGCATAAGTACAATGTAATTACTAGGTATTATAAAGGATTTAGCTAGTTAAAATGAAGCGTATCTTTAGAGGTACTTACTTGTAATTAATTTGTACTTACTGTATATAGTACATTATAAACTGGGTGGTTCGAGCCCTGAATGCTGATTGGTTAACAGTCGTGGTATATCACGGGTATGACAAAACATCTATTTTTACTGCTCTAATTACTTTAGTAATCAGTTTATAATAGCAATAAGGCACCTCGGGGGTTTGTGGTATATTGCCAATATACAACGGCTAAGGGCTGTATTCAGGCACTCCACATTGTGTCGTGCTTAAGACAGCCCTTAGCCGTGGTATATTGGCCAAATACCACATCCCCTCGGGCCTTATTGCTTAATTACCCATCCTGACGACCTGGCCCTTGGCTTCCGGAAGCGCCATCCAAGTGGGAGGATAAACACACTAGTACACCAGAGTACATGTAATGTCTGCATAAGCACAATGTAATTACTAGGTATTACACAGGATTTATCTAGTTAAAATGAAGTGTATCTTGAGGGGTCCTTATAATTATTGTGCACCTACAAAGTATGTTACCCATTCTGACAATCTAAATATAGTCTTCTGAAAGCGGCATCCAAGTGAGAAAATGAACACACTAATACACCACAGAGTACATATCTGTAAATCTGCATAAGTACAAGTTTGTCGCTAGTTGTTTCACAGGATTTAGCTATTTAATAGTTTTAAACTTTATAGTTACCTATGAGCAATTTCTATATAATTACTTATTACTCATTACCAAGTGAAAATACCTACAAACAAAATATGACCTTCTACTTTAGTCAATTGTATTGCAACAAGTAAAAAGACCTTACATTTCTTACAAAATAATGATTTTTATTGTTAGTTTAATCATTGTATTAATTAAATAAAGACATAGACATTTTTTACATTTTAGTCATTTAGCAGACGCTCTTATCCAGAGCGACTTACAGTTAGTGAGTGTATACATGTTTCATACTGGCCCCCCATGGGAATCAAACCCACAACCCTGGTGTTGCAAGCACCATGCTCTACCAACTGAGCTACACGGGAGGCTGTAGACCTACTCAATAACATAATAACTATTCTAGTGGTGACTCAAATCTGTAGCCTATAGTATGGTGAGTAGCCTAGATAGCTAATTTAGAATTGGGATTGTTTTTTTCTTCCCTTTTTAACATTGCAAGTAACAATGGAAATCGACAATTTTGTCTCTGACTGTCTTCATCTGTTTCTTTCTTGTAAGCATTTTCTCATCCTGGAGTCTGAGATCTTGTGGGAATCTGTGGTAGAGACAAAGAATGTATAACCATCTAACATAGACACTTTACATTACCCAATATTGGACTAAAGGAGCCTAAACGTTACTCCTTAGTCCAAGGACCTTACATGTTCGGTTTAAAGGGCGAATTGGCCCTGGATGCCAAAACAGCCAAATACTCCATCTAAACGTGAATCGATTCTCAATTGCGGTACGGTTCTAGAAACATAAATCCCTTTACTTTCACATGACATCAAAAATAATTTCACAAATGCAAAATACACACTGTTTTAACCGGTTTTAATACAGTTGCAGCCGACAGTATTTTTCAGTGATAACATGTTTGTGGCGTCTGTCTTCCGTTTACACACAGGTGTTCGAAGACGCAGATAGCTAATTAGCACAGGTAGTCCACTCTGTCTTCTGTCTGTTTTCCGTAAACAAGCGTTGTAACATGGAATTATGGCCATGTGGGACCCCTAACCATAATCCTACAAAGGTGTGTATCAATTTAACCTTTTTATTTTATTATTTATTGCTGATTTGAAAGATAATGTCCTTATGCTACCAAACCATACCACAAGTGATGCGTGTTAATGTTCACACCGAGCATCACAGCTCTAAACAAAACTCCTCCCTACAGAAGAGGCCTTCGTCCAATGGAACTGAGAGTCATGATCAAGGGCTACATTACCCCTAGTTATCATCATTATGATTTCTATATTTTAGGCATATAGCTAGCTAGGCCTAGCTAGCTAGTTGTTCTCTTATCTAGCTAGCTATAATAGTACTTGCTAGTGTTTAGCTACATTAAAAAGGAACTAACATTACTCAAAGTGTGTTGACGCAAGTAGCTAGCTAACGTTAACATGCTGGGTGTGTCTCATGTAATACCCTTGGGTAATGGATACCCTGAGAACAAGGTTCAGGGAAGATAAGACCATTGAGCCCGGCTAATGTTAGCTAGCTAGTTAACTAGCGAGTAGCGACCATAGCATATTTGTGAGCTTTAGCTAGCTAGCTAGTCAAGGTTAGAAAACTAGCGTGCTAGCTAGCATGTTAGCTAATCCCAAAAAACTCAACAGATTGCATGGAAAGTCTATTCTGTAGATGGTAGCTAGCTAGCCTAGATAGGCCCAACAAAAGTTAGCTAACTACCTACGCTAAATTATCCAGCAGAATTCATGAATCCAAAAAATCTAAACAAATTGCATGGAAAACGTACTTTCTCTCTTCTGTGTTGACGTTTTTGACCTACAAAACGTTGTTTCGTTCGAGGCAATCTTTCATATCTGGATTTTGCACACTGACCTTCTCGACCCCATTCGTGGCGTACTGTTACCTGTACATGATATCAGTGTCAACCATTGGAGGCTGGTGGGAGGAGCTATAGGAGGACGGCCTCATTGTAATTGCTGGAATGGAATAAATGGAACGGAGTCAAACATGTGGTTTCAATATGTTTGATGTGTTTGATACTGTTCCATTAATTCAATTTTTACCTCAGATTGGTGGTGTTAGTATAAACGTTTATATTAATCACGATCTTACAAATTTGATTGCTTGAAACAGATAAATATCTTTGGTTTAGTACCAGTGTTTTTGTCAGATGCGCCTGTCCGTAGTGGGACTTAGAACATCTCAGGCCTCACATGAATTCGCAGATTTGAGGATTAAGCTATCACCCAAATGAAAGTCAACCCCTGTCACTATTTAGAAACCGATGTGAAGTGATCATTTGTATTTTGGCTGTCTGCCGTAAACATTTTCTCACAGACAGGTGAGGTTCTCATCTATCGACTGGTATATGTAGTATACAGAAGTTCATTGAGGTTAGTCTGTTAGAAGAGCGCAAACGGTACATGTCGCCGCAGTTATTGTCCCAGTTTCATTGATTTCAATACAAATATCGATGTGAGTGATTCATTTGCACGCCCTATTGATTACAGAAGAACAAGCCAATAAATTCCAGTCTAGAATGACCCCCTGGTAAGTATTGTTTTGCGTATTAACAAAATACAAATGATCTGATCACAGGTGTGATGTGTGCGAGTATTTTTTATGTGTTGTCTTCAAAATATCACAACATATTTCAGCATATTGATTATACATTTGGACATTTAAAACCAGTGTTTTGTCACTCGGCTATAAATCAAAAAAATTCATGACAACTGGAATCAGTAACCGTATTATATTCAGATTATGTTTTAGGAACATAAATTGTACTTTTTCAACCGGATTCTACTTAAACAGGTAAAAACTACTGAATGAGCCCAAAAACGTTATATAATGTATTGATTTTTGATGATATACAGTACCAGTCAAAAGTTTGGACACAAATCAAATTAAATCAAATTTTATTTGTCACATGCACATACAACAAAAAAATACCTACTCATTCAAGGGTTTTTTACAGCCTGGAGGTGTGTTGGGTCATTGTCCTGTTGAAAAACAAATGATAGTCCCACTAAGCCCAAACCAGATGGGATGGTGTATCGCTGCAGAATGCTCTGGTAGACATGCTGGTTAAGTGTGCCTTGAATTCTAAATAAATCACAGACAGTGTCACCAGCAAAGCACCCCCACACCATAACACCTCCTCCTCCATACTTTACGGTGGGAACTACACATGTGGAGATCATCCGTTCACCCACACCGCATCTCACAAAGACACGGAACCAAAAATCTCAAATTTGGACTCCAGACCAAAGGACACATTTCCACCAGTCTGATGTCCATTGCTTGTGTTTCTTGGCCCAAGCAGGTCTCTTCTTCTTATGGGTGTCCTTTAGTAGTGGTTTCTTTGCAGCAATTCGACCATGAAGGCCTGATTCACACAGTCCCCTCTGAACAGTTGATGTTGAGATGTGTCTGTGACTTGAACTCTGTGAAGCATTTATTTGGGCTGGTAATTCTAATGAACTTATCCTCTGCAGCAGAGGTAACTCTCAGTCTTCCATTCCTGTGGTGGTCCTCATGAGAGCCAGTTTCATCATAGCGCTTGATGGTTTTTGCGATTGCACTTGAAGAAACGTTCAAAGTTCTTGAAATGTTCCGTATTGACTGATCTTCATGTCTTAAAGTAATGATGGACTGTCATTTCTCTTTGCTTATTTGAGCTGTTCTTGCCATAATATGGACTAGGTCTTTTACCAAATAGGGCTATCTTCTGTATACCCCCCTACCTTGTCACAACACAACTGATTGGCTCAAACGCATTAAGAAGGAAATAAATTCCACCAATTAACTTTTAACAAGGCACACCTGTTAATTGAAATGCATTCCAGGTGACTACCTCATGAAGCTGGTTGAGAGAATGCCAAGAGTGTGCAAAGCTGTCATCAAGGCAAAGGGTGGCTATTTGAAGAATCTCAAATATATTTGTATTTGTTTAACACTTTTTTGGTTACTACATGATTCCATATGTGTTATTTATAGTTTTGATGTCTTCACTATTATTCTACAATGTAAAACATAGTCAAAATAAAGAAACACTCTTGAACGAGTAGGTGTTTCCAAACTACAAACTACAAACTGTAGCTCAGTTGGTAAATCATGGCGCTTGCAACGCCAGGGTTGTGGGTTCGTTTCCCACGGGGGGCCAGTATGAAAAATGTATGCACTCACTAACTGTAAGTCGCTCTGGATAAGAGCGTCTGCTAAAATAACGAAAATGTAGTGTAAGTGAAATCATGTTTGTCCTGCCTATGTTTAGACTCACTATAGCCTATGATATCTAATTCTCTCTACATGGTTTGGCTGATTCTAAAAAGCATAATTATGATTTGAAACATATGAGAAAGTGATAGGCAGTATTTCAACAATACCTATTCCTCCACAGTTTGTGTGCTTGATGATACCAATCTTGCACTATATTCTTTTGGCAGAGATTTACGTGTTTACAGAAAATAGGAAAATGTCAGCCTTTGACTCCAATCACTTTCATTTACGTTGTTTTGTGCTGCTGTCAGAGATTGCTGTTCCCTTACAAGTTGAGAGCCTATAGGTCTCTCTTCAGTGCCATCACCATTACTGCCTCCTTTCAACTGACACTCACAGGCTCATATTCATGTTGAATGTGCTTAGTGTGTGGTTTTTCCTTTGTGACCTGAAATATGTGGTGAATTTGTTTAGCAAATAATATATTATTTTATACTAGGTTCCTGTTGAAGTCTGCAACAGAGGGGGAACACATATTTCAAAAGATACATTTTCTCCCTTTGACTTTTCATCCCTGTCAGGCATGTGCTGTATATTCTGCCTTAACCTTGATGTGGAGTGTGTTGTGTCCAATTCCCTCCAGGGAATGGGTTGGTTTGATATCTAACAAATGCTACTGTGCACCTCATCCATCTTCCTTAGAGCTCCACTGTAATAATCGTTGTCATTTCCATTTGCACTCGATTGGATGGATTACATCATCCCTTTAGCCATGACATCAATACAAGTCAAAACTCTTGCTCATTCTTGCCACACATGCACCGACAAAACCTGCACATCTGTAGGACATATAGACACAGGTGTGTGAACAAATCCTGGTATGCACACACACACTATCATATTCCCATTTCTACCTTATGGAGTTTACACCTGTTTTAATTACAGCTTTGAATCCAGTTCCTTGACATTGATGTATTGATTGCAGCTTCAATAACAGTGGTAGTTAATTGATTCCTCCGTTTGCGTTGACATACTGTGGCATTTGCTGCACCAGGAGGCCAAACGGGGAATCGCACGACCATGAATATGAATGAATGTGACATGTGAAATTAATTCCAAGGAATGATTTTCAATGTTGGGTCTGGTTGGGTTCACTACTCCTGCAGAATTTCTAGTGGAAAATAAAATGCCAAGGAAATCATTTTAGTTTGTCAATATGAAAATCTGCAGCCCTATGAATTCAAAAATAGTACCTTGGTTTTTCAGATTCAATACAGAGGAAGCAGGTTTGAGCAGGGTATCAGTAGGTAATTCTGTTGGATATTTGTTTAATCCCCCCTTGCCTTTTCATGATATTTGTCTTTTCTAAACCAAGGCTAGTTTTTGATGAAAGATAGGAACAAAATAAAAAAGGTATTTTTGCGGGAAGGGGTATTTCTGCAGAGCTTTTGCTGAGCTTTAGGAGTTGCCTTCCCCTGTTCCCTTTGGGTGGTGCAGTATATATTGAAAGCCCATTCCTGAAGAGGCACTGGAGCTATAATTGGGTTTCTCTGAGGGGATTTGCTTGCTCTCTACCACACTGGAATGGTCATTGTGGAGTTCGGTGTTCCACAGCTCTTGGTCAAGTGGATCACAGAATCATTGTTATTAAAATTCCAGTCTCCTTTTAGGCATCTCAGCATGTTTCAAACTTGTTTGCTATGCTTGGATGTGATACACATAATCTGTGTCTTTACTGAGTATTTTTTCAGTAACACATCTTCAGTGCTTTCATGTTTTTGGTATCCAGACATAATTACACATTTTGTACATTTGGCACATTTTTCTTTATGTTGTCATTTTGATTGTATCGTTCACTAAATTTGATGGCACTCATTTTCCTGATATTGTCATTTTGATTGTATTGTTCACTAGATTTGATGGCACTCATTTTCCTGATATTGTCATTTTGATTGTATCATTAACAACATTTTATGGAACTCGTTGTGAACCGACTCTCTGATCTTATGTTCACTATACTGATTATTAGCTCTGGTCTCATATCTTGATTCCATAGTTGGTCCCAGAACTCCAACTTCTGATAACATAATCTAGTTTTTATCTTGTATGCAAGATATTATTTTGCATTCTCAGTGTTTCATCTATTTTGCACAATCTAGGATTTTATGGGCAAGTGATTTCACTTTAAATATAATCCCAGTTAAGCCTTGTGTGGTACTCTGAATCACTGCACTGTTCAGTTCTTAATAATTTTTATTTCAGTAATGTTATTTTAAAATGTTTACATTACATGCATGTTTTAAAAAATGAAAATTGTGAATTCAGAGAAGATGCTTTATCTAGAATATGGTTAGAGATGGTGGAATGCATTTTAAAAGTCGTGCTGTAAGCATCCATCCAGTGCTTGGCTCCTGTTCAAATAATATACACATTTACTAAGCCATCCAAGGACATGTGACCTCAAGATTATGCTAGGAATTCCGATTTTCATTATGCAGAGTATGCAGGTTTATGTTGAAATGTACCATGCTATGTTACTAACAGGCAATTTACAAACAGAAAAAAAAAAAAAAAAGAGCTTGAATTTGTGTCCTGCCTTTACTTTATTTACTTACTGTATGTATCTCTTTAGCTGCACCAATATCTCAAATCAAGGCGAGTGCAATCAATGCTCAAGAGAGCTGCATAGTGCTTAATAGATAGTAAACAAACCCTGTGCCAGCTTTCCGTTCCATTTCTGACACCTCCATGCTACAATATTGGGCGTCGCAATTTATTGGAAGGTGTGGAAGCAAGAGTGGTCTTAAAATCAAAGCAATAACTCTCTGTGCACAGCAGAAACTGGCTCAGAATACTTCCCAGCCTCTAAACAACATCTCAGGCTCTCTCTCAGCTGTTTGTGTGCCTGCAACTAGCTAGCTGCTGCATCCTGGTTTTGTGCTCATCATCCCTGAACAAGTCTCATTACTTCTCTGAAGGAAACATTAGCAATCAAATGAAACTCTGGAGCACACACCCCCGCAGCAGGTGTTCCTCTCAGTGCATACTGATGAGCTGCTAACTGACTGAAAAGCTGCATTTGTATACTGCTATTCAAAAGTGCAACAGACAAAGACATGATGTTGAGTGTGGCTCAGTTGGTAGAGCATGGTGCTTGCAACGCCAGGGTTGTGGGTTTGATTCCCATGGGGGACAAGTACAAAAATGTATGCACTCACTACTGTAAGTCGTTCTGGATAAGAGCATCTGCTAAAATGTAAATGAACTGTATGTTGTTACCAGTAAGTGTTGTAGTGAGACGCATCCATGGAACCATTTGGCTGGTTGTTTACATCAGTACTCAAACGCTATTTTGCTGGTCCTTATGATTGAATGTCATCCAAGTCTAGATGTATCGTTAATATGTAATAAGAAGCAACAACATGCAAAACATAATCATTGAAATGCGTGTCCTCGCTGATAAAAATGTTATATTATGTAGAGAGGCTTAAATCATTGATCATTATTTACCTTGCTTTGTTTTCCTTTGATTTGAGCGATTCCCTGCACATTAGAATAACTTGCAACCCGTTTATTTAGTAATCACATTTTCCACAGAATTATGTATGTGCATTTCCCTCTGTCTCCATTCGGTAATAAATATGCAAACATTCATAAGGAATGGAGGAAATACTGAATTTGAAGGAAAACGATATGGGAATGGAGCACTGGTCTGCCTCCCTCCCTGTCCCAGCTGCCTGATAGGAGAAGAGTGGGTCTGAGGGCTTTTGATGATTGACTTGATTTCCGTTGTGACCAGGGCATGTTTTCAGTGATTTCACAAAGCTTTCCCTTCTATGTAGTCAACTGAACCCAACTGAACCCATGACCTTGAGATGACAGGAAGTCTAAAAACAGCCATGAAAAGACAAAAGGACTTCAGGTGTTGTCATTGTAATAAATAAATAAAGCAATGCGACAAAAAGGCATTATTTTCCGTAAGAAAAGTACAGCAAGTGAACAATTATTATAGCCCTGTTTTAGGGGGTTGATGAGAAAAACGCAGATGTTGTTGTTGAGGCTCCGTTCTTTCTGTTGCTGTTTTAGACATACTGCTAAAGCCCTATGTGTGGAATAATGGGCTGTGAAAGACGGGATTTGCTTTTTTGCAGTGCACTGCACACATACAAGTATTCATGTAAATCTCTGTCCGACACTCGCTGTCTGGCTGTTTAAGATTAAGCTGAGGAATCAAACTGGAGAAGTTAGTGACTTTTCAGCTCTTCTGCTTTTTCGAACCAGACTCCAAAGCTACCAATTTTTTCCTTTTTTTTAAGAAACCCGCCTTTTAATATTAAAGTCATTTTACTCTATCAAGGATCTTAGTCATTATATACCAAAATATGCATATATAATTTTCTACTTTTTAAAACATTGCTCAAAAGTAAAGGTTTCTGATTCAGGTGGTATTCTTGTGTAGAATATTAAAGGTGTGCTTCTAATCGGTGTGTTTGTATACACATCTGAACGTAGCAGCTGCCTCATTAAGGATGGAGCCCAGAATAGAAGTGGAGTGTCACTAGAGGATCCCAGTGGGAAAAATAGGGTTGAAATGGAAATTATCAATGGGAAAACTGACAGAAATCAATACAAATCTTGATCCTAATAAATTGGGTCACACATTATTTGGATAGTCCTGATTTTTACTATCAGCTATCTGTTGATAAGCAACTGCTTGCTAAGGTTACGGTTAGGGTCAGAATAAGGGTAAGGGTAAGGTTAGGGTAAGGGCTAAGTTTAGTGTTAGGATATGGGTTAACGTTAGGGTTAGAGTTAGGGTTAAGGTTAATACAGTGAGGGAAAAAAGTATTTGATCCCCTGCTGATTTTGTACGTTTGCCCACTGACAAAGAAATGATCAGTCTATAATTTTAATGGTAGGTTTATTTGAACAGTGAGAGACAAAATAACAACAAAAAAATCCTAAGAAACGCATGTCAAAAATGTTATGAATTGATTTGCATTTTAATGAGGGAAATAAGTATTTGACCCCCTCTCAATCAGAAAGATTTCTGGCTCCCAGGTGTCTTTTATACAGGTAACGAGCTGAGATTAGGAGCACACTCTTAAAGGGAGTGCTCTTCATCTCAGCTTGTTACCTGTATAAAAGACACCTGTCCACAGAAGCAATCAATCAATCAGATTCCAAACTCTCCACCATGGCCAAGACCAACGAGCTCTCCAAGGATGTCAGGGACAAGATTGTAGACCTACACAAGGCTGGAATGGGCTACAAGACCATCGCCAAGCAGCTTGGTGAGAAGGTGACAACAGTTGGTGCGATTATTCGCAAATGGAAGAAACACAAAAGACCTGTCAATCTCCCTCGGCCTGGGGCTCCATGCAAGATCTCACCTCATGGAGTTGCAATGATCATGAGAACGGTGAGGAATCAGCCCAGAACTACACGGGAGGATCTTGTCAATGATCTCAAGGCAGCTGGGACCATAGTCACCAAGAAAACAATTGGTAACACACTACGCCGTGAAGGACTGAAATCCTGCAGCGCCCGCAAGGTCCCCCTGCTCAAAAAAGCACATATACAGGCCCGTCTGAAGTTTGCCAATGAACATCTGAATGATTCAGAGAAGAACTGGGTGAAAGTGTTGTGGTCAGATGAGACCAAAATGGAGCTCTTTGGCATCAACTCAACTCGCCGTGTTTGGAGGAGGAGGAATGCTGCCTATGACCCCAAGAACATCATCCCCACCGTCAAACATGGAGGTGGAAACATTTATGCTTTGGGGGTATTTTTCTGCTAAGGGGACAGGACAACTTCACCGCATCAAAGGGACGATGGACGGGGCCATGTACCGTCAAATCTTGAGTGAGAACCTCCTTCCCTCAGCGAGGGCATTGAAAATGGTTCGTGGATGGGTATTCCAGCATGACAATGACCCAAAACACACGGCCAAGGCAACAGAGGAGTGGCTCAAGAAGAAGCACATTAAGGTCCTGGAGAGGCCTAGCCAGTCTCCAGACCTTAATCCCATAGAAAATCTGTGGAGGGAGCTGAAGGTTCGAGTTGCCAAACGTCAGCCTCGAAACCTTAATGACTTGGAGAAGATCTGCATGCGTTTTTCTGAATTTTGTTGTTGTTATTCTGTCTCTCACTGTTCAAATAAACCTACCATTAAAATTATAGACTGATCATGTCTTTGTCAGTGGGCAAACGTACAAAATAAGCAGGGGATCAAATACTTTTTTCCCTCACTGTAGATAGTTTGTTGAAATGTTACTGATAGTCTGTAGAGCATCTACAGATGGACTATCCAAATAAAGGGTTACCAAAGATTGCATTTTACAGTCTACGTTTGGTTGTCTAGGTGTTGATGACAATTTGATTAACTTCAGGGATGCGCGTCATGAAAAGAAGAGGTGTGATAATACACGTTATGGTTTACACCACACGATTCCCACAATAACATAGGTGTTGAATTAAGACGGTTGACACTAGCTTTTTTAATTACTTTTGAGAGTTGTAGATCATTTATTCAGTCATTCGATATAAAAAATGTATGCAGCTTCATGGTCTGATATTTGACAACAATCAGTGAACTACTATTCTTCTTTGAGTAACAGCTTAATAGGCCTTATTTTATGTGCATGCTTTGTTTCCATTGCAGGAGCATGGACAAGAGCAACCTCAGCTATCAACTATCTTCCCAATTGATTACCACACTTGAATAGAATGATAACAGTATTTCACCAATTCATTTAAAGGTCAATGGTTTAATTATGCAATCATGTCACTTTAATCTATGACAGATTGGCCAGGCAAAATTTAATTGTAATATGCTTTTAAGAATCTGCTGTGTATGGATGTTATTGATATATCAATACATTGTGCCTTTAGACTTACTAGGTTGTAATCCTCTCTAGACTTTCTCTCGCTGACAATCTGTCTCAGTCAGACGGGCAACATCCCAGCCCTCACTGTCTGAAAGCTTAATTTAAATCTCCTCCCAGTGCTCCCATTTTGAAATGCCTCAAAAGTCAATTCACCCAAACCTTACTAAGTCCAGGCATCTCAAGAGAAGAAATATGCTCACTTAAAAATCTATTTAAAAGATTATTCTGTTAATTTGTTTAGTTCCCCTGTAAACAGCCAAAATAAATGCATTCTATACAGTTTAAAGAGATTGAACAACACCGACACGGTTTTTAAGTAATCGCCTAGTGTTATGCCAGTATACTGATGGTAATGGTTTATTTTTGCCAAAGAGCTTCACAGGAGGTCAATGTGGGATTGAAAGAAGAGCAGTATCTCTATTGATAGCGTTCTTCTGCTTATCCTGTTTTATGTTTAGCCTCATCATTAATACAAAAGGATGTTTTAGGCAGCCGTATGGAAACAACGCCTCTGAATGAACAAAACAACGCAGTTCATGTTGATCTTCCATTGCATAACCGTGCCTATCACCGCAGGGGACTGACTGGGTTGGCGTTTTTTCAAAGTCTAACTGTACCCACATCTAGAAGTATAGAAATACTTTTTGCAGAGATAGATCTTGTTTAGTCCCATTGATTAATCAGATAAGTTCTTGCTGATAGTCAGACTGGTATATAGGCTATTCAAAATGTTCTTGAACCCTCTTCCCCACAAGAATTTAACCGTTCAAACGAAGAACCATACAGTGCCTTCAGAAAGTATTCACACACCTTGACTTTTTCCACATTTTGTTGTGTTACAGCCTGAATTTAAAATGGATTCAATTGAGATGTTTTTGTCATTGGCCTACACACAATACCCCATATGTAAGGGATCGGGGGTTGGCTGGGTCTAGACAGAGTCTGACACTTCCCCGATCTACTGAGAGGGGGAGTCATCAGACTCGATCTGGTTCACCTGAGTTCTGAGCACACCTGTCAGTAATTAGTGCAGGATATAAGGTGTGCTCAGAAGCTCAGTCGGTGCGAGGTATTGTTCCATTGTGACTTGCTAAGCGTTTTGTTCCAAGAGAGAGAGAGAGAGAGAGAGAGAGAGAGAGAGAGAGAGAGAGAGAGAGAGAGAGAGAGAGAGAGAGAGAGAGAGAGAGAGAGAGAGAGAGAGAGAGAGAGAGAGAGAGAGAGAGAGAGAGAGAGAGAGAGAGAGAGAGAGAGAGAGAGAGAGAGAGAGAGAGAGAGAGAGAGAGAGAGAGAGTTTGTTGTTTTTGATTACCCGTGTATCCGACCTGTGCCTTGTTGTTTGACTCCCCGTATTGCTTAATCCTCTGCTTGTTTATCCCAGTGATTACCGTACTCTGACCCTGTGCCTGTGCCCTCGACTACGACTACGCCCGCTCCCTTGGTACCTCTGCCTGTCTCTGCCTGGCCCGGTTTTAACCACAGCCCGCCCGACTACGATTAAGCTATTCCCTTGTCTGTACTCTAATAAAGCATTGCAATTCTGCGATTGGATCTTACCACTCTGTCCGAGTATTCATTACACCATAATGTCAAAGTGGAATAATGTTTTTAGAAATTACCCAATTATTGCAAGCCTAAATAAGTTCAGGAATACAAATGTGCTTAACAAGTCACATAATAAGTTGTATGGACTACCTCATCTCTGTACCCCACATATACAATTATCTGTAAGGTCCCTCAGTCGAGCAGTGAATTTCAAACACAGGTTCAACGACAAAAACCAGGGAGGTTTTCCAATACCTCGCAAAGAAGGACACCTATTGGTAAAAATTTAAAAGCAGACATTGAATATCCCTTTGAGCAAGGTGAAGTTAATAATTAGACTTTGGATGGTGTATCAATATACCCAGTCACTACAAAGATACAGGCGTCCTTCCTAACTCAGTTGCCGGAGAGGAAGGAAATCGCTCAGGGATTTCACCATGAGGCCAATGGTGACTTTAAAACAGTTACATGGAGTTTAATGGCTGTGATAGGAGAAAACTGAGGATGGATCAACAACATTGTACTGTAGTTACTCCACAATACTAACCTAATTGACAGAGTGATAAGAAGGAAGCCTGTACAGAAACAATTATTTCAAAACATGCATCCTGTTTGCAGGATGGCAAAAAGTAATACTGCAAAACATTTGGCTAAGCAATTAACTTTTTGTCCTGAATACAAAGTGTTATATTTGGGGCAAATCCAATACAACACATTACTGAGTACTACTCTCTATATATTCAAGCATAGTTGTGGCTGCATCATGTTATGGGTATGCTTGTAATCCTTAAGGACTGGGGAGTTTTTCAAGATAAAAAAGAAACAGAATGGAAATAAGAACAGGCAAAGCTGGTTCAGTCTGCTTTCCACCAGACACTTGGAGAGGAATTCACCTTTCAGCAGGACAACCTAAAACACAAGGGCAAATCTACACTGGAGTTGCTTACCAAGAAGACAGTGAATGTTCCTGAGTGGCCGAGTTACAGTTTTGTCTTAAAGATGCAGAAATCTCTCGTTAAAATTGTAATAGTTCGCCTAATTTCAGTTTATGTGACGAAACAAGCAAGTATAGTGTAGAGAATCATTGTACCATCTAAACCGCTGTGAAATATATTTTCCATAACCAAAAATATTGTATCTTCAGCTGTTTGAAGCTGGTGTACAAAACCCAAAGTAAAAGACGCAAAAACGAAACTTAAGAATGGGAAGCATAGAAATAATGCACATAGAACAGATCTACCACTTCTTAGACTTGCTTTCAATGAGAATGAAAGATCTATAACTAACATTTCTATGTGAATTTGTTCAGGTCGCCCAAAAAGTTACATATTGCAGCTTTAAATCTGCTTGAAAATCTATTTCAAGACTTGAAAAAGGTTGTCTAGCAATTATCAACAACCAATTTGAAAGAGCTTGAAGAATTTTGAAAATAATAATATTCTATAATCCAGGTGTGCAAAGCTCTTAGAGACTTACCCAGAAAGACTCACAGCTGTAATCACTGCCAAAGGTGATTCTAACATGTATTGACTCAAAGTTGTGAATACTTACAGTGCTGTATGTCGATTAGATATTTTTGTATTTCATTTTCAATACATTTGCAAAATTTTAAAAATACACGTTTTCACTGTCATTATGGGGTATTGTGTGTAGATAGGTGATAACAAAAATATATTTAATCAATTTTGAATTCAGGCTGTGACACATCAAAATGTGAAATAAGTCAAGGGGTATGAATACTTTCTGAAGGCACTGTATGTGAATTTTTTTCCCGATGATTACTTATTTTTGTATCTTTATATATTTTATATTATACGTTCACTGTAATGTCACTGAGTTCTCAACTGACATGGAAATGTATTGTACATGTTGTTTATTTTTAGTCTGTATGTAATATCAAGACTCTGGAAGATTCATATTGACTATAGAACTAGAAATATACCATATCACCAACATTTTCCAAAACGGAGATGTATCGTTCTTTTGTTGAAGGGTTTCATTTACCTTATTGTGCTGGTGATTTCTACATAAACTCAGCAAAAAAATAAACGTCCTCTCACTGTCAACTGCGTTTAATTTCAGCAAACTTAACATGTGTAAATATTTGTATGAACATAACAAGATTCAACAACTGAGACATAAACTGAACAAGTTCCACAGACATGTGACTAACAGAAATTGAATAATGTGTCCCTGAACAGAGGGTAACAGTAACAGTCAGTATCTGTTGTGGCCACCAGCTGCATTAAGTACTGCAGTGCATCTCCTCCTCATGGACTGCACCAGATTTGGCAGTTCTTGCTGTGAGATGTTACCCCACTCTTCCACCAAGGCAGCTGCAATTTTGTCTTGCAGGAAATCACGCACAGAACGAGCAGTATGGCTGGTGGCATTGTCATGCTGGAGGGTCATGTCAGGATGAGCCTGCAGGAAGGGTACCACATGAGGGAGGAGGATGTCTTCCCTGTAACGCACAGCGTTGAGATTGCCTGCAATGACAACAAGCTCCGTCCGATGATGCTGTGACACACCGCCCCAGACCATGACGGACCCTCCATCTCCAAATCGATCCCACTCCAGAGTACAGGCCTCGGTGTAACGCTCATTCCTTCGACGATAAACGCGAATCCGACCATCACCTCTGGTGAGACAAAGCCGCGACTCGTCAGTGAAGAGCACTTTTTGCCAGTCCTGTCTGGTCCAGCGACGGTGGGTTTGTGCCCATAGGCAATGTTGTTGCCGGTGATGTCTGGTGAGGACCTGCCTTACAACAGGCCTACAAGCCCTCAGTCCAGCCTCTCTCAGCCTATTGCGGACAGTCTGAGCACTGATGGAGGGATTGTGCGTTCCTGGTGTAACTTGGGCAGTTGTTGTTCGGACGTACCGATCCTGTGCAGGTGTTGTTACACGTGGTCTGCCACTGCGAGGATGATCAGCTGTCCGTCCTGTCTCCCTGTAGCGCTGTCTTAGGCGTCTCACAGTACAGACATTGTAATTTATTGCCCTTCCCACATCTGCAGTCCTCATGCCTCCTTGCAGCATGCCTAAGGCACGTTCACGCAGATGGGCATCTTTCTTTTGGTGTTTTCAGAGTCAGTAGAAAGTCCTCTTTAGTGTCCTAAGTTTTCATAACTGTGACCTTAATTGCCTACCTTCTGTAAGCTGTTAGTGTCTTAACGACCGTTCCACAGGTGCATGTTCATTAATTGTTTATGGTTCATTGAACAAGCATGGGAAACAGTGTTTAAACCCTTTACAATAAAGATCTGTGAAGTTATTTGGATTTTTACAAATTATCTTTGAAAGACAGGGTCCTGAAAAAGTGAAGTTTCTTTTTTTGTTGAGTTTAGATGTGAGACCAAATCCCTGAAGGGCAATAGTACTCATTTTTACGTCATTTAGCAGATGCTCTTATCCAGAGCGAATTACAGGAGCAATTAGGGTTAAGTGCCTTGCTCAAGGGAATATGGACATTTTTCACCTAGGGGATTCGAACGAGCAACTTTTCGGTTACTGGCCCAACGCTTTTAACCACTAGGCTACCTGGCACCTAGTCCTCCAGCTTATAGGTGTATAAAGGTACAGTAAAGTTAAATTACATGATGTAAGCCCTTTGCCTGGCTACCCATCCACATCACTCTGACAAACAGCACACCCACTAACGTTCTATATCGTGGAGCTCCCCCCATAGGTGGGCTTCGCTCCTAGTCGTTTACCCCGCTGCCTAGGCAGCCAATAGCCTGACAGTCAACCTCCCATTTTCTTTGGCGAGACTGGAGATTGGTCTGAAGAATTGCATGGCAAGACAAGCCTCAAGATGATCCTGCCGCCGTTGATCTAGTCACAGCGTTGTCTACCATGAGCAAGAAGCCACCACCAAAAGCTATTTTAAGAGCTCAGTGCTGCTGTTCCTCTCTCTCGGCGGCTTGGGCACACAGCACACCAGGGACGGCATCCAGGACCCCCCAGAATGCGTCAGTTGTGCCCTGCTCTCCTCCAAGTTGCGACGGGAACGCTTGGTGTTTTTTGGTGTGGAGGTCCCTCTTGACTCTCTGAGTGCTCATCCAGAGATGATGAAACTGACGGGGACGACATTGGGGATATGGAGGATGCTCTTTCTGAAGAGCCGACTCCAATGACCCAAGCTCACGGCCCCCCTCCCCCCTGGGGAAGGTGAGTGTGGCAGTGACATCAAGGAGAGGGAAGAGTTCTCCTACCTGTCCTCGGGACAATTGCCAGCTTCCCTACAGTCCGACTTCCCTGGGCTTATCGAGGGGGCTGGCACATACCTCGCGATTCCCTCCGCTTGCCCCCCCAGCCAGAGATACTGACATGATCATGGGTGGGCCTTGAGCGCAGCGAAAAACAAAGTGGTGGAACCTATGGCTCGCACCATGCCCTCGCTGGATAAGTACACAGGGGGCTCCTGGGACGAACCACTAATGGCAAGAACCCATCACCAGGGGTATCCCCCGGCTGGATAAGACACTGGCTTCCCACTTAATTCCAGAAAAATGGAATGCCAATGGAATGCGAAGAAGCCCTCTCTGCCCTCTTTCAAAGACTGCTTCACTGTGCAACTGGCAGACAAGAGCTATACTCTCGGCGCGCAAGCGGTGGTAGCGGCTAACAACGTCACCTTTCTCACTACGTCCCTGTCCTGAATGTCAACGGGTCAGACGACCTTCTCCGAAGCTGAAGTCGAGAAAGTGTCACATCTGTCTGGCGCCGTGCTCCACCTTACCCAGGCACTGGCTGTGTGTGCGGGATGAGTTATGGCCACCTCTGTAGTTGCACAGAGGCACCTTTGGCTTTCTGTGACGGCCATAAAAGAGGCTGACAGAACACCACTTTTGAATGCTCCCATCTCCGATGATGGCCTTTTTGGAGTCGCTGTCTTGGAGGCCACGGAGAGCTTCAAGAAGAAGAAGAGAAGAGACAGCTGTGTAAGCACCTTCCTTTAGCCAGAGCTGCTGCCGCCCGCCGGCAGGCAACCACTGACGTCACACCTGTGATGATCACCCCGGCTGTTAGGGATGTGGTGGCAGGCTCACCATCGCCTGTTTCCTTACCTCACTCTGCCTCTAGTATAAGTGCTGGAGCTGGTCCTCTCATGCACACAGATGCAGGGGTAGAGCGGGTTCGCCCCTAACTCACCACGACCCCCCTCAGGAATGCGGTCAACGGTGATTACCCTTCCAGGTCTAGTAAAACAGCATCTGTGTTACCACATACGGCCTTCCCGCAAGCACCCTCGTGCCATATGTTCTACAGCCCCTGTACTACACGTTCCAACCATGCCTAGTATGGGCATAGCGCCCACACACACTGTGTTCCCTGCTATGAAAGCATTATTGGGAGTGGCGTTGAAGCTGTACTCTGCCCACCTGGTTAGACCGGACGCTGAGGCGGGGTTACACAATTTAATTTCATTGCCCACCTCCACGTTTTACGTAAGTCATGGAAATGGTGATGGCGTCACCAGAGAAGGTTACAGATCTGAACAAGGAAACAACGGGCTCTACTCTACCTATTTTCTCGTGCCAAAGAAGACGGCAGATTCTGGATTTGCGGACTTTAAACAAGTCCATAGCCAAACAACCTTTCCGCATGCTCACGACAAAGTGCCTTCTGGAGTGTATCCACCAGGGCAACTTCTGCACGAGCATCGATCTGCCGGTGCTTCCGCATCACAGGAGGTTTCTGTGCTTTGATTTCCAAGAAGTGGCCTTACGAGTACACAAGTGTGCCTTTTTGGGTACACCCTAGCTCCTCGCACCTTTTCCTAATGTCGGGGTTCTGGCATACTTGGACAACCTGCTGGTTGTCGCCCCGTCAGCAGAGCTGGCGATCGCACACACGACCCGACTGGTGACTCTTCTCATGCGTCTGGGCTTTGCAGTGAACTGGGAAAAGAGCGTGCCTTGTCAGAGTCAGCGGATTGTCTACCTGGGTCTACAGCTAGACGTTGCGATTTTGACAACACGGATTTCGGATCCCTGGAAGTGTGTGATCTTGTTGGCCCTCAACCAGTTTCATCCAATGTGCACAGTGTCAGTACACTCCATCATGTCTCTTCTGGGTCTTATGTCAACGGCCCACACTGTGGTCCCTCTGGGACCTTTGCGCATGCGCCGGTTACAACAGTGGTTTGCGCAGCTACGGCTAGATCCCGCTCTCTCAGAACAAATCTGGATCACTGGAGAAACCTGCACGTTCTGACACACCATATTCCCATGGGCAGAGTGTCCTCGCACATCCCAGTCTTCATAGACGTATCCTTGATGGGATAGAGTGGGACATGTCAAGCTCTATCAGTGGGAGGTGTGTGGCCTCCAACAGAGCGCCACATCACCCTCCTGGGACTGGAAACGGTTCTGTTGGTGTTACGACACTTCGCACCCATGCTTTGAGGACGCCATGTGTTGGTTTGGTCAGACAACTGGACCACAGTGGCTTACGGGAACCGCCAAGGAGGGGTAAGATCTCCTGTTCTTCACACCTTGGTGGAGGCTCTGTGGCTGTGGGCTCACAAGCATCTTCTCTCAATGTGGAGGTGGACCTCATGGCCCAAAGAGGCCCTAGAGATGACAAGTGGCGCTTACACCCCGACATTGTCCTCCAGCTATGGGAGCTTTTCGGGAGAGCCGAGGTGGATCTTTTTGCAACATGAGAGAACACACATTTCCCCCTCTGGTTCTCTCTTAGGGCCCAGGACAAACTGCCACTGGGATTGGTTGCATTCGCACACCACCCGTGGCCGAGACTTCTAATGTACACTCCACGTCTAAGATTTATGCTAGTAAGTGGGACATGTTCATATGCTGGTGTGACGGTGAGTCAGTCAACCCTTTGTGTTGTCCGATGTAGAGAGTTCTCTCTTTCCTACATCATCTGTTTGACATGCTACGTGCTCCATCCACCATCAAGCTGTATGCCTCTGACATTTCTGCGTTTCATGAGGGTTTTGGCATTGTGTCTGTTTTTAGCCACCCAGTAACTATCGTTTCTGGACTTGCCTCCCTCCCCGACGACTTCTGTAATGCAAACACATTCTGACGGTGCTGATTGGTCCCAGACACCGATGGGTTGGGCCAGAGCCGGCCTACATTATGATGTCATCAACTTTAAATCTCTGATTGGATATATTTGTTAGAGACGATCCAATCGCTGATGAATTTGTTTTGTACCTCACACAAACAACTATTCTATTTCCTGCCCCTTCTCTCTGACCCCCTCATGAAATCCGGGCTGAATTTTTGTGTATGTTTATAAATGAAACGTACATCATTAAGCTGCCATTAGTTTAGAAGCAAAACCTCACCTAGTGCAGAAGAGCAATTTGTGAAGTCATGGAGTAAATTAGCTCTCTATCTGAGAGGAGGGGGCGGTCCCACTGGAGTTTGTTGGTCCCTTCATTTAAACTGCATGCCACTAAAGTTCCAGTGGAGGAAGGACTCGGAGGACTTACACAGAGCTTAGCAAAATATTTTATACAGCACACCTCAGCACGCACCAATGAACTTCACTCATTAAACATCATCACATCAACGTGAGTATTTTGACTCAATACTGAAACCGATAATATCCTTAAAACGTCCATAAGGCAATTTTTACCTCTTTTGGACAGTTTTTCTTCTGCTCATCTCATTACGTTTTGTGGTGCTCTTCTCGATTCTTCTTTGTGAGATTAGGCATCACTTAAATTCATAAGCTGTAGTTGTTGTTGTTCTGGATGCTCTGTGAACCCTACTGAGACAGCTGAGATGAGATAAGATCCCTGCTCGCTGTTCCCAACAAGGGATTAGTGTTTTTTTATTTCACCTTTATTTAACCAGGTAAGCCAGTTGAGAACAAGTTCTCATTTACAACTGCGACCTGGCCAAGATAAAGCAAAGCAGTGCGATAAAAACAACAACACAGAGTTACATATGGAATAAACAAAACTTACAGTCAATAACACAATAGAAAATCTATATACAGTGTGTGCAAATGTAGTAAGTTATGGAGGTAAGGCAATAAATAGGCCATAGTGCAAAATAATTACAATTTAGTATTGACACTGGAATGATAAATGTGCAGAAGATTATGTGCAAATAGAGATACTGGGGTGCAAATGAGCAAAATAAATAACAATGTAAATAACAATATGGGGATGAGGTAGTTGGGTGGGCTAATTACAGATGGGCTGTGTACAGGTGCAGTGATTGGTAGACTGCTCTGACAACTGATGATTAAAGTTAGTGAGGGAGATAAGTGTCTCCAGCTTCAGAGATTTTTGCAGTTCGTTCCAGTCATTTGCAGCAGAGAACTGGAAGGAATGGCGGCCAAAGGAGGTGTTGGCTTTGGGGATGACCAGTGAGATATACCTGCTGGAGCGCATACTACGGGTGGGTGTTGCTATGGTGACCAATGAGCTAAGATAAGGCGGGGATTTGCCTAGCAGTGATTTATAGATGACCTGGAGCCAGTGGGTTTGGCGACGAATATGTAGTGAGGGCCAGCCAACGAAAGCGTACAGGTCACAGTGGTGGGTAGTATATTGGGCTTTGGTGACAGAACGGATGGCACTGTGATAGACTACATCCAATTTTCTGAGTAGAGTGTTGGAAGCTATTTTGTAAATGACATCGCCGAAGTCAAGGATCGGTAGGATAGTCAGTTTTACGAGGGCATGTTTAGCAGCATGAGTGAAGGAGGCTTTGTTGCGAAATAGGAAGCCGATTCTAGATTTAACTTTGGATTGGAGATGCTTAATGTGAGTCTGGAAGGAGAGTTTACGGTCTAACCAGACACCTAGGTATTTGTAGTTGTCCACATATTCTAAGTCAGACCCGCCGAGAGTAGTGATTCTAGTCGGGCGGGCGGGTGCAAGCAGCATTCGATTGAAGAGCATGCATTTAGTTTTACTAGCGTTTAAGAGCAGTTGGAAGCCACGGAAGGAGTGTTGTATGGCATTGAAGCTCGTTTGGAGGTTTGTTAACACAGTGTCCAATGAAGGGCCAGATGTATACAAAATGGTGTCGTCTGCGTAGAGGTGGATCTGAGAGTCACCAGCAGCAAGAGCGACATCATTGATATACACAGAGAATAGAGTCAGCCCGAGAATTGAACCCTGTGTCACCCCCATAGAGACTGCCAGAGGTCCAGACAACAGGCCCTCCGATTTTACACATTGAACTCTATCTGAGAAGTAGTTTGTGAACCAGGCGAGGCAGTCATTTGAGAAACCAAGGCTATTTAGTCTGCCAATAAGAATGCGGTGATTGACAGAGTCAAAAGCCTTGGCCAGGTCGATGAAGATGGCTGCACAGTACTGTCTTTTATCGATCGCGGTTATTATATCATTTAGGACCTTGAGCGTGGCTGAGGTGCACCCATGACCAGCTCGGAAACCAGATTGCATAGCGGAGAAGGTACGGTGGGGTTCGAAATGGTCTGTGATCTATTTGTTAACTTGGCTTTCAAATACTTTCGAAAGGCAGGGCAGGATGGATATAGGTCTGTAACATTTTGGATCTAGAGTGTCACCCCTTTTGAAGAGGGGGATGACCGCGGCAGCTTTCCAATCTCTGGGGATCTCAGACGATACGAAAGAGAGGTTGAACAGGCTAGTAATAGGGGTTGCGACAATTTCGGCGGCTAATTTTAGAAAGAAAGGGTCCAGATTGTCTAGCCCAGCTGATTTGTAGGGGTCCAGATTTAGCAGCTCTTTCAGAACATCAGCTATCTGAATTTGGGTGAAGGAGAAGCGGGGGGGGGGGGGGGGGCATGGGCAAGTTGCAGCGGAGGGTGCAGAGCTGGTGGCCGGGGTAGGGGTAGCCAGGTGGAAAGCATGGCCAGCCGTAGCAAAATGCTTATTGAAATTCTCGATTATCGAAGATTTATCGGCGGTGACAGTGTTTCCTAGCCTCAGTGCAGTGGGTAGCTGGGAGGAGGTGCTCTTATTCTCCATGGACTTTACAGTGTCCCAAAACTTTTTGGAGTTAGTGCTACAGGATGCACATTTCTGTTTGAAAATTGTGGTTGCAGTTGGGAAGTGTTGGGGTAACAGATCTAGTGATTCACAACAGATCAGTTAGCAGCTGCCAAGTCCAGATCCAGGACCCAGGAGAGATGAGATGAGAGGCACAACACACACAGGAGGTACGTCTCCAATCACAGACAATGAGCAACAGGGGATCAGGACTGGTTCTCTCTGTGGCATCTGGAATCTCTGTGTCCTTTGTCCCTCCTTTTCCTGTCTTGTACTACACTAAAGTATGTCTTGATTACTAACTTACGTTTGGCTTGCCACCTTGAGTAGATTTCACCGTATTGAAACATTTCTCTAGATGATGCAGGCTTGAGGCAGTTGGCTTTGTTTGACATTTTTGAAAACACACTCCTAACCTCTACTTGGGTGCAAACAGCAGGATTGAGGGTGCTACAAACCCTTTCAGTTTCTCAAGCACTGTTACACACCACTTCAACAAAATATTTTTCTAAAAACAAAATTGGTCATCTGAAAACGGAGACACTCCGAGAATGTAATCACATTGTCAAAAAGCGATAAAGAGCGCTCTATAATCACATGTTCACTCATTGTTTACTCTCTATTGCTATTGGTAAACTTGTTTGTTCCCTTTGTAGACTTTCAGACCATCAACACACCACTTCAACCAAGCTATTGCATTTAGCCATTTTCTTTACTCTGTTGATGCAGGACTGTGATCACACAGAGCACCTTCGGATTACACTGAGCCCACATTTATCACTACTACAGCAGGCATAGAGGAATGGTATGCCTCTGAATGTGACACTGTAGCAGTCAGCGACCTGCATGGGCATGCCAGAGTCAGTCTGTACTGTAATTGATATTCCCAATGATCCACAACGAGTTGCCGATACAGAGGCTTGTGGCTGACTTTGCAGAAAATCCACTTGGCATGGCTCAGAGGGGATGACAGGGGTTTTGGTTGGGTAACATATGATGTGCTTTAAGGCCAACATCATCTCAGTTGTTCAAGTGGTTACCTATACAGAATGTATATCCTGCAGCCTGGGAACTGTCACAGTCAGGGTTGCTTGAAACAAATAGTTGTGTACAGGCGTGAGTGAGAGACTCATTGCTGCTATGAGGGCCAGAAAATAGAATAAAATATGTCCCTGCACCACATTATCAATCCTCTCCAGTGTTCGTCAATCATTTATTTTCCACCTGTCAACTCTGGCTGTGTCTTGACATGTTTTGTGAGGTGTCTAGTAAAAGCCATCCTCCAGTTGTATATTTAAAGCCCCATAGTAGTATTGCAATTGTGTTGAATGTAAATGGAATGTATATTATGTATCCAATTTCACTTGAGCTTTTTACATTATTAGGAAACCTGAGCAGAATAATTGATGTCCACATAATTTGTGTTGCAACATCTCTGCCTACTGAGACAATTTCACACAGGAGAGAAGAAAAGCTCAACTCGTCAGCACCTTTTGCTTTGTGTTCATTGATGGGTGGCTGGCTAGACCACACTCAGACAAAGACCTCTATCAGTCCTGTCAAGCTGCAAGAGTAAATGGCTCTCCAGTTAGACCAGTTTAATGAGAAAACGTGATTGGTATTAGCTGGGACCTGGAGTTGCTATTGATTTGTTTTGGGAGACTGTAGACTTGTAGTCAGAAGAATGTAGTGGAGAATAATGGTATGTCGTTTCAGGTCTGGCCACGGAATATCTTCAGTAACTTGTGAGGCTGGAATTTTCTAATCTAAAACATGTGGAATGCAATCACTGCACAGTGTTAACCACACGAGAGCACAGCTACTCACCCAAAGATCAGAAAGCCATGTCTACATGTGTAAACAGCTTGTGTACATTGTTTATCTGCCCCCATGGTGTAGTGTTTATCCCTCAACATAACACTTTCCTATTTTAGCTATTCTCTCAAGGTAGGCCAGTAATTGCATCAATTAGCTGTGATAACGAAACCAAGCACAGGCGCAGCCCCTTAACAATAGATAATTGTGGCATTTTCAAAGACGGAGACAGAGATAAATGCACTGGATCTTCCAGCTCCATTAGTGCCCATTTCAGGCCTAAATTAAAGAGCGTATTGTGGAAGGTCTTGATGCCTGGACCAGGGCAATAATGGTCAGGAGTGGATGAAAGGATCAGAAAGAGAGAGAGTCAGAGAGAGAGAAAGAGAGAGATGGAGAGAGAGGGAGAGAGTCAGAGAGCAAGGCAGTCTTGCAGTGGTGGAAAGTGATGAAGATTGGGGCGAAGAGGCCGCACCACAGGGCAATCAAACTTGCAGCAGCCGAAAATACCTGCTTTTGGGAGATCAAGTGAGTTTTCATCAAGGCAGGAATTGTCTTTTCTTCTCTTAACTATGATAAGGTATGGTGCTAATGGAAGTGGAAGAAGGCCCCTGTAGAAACAGGGAGTGGGAGAATGAGCAGGGTGTGAATCTATTGGAAACTAAGGGAATATTTATCCCTCTGGTGTCTGCCTGAGGTGTCATTAGTCAGAGCAATTCAATTCAGCCAATAGGCTTTTATTCGATTGTATGCACGCTGGGTTCCAATTGGAAGAAAGAAGTATAGCAGCAATAATTCGTTTTTGCAGATTCTCTTTTTTTGTTCTGTACAGATGAAAGACAGATTTCCTCCTCTGGGCTTGGTGTTCTTCATAGAAGCTCCATGTGACTATGTCAGTGGGTGTTCCCTGTCTGGGTCCTACTGAGGTTGGGTGGGTGGGTGCTCCATATGGGTACGGAAATGGATGGTTTGATAGTTCTGTATGGCTCATAAGAATCACACGTTATGCCAACTGTAGAATAGATTAAATGCTTTTCACAAGAATCATATTTTCATCCCCTTTACTCTGTCTTGCATAGCACATAATGCAGTATATGTTGCAGATATTACTCATGAGCAGCAACAGTTGATCTTGATACTTCTGAAATATGTCTTGAATCTAATCATACTCTGAGAGACTCTGCAGATTGTACCTTACATTTCAATAATCCCATTTGATTTGATAGCAGGCGGCTGTGAGTGGAGAGTAGCCAGCGTAAATTGATTTGCTTCTTTCTGTATATCGCAGCTCAGTGTTTCATGCGATCATTGTACCCAACGGACGTTGCATTAAATGAACACAAAAGTACTGAGACACAGTCATACCTGGGTCTCTTTGTGCTGTGGTCTGCCACTTAACATAGCCTCTGCCTGTGTGTCACGCCCTGGCTCTGGGGACGCAGTGAGGGGAACGGCACCTCTGTACCTTCGGGCTCTGATCAGTCCCTACACCCAGGCGAGGGCATTGCGTTCATCCACCTCTGGCCTGCTGGCTCCCCTTCCTCTGCGGAAGCATAGTTCCCGCTCAGCCCAGTCAAAACTGTTCGCTGCTCTGGCACCCCAATGGTGGAACAAGCTCCCTCACGACGCCAGGACAGCGGAGTCACTCACCACCTTCCGGAGACATTTGAAACCCCACCTCTTTAAGGAATACCTGGGATAGGATAAAGCAATCCTTCTACCCCCCCCCCCCCCCCCCCAAAAATTGTAAAGTGGTTATCCCACTGGCTATAGGGTGAACGCACCAATTTGTGAGTCGCTCTGGATAAGAGCGTCTGCTAAATGACGTAAATGTGCCCTTGAGCAAGGCACTTAACCCTAATTGCTCCTGTAAGTCGCTCTGGATAAGAGCGTCTGCTAAATGACTAAAATGTAATGTAAAAATGCTTGTATGTTGAGCCAGGGTGTGAGTGTTCTTTGTGTTGTTCTAGTTTTGTGTTTCTAGGGTGTTCTAGTTATTGTGTTTCTATGTTGGCCAGAGTGGTTCTCAATCAGAGGCAACGAGTGTCAGCTGTTGCTGGTTGTCTCTGATTGGGAACCATATTTAAACAGTCTGTTTTTCCACAGTATTTGTGGGATCTTGTTCCTGTGTAGGTTTGTGTTTTGCACCCTTGGACGTCACGTATCGATTTTGTTCGTGTAATCATAAATAAAAGCATGTTCGCAAATAACGCTGCGCATTGGTCTTCTGTTCCCGACGATCGTGACAGAAGATCCCACCAAAACTGGACCAAGCAGCGTGTCCAGGAGCCATCGCCAGGGGAATCTCTAGCGGATCTCCGTTGCAACCTCGACTGGGTCAAGCCAAGTGAAGAGCAGAGAGGTTGGACTTGGGAGCAGTGGAGGAAGAGTCTCGACTGGGCCAAGCCAAGTGAAGAGCAGAGAGGGTGGACTTGGGAGCAGTGGAGGAAGAGTCTCGACTGGGCCAAGCCAAGTGAAGAGCAGAGAGGTTGGACTTTGGAGCAGTGGGGTGAGAGTCTGGCGAGAGATAGGGAGGCCTGGTCCACGGGGAGGAGAGACACCCAGAACATTTTTAGGGGGGGGCTCACGCCGTGGACGACGGGGCAGCAGGAGGCCACAATAGAGCGGTCCAGCGGGTTGGCAGAGGAGGCCACCAGGTTACGGGGGCCGCTGGTCACAAAGGGGAAGGAAAGTGTAGAGGCACGGCGAGAGGTACTGGGGTGTGTTACCAGTCCGGTCCGGCCCGTTCCTGATCCCCGCGTAGGGCCAGTGGTGTGTGTCCCCAGTACGGTCCGGCCTGTTCCTGTCCCTCGCACCGAGCCTGTGGTGCGCGTCGCCAGCCCGGCTCGGCCTGTTCCTGCTCCCCGCACCAAGCCTATGGTGCGCGTCGCCAGCCCGGCTCGGCCTGTTCCTGCTCCCCGCACCAAGCCAATGGTGCGCGTCGCCAGCCCGGCCCGGCCTGTTCCTGCTCCCCGCACCAAGCCTATGGTGCGCGTCGCCAGCCCGGCCCGGCCTGTTCCTGCTCCCCGCACCAAGCCAATGGTGCGCGTCGCCAGCCCGGCCCGGTCCGTTCCTGCTCCCCGCACCAGGCCAATGGTGCGCGTCGCCAGCCCGGCCCGGCCTGTTCCTGCTCCCCGCACCAAGCCAATGGTGCGCGTCGCCAGCCCGGCCCGGCCTGTTCCTGCTCCCCGCACCAAGCCAATGGTGCGCGTCGCCAGCCCGGCCCGGTCCGTTCCTGCTCCCTGCACCAGGCCAATGGTGCGCGTCGCCAGCCCGGCCCGGCCTGTGCCTGCTCCCCGCACCAAGCCAATGGTGCGCGTTGCCAGCCCGGCTCGGCCTGTTCCTGCTCCCCACACCAAGCCAGTGGTGTGCGTCGTCAGTCCGGCACAGCTTGTGCCTGTTCCACCGGTGCCTGGTCCGGCACCGGTCAGCTGCTCCACGCCGGAGCTAGAGCAATCCGCTCCACCAGTGTTCAGTCCAGCTCCGGCCAGCAGGGCCAGACCGGACCAGGGGTACTGTGGGGGGTTAGAGAGGGAGTGGGGATCATGCCCAGAGCCGGATCCGCCGCCAAGGCGGAGTGCCCACCCGGTCCCTCCCCTGTGGTGTTCTGTTGGCGCGGTCGGAGTCCGCGCCTTTGGGGGGGGTACTGTCACGCCCTGGCTCTGGGGACGCTTGTATGTTGAGCCAGAGTGTGAGTGTTCTTTGTGTTGTTCTAGTTTTGTGTTTCTAGGGTGTTCTAGTTATTGTGTTTCTATGTTGGCCAGAGTGGTTCTCAATCAGAGGCAACGAGTGTCAGCTGTTGCTGGTTGTCTCTGATTGGGAACCATATTTAAACAGTCTGTTTTTCCACAGTATTTGTGGGATCTTGTTCCTGTGTAGGTTTGTGTTTTGCACCCTTGGACGTCACGTATCGATTTTGTTCGTGTAATCATAAATAAAAGCATGTTCGCAAATAACGCTGCGCATTGGTCCTCTGTTCCCGACGATCGTGACACTGTGTGCCTGTGCTTTATGTTTCTCTGTGTAATCCAGAGAGGTTAGAAAATTTATCTAGATCCTCTCTTAGGTTGTGCAGGGATCCAGATTGCGGATTTAAGAGGAAATTGATTTCTAGCCCCTCTATATTATTGTTGGATCTGATTTTAATAGCAAACATTTTGATGGCCGTAATAACTAGATATGCTGACAGTGGACAACCTTGTTTTACTCCTCTTGACAGTTTAATACTTTCTGAGAAGTAGCCATTATTTATTATTTTACACCTGGGGTTACTATACATAACTTTAACCCATTGTATAAGAGTATCTCCTAAATTAAAATAGTCCAGGAATGTATACATATAAATTCTAGTCATACCACACCTGGTTTCCTAGATTTTTCATAATGTTCTATTGTTTCAAGTACTTGTCTTATATTATCTCCAATGTATCTTCCATGTAAAAAACCTGTCTGATCAGGATGTATAATATCTAACACCTTTTTAATTAATTATATGTGCTATGCATTTTGCTAGGATTTTTGCATCACAATATTGAAGTGTAAGGGGCCTTCAGTTTTTTAGACTGGATCTTTATACTTACCACCTGGGTCATGTTTCAGTAATAGTGAAATCAAACCTTCTTGCTGAGTACCTGATAGTTTACCTGATAGGAATGGTTAAAACATGCTAATAGGTGATCTTTGAGTAGATCAAAAAAGGTTTAATATACCTCAACTGGTATGCCATCCAGCCCTGGAGTTTTCCCTGGCCTAAAGGCTTTAATTGCATCAAGAAGTACCTCCTCTGCAATGTGGCCCTCACACAAGTTTTTCTGTACAGCTGTTAATTTTACACTATTATTGGGGGGGGGGGAATCCTTACAGTTAACTTCAGTTAGTGGAAATGGAAGATACTTAAAAGAGAACATATGCTTAAAGTACTTTGCTTCCTCTTTCAAAATATAATTTGGTGAATCATGGATGACTCCTTCATTTGTAACAAGTTTCTGTAAATTATTTTTGGTAGCATTTCTATGTTGAAGATTCAAAAAGAATGTGGTAGTGTGATTTCCTTTACGATCCATTGGGGTACTTAAAACTGTTTTATAATCTCCCACCATAGTAATAGAGTCATTTGTTGCTTGTGAGCTCGGTAGATTAGTATATATAATTTCGAAGAAGTGTGGATCATCATTATTTGGACCATAGAGATGAATTAGCCAAATCTGTTTATCGTCCAATAGCATACAGTATTTAAAATGATCCACCTTCCTTTCGGATCTGTTTGGACAGTTTGCACATTCGGATCAAAATTGTTATTTATTAATATCTTCACCCCTTTTGAGTTTCTTTGCCTCATCTGTAACCTCATCTGTAATTGTAGAGTGAATTTCCTGTAAACAATAGATATTATAATCCTTCTCTTTTAGCCAGGTAAAGACTGATCATCTTTTTTTATAATCTGCTAAAACATTAAATTATAACTAGCTATACTTATTTCACCACTTGCCTTAATGAGATACACGTTTCAATTATGCTTACCATAATATATGCTTGTAAACTTACTACCAAAAAGTACCATGATGATCAAGTTGCTAGACACCCTGAATTTATCCATACTTACCAATACTCTCAGAATCAATGTCTGACATCTGTCCATGTCGCTGTACCATAATATATGCATTGCTAAACATACCCCAGCTGCAACTAACTCTAAGTAAAACTCCAATTGTCTTCCAATATCCCACCTCTCCCCATCCCAGAAGGGGGTGTTGTCCCTGATACTATCATACCACCCCCGTACCCGTAACGCGCCTTTAGTGTCCTAAAACACACCTTCAACCTCTGATTGCCGTGGTCCAGGTACGAAATCGGGACTGTCCCATAAACCTGTTTCAATACTGCCACCCTTCAAGCGCCGAGCCAAAAGCCCTATAAGCCTATGGCATGACCATGAGAGGAATTAGCCACATAACAAAACAAATGGAAAAGAAAAAAACGAACATAGAGTGAAAGAAAATAGAGAAATAAATTAGGTAGTACTGAGGACAATAAGACCTAAAAAATAAACAAATACCCAGACAACTCCTGAGTGGCGCAGCGGTCTAAGGCACTGCATCTCAGTGCTAGAGGGGTCACTACAGACCCTGGTTCGATCCCGGGCTGTATCACATCCGGCCATGATCGGGAGTCCCATAGGGCTGCACACAATTGGCCCAGTGTCGGGTTAGGGGAGGGTTTGGCCGGGGTAGGCCGTCATTGTAAATAAGAATTTGTTCTTAACTGACTTGCCTAGTTAAATGAAAAAGAACAGCAAAGCATAGAACATAATGATAATAATAAATAATTATATCATCCTTATCACTGTCATCATAAAAAAAATACTGCACGAATATCGATATACATCGTCTCACTTTGCAAGTTGCCAGTTATATTATCACTTATTCACATTCCTACAATCACAATAGAGGAAGGGCATTTGTTCAGTTCATTAGATCAGAATGTCAGTAAAACGAGAGAAAGAAATTGAAAACAACAAGAACAATTCTTAATGTTCATTACTTGCACGTTGCCTATTTGGCTAAAAAAATACAAATAATTGTCCACATGTCATCCTTCTTATATTCTAGCATTACAAATATAATTTGAGGAACCTGAAATAACTGGTGATTGGTATCCGATTTATACATCACAACACCCTTGAAAAGAATACATAATCCTAATTTATAATCGCCCTTGACACTAAAGGACAAATAGAGCAAAATAATAATAAATCACAGTATGCGTATCTGGTAATTACAGTGATTGTTATACTGTATATGTATATTTTAACTTTAGATCTATATAAAACATTAGGCTATTCCAGGAGATCCCTTTTTGCACCAGGGTCGCTGTTCCAACGCTTAGGCAGTTTTACAAAACATGGAAAAGGTGTGGAGATCAAATAAGATCAAAATGTCCCGCCCCATGAGAAAGTACTGGTTTAATATGTACTTTCTTAAACCAGTTACTATTGGCTTTACCAATTTAATTTAGCATACCATTAGTTTGTGTTAATTTACCAGCCACAAGCAGGCAGATTCAACCGACCCTGGCGACCATAGGCCTAACCGATTGCCGATGTGCATCGGAGCAATATTAAATCCTTTACATTCTTATATCTTATTATAACCGTATTAAATTAGTCAGTAATCTCTGTCAAAATGATTGTTCCGATTCACATCCGCTAGGAGAGTAGTCACAATATAACAATGTTCAGACTTTTAATCTAACCCAATC
This sequence comes from Coregonus lavaretus, assembly GCF_964263955.1. Taxonomy (NCBI): domain Eukaryota; kingdom Metazoa; phylum Chordata; class Actinopteri; order Salmoniformes; family Salmonidae; genus Coregonus; species Coregonus lavaretus. The sequence continues at coordinate 14,680,650 of NC_140003.1, forward strand.
CTTACATTCAGTTTAGAGTAAAGACAAGAATAAACACCAAACCATTAATTTAACATTTTAACGCCTGTGCAATCCTGTAAAACAGTCCACCTATCATCACGCGTTTTCATTTGCCTATTAATTCAAACTTAAATCTACGTCTTCATAGTCCAGCATGCTTTGTTGCAGGTTGCTTTTTAGAATAGTTTGTTTTAATATCTATGTTTCTGCATGCACATTGATTAGCTGATCTTATACAACACAAAGATAAATAACATACATTTTTCTAAACTAATACAATCTGTAAGTGGTTGCATTTATTTCACCCGTTATTAAGATGGTTGTTCCAGTTTAGATGGTTTAGGTAGTCTCATATACCTTGGCAGTCATTCTAACTGCAGATTGCAGGTGATTAAAAGTTATAATTGTTGACTATCCTAAGTCTGTCTGGATTCCAATAGGAATAATATAACACATTGCAAGCCAGCATAATGTGACTTGCCGATGTGACCTGCAAACTAGGAGTTTCAGACCACTGTGTTAGGATAAAACTAGACTGTCGAAGTATGTTATTGTCAAAAATGTTAATGTATTGTCATAAATCATTTCATTTGTATGATACAATACTCACTTAGACACTCACTTGGTGAAGGCTACAGGACTGAACACAATCGAATGCAACAATCATGTCTTTGTCACTAGCAAATACAGTCATGGGTGGTACTGGTAACTCCAAAATTCACTTGAACGGCACCCTGGGAAATAAATATGCAAATAAGGCTTTACAACAATACAGTGTTAAAACAACACCCAAAACAACACCATAACACAGAGAAAGTGTAATAGCATCAGCTCTAATAAAGTGTTTCTAATAAAGTGTTTAAGTCGAATTTGCAACATCCATCCTACTGAGCACACCACGTCATTTCAACATTGATAATTGGGTAATATTTGGTTGAGACGTTGATCAATGAAATATTCACCCACTCAAAAAGTAAACCAAAAGTTAGTTGAATTTCCAATGTGTTATCACTAGGTTTTCAACCATTGAAAAGCACAACCAAATTCCAATAAAAAAACTATGTTGATTTTTGGTTTATGTCACCCAAATGTCTATTACTGCACTTTCAACCATTTAAAAGCACAGCAAAGTTCAAATGGAAATACAATGTCAGATATTTTGTTTATTTATACAACAGATTAATGTGTTACTTATCACTATGCTTCATCTAATAGCAGAACCAAATGACCTGGATTGCAGTTGAGATTACAAGTGATAAATGGTGCAAATTATCAATACCGTTGGAGATTCTGCGCAGACTATTACAGCAATTGTGAAGATCTCCACAGACCTACAACGATCTATGCATGCTAACTTGAACATGCATACTTTATATGATTACATAAAAATACATTTATAGTTACAGTAACCTCAAAATGTGGCCATGGATGTGTTACTCATTTTAAGGTTGAATGTTACTTTAGGCTATTTACTGTATTACAAAAGTAATACTGAAGTGTGTTTGGTTGACAATGCAACCAAATATTAACATTTAAAGGAGATGTATCTACTGCTTGGATAGTTCCATCTGTGCCACTGTCTGGCTTTAATTCCAGTTTGTCTACAAATGTATTATCGATATGTTGGATTCACGTCTCCATCTCAAACAAAAATCTAAGTTAAAGAATAGGACTAAATCAAATCAAACTTTAAATGCACTTTAAGTGAAGTTTGATTTGATTCAGTCCTATTCTTTAACTTAAGATTTGTCGTTGATGGAGACATGAATCCAACATATCAATTATTAATTTGAAAACAAACTGGAATTAAAGCCAGACTAAGTCAGCGGCACAGATGGAACTATCTAAACAGAAGATACATCACCTTCAAATGTTGATATTTGGTTGCGTTGACAACCAAACACAATTCAATGTCACTAAAATCATTACATTTTAAATCAACCAGAGCTTGAAACCCTAGGCCTATGTATGTTCTATTTTAGGTGAATCCTGGGTTGAATTGAAACAATAGCTAGTGATGACTTTGCAAATGCTATAAAGTCCTAAATAGCATCATTAATTATATTTGAATGATAGAGTACGGTCACATTTCATTTGCTCTGTTAAACTTACCATTTGGAATGACTTCAATAGCAACAGTAAATCCATTTAGTTTTAAAGTGGAGATTGCTTAACAATCATTCTCACGATAGCACATTGGTAATAGTCAGTGACAAATATCATATCTAAGCAGGGCTTGGTTAAAACCTTGGACAGGAAGCCAAAGGGTAGCAGTAGATAGATCAATTCTCCAGTAGGAGGTGCTGCCCAGCCTACAGTGCATTCGGAAAGTATTCAGACCCCTTGACTTTTTCCACATTTTGTTACGTTACAGCCTTATTCTAAAATGGATTTAATTAATTGTTTCCTCATCAATCTACACACAATACCCCATAATGACAAAGCAAAAACAGGTTGTTAGAATTTTTTTGACATTTATTCAAAATAAAAAAACAGAAATACCTTTTTTACATAAGTATTCAGACCCTTTGCTATGAGACTCGAAATTGAGCTCAGGTGCATCCTGTTTCCATTGATCATCCTTGAGATGTTTCTACAACTTGATTGCAGTCCACCTGTGGTAAATTCAATTGATTGGACATGATTTGGAAAGGCACACACCTGTCTATATAAGGTCCCACAGTTGACAGTGCATGTCAGAGAAAATACCAAGCCATGAGGTCGAAGGAATTGTCCGTAGAGCTCCGAGACAGGATTGTGTCATGGTACAGATCTGGGGAAGGGTACCAAAAAATGTCTACAGCATTGAAGGTCCCCAAGAACACATTGGCCTCCATCGTTCTTAAATGGAAGAAGTTTGGAACCACCAAGACTCTTCTTAGAGCTGGCCGCCCGGCCAAACTGAGCAATCGGGAGAGAAGGGCCTTGGTCAGGGAGGTGACCAAGAACCCGATGGTCACTCTGATAGAGCTCCAGAGTTCCTCTGTGGAGATGAGAGAACCTTCCAGAAGGACAACCATCTCTGCAGCACTCCACCAATCAGGCCTTTATGGTAGAGTGGCCAGACAGAAGCCACTCCTCAGTAAAAGGCACATGACAGTCCGCTTGGAGTTTGCCAAAAGGCCCCTAAAGGACTCTCAGACCATGAGAAACAAGATTCTCTGGTCTGATGAAACCAAGATTGAACTCTTTGGCCTGAATGCCAAGTGTCACATCTGGAGGAAACCTGGCACCATCCCTACGGCGTTCCAAGATGGCGTAGCAGTGCGGTCGTGTACTCTTGTGTGTCCGTGTAAATAGCCTGTTTTTCTCTTTTTTATTTTTATTTTGTTGTATATATTCCCCTATCACACTTTTCATCCTTCTACTAAATATACTTTCCTGCAACCCGCCTCACTCAATGTGGAATAGATTCTATTATTTACTTACCTTTTATCTAGAATCTCCAGTTTAAACTAGCTAGCCAGCTAACTAGCTACTTGCTATTAGCCACCGTTAGCGGTTTTCACCCAGAACATCGAATTTTCTGCCGGAATAACTGAATCACTGGACCTTAACACCGGATCACAACCGGCTAGCCGCAACCGAATGGATGTTGCTGTTGGCTAATCACCACTGCCCCCGAAGCAAGCACCAGTTAGCCTTGAGCTAGCCTCGAGCCAGGCCCATATCCCGGCTATCTACCTCACTGGCTACCGGACGGGAGAAGCCAGCTAACTAGCTACTTGCTATTAGCCACCGTTAGCTGGGTTTTTTCACCATTGTCCATGGCCTGCACTACCTACCAGCCAGCTCTAGCCTGGACTATTATTGGCCAGTCTGCACAGCGCGTTATCGACACAGAACATATTGGATTTTCTGCCGGAATCACTGAATCACTGGACCTTTAACACCGGATCATCGCAACTAGCTAGCTCCAACCGAATGGATGTTGTGGTTGGCTAATCAGCCTTGAGCTAGCCTCGAGTCAGGCCCAGTGTTGACACGGAGCCCCGCCGATCCATCACGACTGGTCTGCCGATGTAATCATCTGTGGTTTCAACAGGCTTCCCGTTGCGACGACCACGAAGATCCATCTGCTAGCCCCGGCCCGCTAGCACAAGCAATTCAACAGCCGTGCTTCCTGATCGCCTGTGCTGTAGCACCAATTCAAACTGCTCTCGGACTCACATTGCTGTTCACTGGACCTTATGATCACTCAGCTGCACAGCTGATGCCTGCTGGACTGTTCCTTTACACGGTACCCTGTCCTGTTTTATCTGTTTAGCCTCAGCCCAAACTTTCATCGCCATTACCAGTTGTTGTCTTAGCTCTCTTGAATAACACCTGTGATTGCTTTATGCCTCTCTCCCATGTCAATATGCCTTGCCTATTGCTGTTCCAGTTAGTTCTTATTATACAATTTCACTGTAGAGCCCCAAGTCCCTCTCAAACTGCCTCAAATAGCTCCTTTGTTCCACCCCCCCATACACGCGGAGACCGGCTCAATCGGTGCCTCCAGTGATGCTATCTCTTTCATTGTTACCCAACGCTTAGGTTTACCTCCATTGTACTCATATCCTTCCATATCCTTGTCTGTACATAATGCCCTGAATCTATTCTACAACACCCATAAATCTGCCCCCTTTATTCTCTGTACCCAACGCACTAGAAGACCAGTTCTTAAAGCCTTTAGCCGTATCCTTATTCTAGTCCTCCTCTGTTCATCTGGTGATGTAGAGGTTAACCCAGGCCCTGCAGCCCCCAGTATTACTCCCCAGGCGCTATCATTTCTTGACTTCTGTAACCGTAAAAGCCTTGGCTTTTTGCATGTTAACATCAGAAGCCTCCTTCCTAAGTTTGAGTTATTCACTGCAGTGTCTGAATCCTGGCTTAGGAAGGCCACCAAAAATGGTGACCTAAACTGGGATATGCTTAACACCCCGGCCATCCTACAATCCCAACTAGATGCCCTCAATCTCACACAAATTATCAAGTAACCTACCAGGTACAACCCTAAATCCGTAAACATGGGCACCCTCACACATATCATCCTGACTAACTTACCCTCTAAATACACCTCCGCTGTCTTCAACCAGGATCTCAGCGATCACTGCCTTATTGCCTGCGTCCGTAACGGGTCCGCGGTCAAACGACCACCCCTCGTCACTGTCAAACGCTCCCTAAAACACTTTAGCGAGCAGGCCTTCCTAATTGACCTGGCCCAGGTATCCTGGATGGATATCGATCTCATTCCGTCAGTAGAGGATGCCTGGTTTTTCTATAAAAGTGCTTTCCTCTCAATCTTAAATAAGCATGCCCCATTCAAGAAATTCAGAACTAAGAACAGATATAGCCCCTGGTTCTCCTCAGACTTGACTGCACTTGACCAGCACAAAAACATCCTGTGGCGTACTGCATTAGCATCGAATAGCCCCCGCGATATGCAACTTTTCAGGGAAGTTAGGCACCAATATACACAAGCAGTTAGGAAAGCAAAGGCTAGCTTTTTCATACAGAAATTTGCATCCTGTAGCACTAACTCCAAAAAGTTTTGGGACACTGTAAAGTCCATGGAGAATAAGAGCACCTCCTCCCAGCTGCCCACTGCACTGAGGCTAGGAAACACTATCACCACCAATAAATCTACAATCGAGAATTTCAACAAGCATTTTGCTACGGCTAGCCATGCTTTCCACCTGGCTACCACTACCCCGGCCACCAGCTCTGCAGCCTCTGCTGCAACTTGCCCATGCCCCCCCCCCCCCCCCCCCCCCCGCTTCTCCTTCTCACAAATTCAGACAGCTGATGTTCTGAAAGAGCTGCAAAATCTGGACCCCTACAAATCATCTGGGCTCGACAATCTGGACCCTTTCTTTCTAAAATTAGCAGCCGAAATTGTCGCAACCCCTATTACTAGCCTGTTCAACCTCTCTTTCGTAACGTCTGAGATCCCAAGAGATTGGAAAGCTGCCGCGGTCAACCCCCTCTTCAAAGGGGATGACACTCTAGATCCAAACTGTTACAGACCTATATCCATCCTGCCCTGCCTTTCGAACGTTTTTGAAAGCCAAGTTAACAAATAGATCACCGACCATTTCGAATCCCACCATACCTTCTCCGCTATGCAATCTGGTTTCCGAGCTGGTCATGGGTGCACCTGAGCCACGCTCAAGGTCCTAAACGATATTATAACCGCGATCGATAATAGACAGTACTGTGCAGACTAAATAGTCTTGGTTTCTCAAATGACTGCCTCGCCTGGTTCACCAACTACTTCAAATCGGAGGGCCTGTTGTCTGGACCTATGGCAGTCTCTATGGGGGTGCCACAGGGTTCAATTCTCGGGCCGACTCTTTTCTCTGTGTATATCAATGATGTCGCTGTTGCTGCTGGTGACTCTCAGATCCACCTCTACGCAGACGACACTATTTTGTATACATCTGGCCCTTCATTGGACACTGTGTTAACAAACCTCCAAACGAGCTTCAATGCCATACAACACTCCTTCCGTAGCCTCCAACTGCTCTTAAACACTAGTAAAACTAAATTCATGCTCTTCAATCGAACGCTGCTAGCACCCGCCCACCCGACTAGAATCACTACTCTCAGCGGGTCTGACCTAGAGTATGTGGACAACTACAAATACCTAGGTGTCTGGTTAGACTGTAAACTATCCTTCCAGACTCACATTAAGCATCTCCAATCCAAAGTTAAATCTAGAATCGGCTTCCTATTTCGCAACAAAGCCTCCTTCACTCATGCTGCCAAACATGCCCTCGTTAAACTGACTATCCTACCGATCCTTGACTTTGGCGATGTCATTTACTAAATAGCCTCCAACACTCTACTCAGCAAATTGGATGTAGTGTATCACAGTGCCATCCGTTTTGTCACCAAAGCCCCATATACTATCCACCACTGTGACCTGTACACTCTTGTTTGCTGGTCCTCACTACATATTTGTCGCCAGGTCATCTATAAATCACTGCTAGGCAAATCCCCGCCTTATCTTAGCTCATTGGTCACCATAGCAACACCCACCCGTAGTATGCGCTCCAGCAGGTATATCTCACTGGTCATCCCCAAAGCCAACACCTCCTTTGGCCGCCATTCCTTCCAGTTCTCTGCTGCCAATGACTGGAACGAACTGCAAAAATCTCTGAAGCTTGAGACTCTTATCTCCCCCTCACTAACTTTAAGCATTAGTTGTCAGAGCAGCTTACCGATCACTGCACCTGTACACAGCCCATCTGAAATTAGCCCACCCAAATACCTCATCCCCATATTGTTATTTATTTTGCTCATTTGCACCCCAGTATCTCTATTTGCACATCATCTCTTGCACATCTATCATTCCAGTGTTAATATTAAATTGTAATTATTTTGCACTATGGCCTATTTATTGCCTTACCTCCATAACTTACTACATTTGCACACACTGTATATATATTTTCTGTTGTATTTTTGACTTTATGTTTTGTTTACCCCATATGTAACTCTGTGTTGTTGTTTTTTATTGCACTGCTTTGCTTTATCTTGGCCAGGTCAATGAGAACTTGTTCTCAACTGGCTTACCTGGTTAAATAAAGGTTAAATCAAATAAATAAAAAACGGTGAAGCATGGTTGTGAGCATCATGCTGTGAGGATGTTTTTCAGTGGCAGAGACTGGGATACTAGTCAGGATCGAGGGAAAGATGAACGGAGCGAAGTACAGAGAGATCCTTGATGAAAACCTGCTCCAGAGTGCTCAGGACCTCAGACTGGGGCGAAGGTTCACCTTCCAACATGACAACAACCCTAAGCACACAGCCAAGACAACGCAGGAGTGGCTTTGGGACAAGTCTCTGAATGTCCTTGAGTGGCCCAGCAAGAGCCCGGACTTGAACCTGATCGAACGTCTCTGGAGAGACCTGAAAATAGCTGTGCAGCGATGCTCCCCATCCAACCTGACAGAGCTTGAGAGGATCTGCAGAGAAGAATGGGAGAAACTCCTCAAATACAGGTGTGCCATGCTTGTAGCGTCATACCCAAGAAGACTTGAGGCTGTAATTGCTGCCAAAGGTGCTTCAACAAAGTACTGAGTAAAGGGTCTGAATACTTATGTAAATGTGATATTTAAGTTTTTTTATTTTTTATATACATTTGCTAACATTTCTAAAAACCAGTTTTTGCTTTGTCATTATGGGGTATTGTGTGTAGATTGATGAGGGGGAAAAACAATTTAATCAATTTTAGAATAATTCTGTAACGTATCAAAATGTGGAAAAAGTCAAGGGGTGAATACTTTCCGAATGCACTGTACCCTCAAAACAATAGTTGATTACTTTTTTCAAATCCAATGTATTTTCCACGTAGATTCCACGTCACTATACGTTGAGAAATGACGTTGGAACAACATTGATTCAACCAGTTTGTGCCCAGTGCGATGTTGATAGGGACCCAACACTCTTGGGGTGTTAGTTTATCAACACTTTGAAAAGTGTTAGTTTAACGCTATTTGAGATGGTCACATATAATCGAAAATTTGCTGTGTAGGTTAAAAATGCACTTTCAATCAAGGAACTTCTGTGGTGAGATATTATCCTGGTAGGGAAATACATCACATGGAAATGTAGGGTCTCATCTCTAGGGAAAAAGGGGCCCCTTTTTCATTTCATGGTTGATTTTGAGGTGTATCTTGCCAAAACACGCTCCAGTGCACTGCAGGGAAGATTCAGAGGGGGAGTCACTCCAAAGCAGGGACGAGCTGAAACTGGGGCCAGGGCATGGTCCATCCATCCATCTTCACATACTTGGAATATTCATAATGGTGTGTGCGTGTTTGCGAGCAAGTGTACACACGTGCACATCTGTGTGTCTCGGTATGATGGGTGGAACTGGTGATGTGCGTTCACATCTAATGTTGAGTGAGTGTTAAGGTGTTTGTCTCTGAGGGGATTTTCTAGCTCCACTGTGTTGTTTGACCACACTGGAGAAGGAAGACCATGCCAGGTTCCCTGAAGCTCTCTCTCTCTCTTTGTCCAGGCTTAATGAGCACTCAGATAGTGCAGTCTGTGCAGGCCAGTCTGTGGAGGAGTGTGTGGCATCAATACCCCAGTGCTTATGTGTTACTGCAGTTATCTTATTAGTGCAGGAAACTGGAGAGTCATTCCTGCTCCTGAGACACCAGGTCATCCAGGGTCACTGGAGGTCAGGGGGGTCATTGGGTGAGGCGTGTCGAGGAGAGGTGACCTGATGGTGCTGATCAAACCCTGGCTATCAGCTTAGCCTAAGTGCAATTAAGAGTTTCCTGAATACCAAATGTAATTTAGTGTTCAGTCAATAATTGCTGGAACACTGAAGAGAAGGATGCTAATTTGGACTTGAGTACCTAATTGCCTAAATAACCTGTTGACTTATCTCCATTTAAGCCTTGTCAAGCAGTGTGTATAGGAAGGGAGAGTTCAGTGAATGAAGTGTAGCCTCTTAGCAGAGAAATGCTGAGCACACGACCACATACATCTTCATCGTTGCTGTTTATATGAGAGGGTGCATTGAGATGTCGTTGGCTTGCTGTTTAATATGTTTTTAGGTAGAATTAAAGGAACAGGGCTTGCTCACATGTTTCACAGAGTAGCACATACACTATTGTCATTGTATTTTTCCCCCAATAATAAGGTGTCAGGTTATTAGTAACATTGAACCCCACAAATACAATGTTTTGTTAAACTGGGGGAAATGTACTGGTTAGCACTAAGCAGTAAGCACCACTGTGTCACCACTGGAATGGAGTAATATGGATTTAGTTTCACAAATGGTCCTGGGTGTACACTTCTGAAAAGTGAGAGGTGATCACTGCATGATCGGTCAATTTACTCCTGACCTGGGGTGTATGGTTCATTGAAGATATATACGACCATTAGCCACCTGTCACATTTACACTGAGTGTTTGAGTGTGATAGGCCACCTATGGCAATAGGCCTTAGATTGCTATTGGCCTTTTGGGGATTTGCGAATCAGACACCATCAGCTATTTTAACAGCGCTAAAGGGGACTGTGTTTCGGCAGAGCTCAGACTGATTATGCTCTGCTGCTGCCTTGGAGTGTGAATAGAATAATTCCTCTCAGTTAACACAGACATTGTCCTCCTACACCTTTTCACCCACTGGTGACAGCCAGGGCTGCAATGACAGCATCTCACAGCTGTCTGGGCTCAGTGCCGAGTCAATGTGCAGGGGTACCAGGTAGTAATGAGGCTATATGCAAGGAGTACCGGTACGAGTCAATGTGCAGGGGTACCAGCTAGTAATGAGGCTATATACAAGGAGTACCGGTACAGAGTCAATGTGCAGGGGTACCAGGTAGTAATGAGGCTATATACACGGAGTACCGGTACCGAGTCAATGTGCAGGGGTACCAGGTAGTAATGAGGCTATATACAAGGAGTACCGGTACCGAGTCAATGTGCAGGGGTACCAGGTAGTAATGAGGCTATATACAAGGAGTACCGGTACAGTGTCAATGTGCAGGGGTACCAGGTAGTAATGAGGATATATACAAGGAGTACCGGTACCGAGTCAATGTGCAGGGGTACCAGGTAGTAATGAGGCTATATACAAGGAGTACCGGTACCGAGTCAATGTGCAGGGGTACCAGGTAGTAATGAGGCTATATACAAGGAGTACCGGTACTGAGTCAATGTGCAGGGGTACCAAGTAGTAATGAGGCTATATACAAGGAGTACCGGTACCGAGTCAATGTGCAGGGGTACCAGGTAGTAATGAGGCTATATACAAGGAGTACCGGTACCGAGTCAATGTGCAGGGGTACCAGGTAGTAATGAGGCTATATACAAGGAGTACCGGTACCGAGTCAATGTGCAGGGGTACCAGGTAGTAATGAGGCTATATACAAGGAGTACCGGTACCGAGTCAATGTGCAGGGTTACCAGGATTACCAATGCTCTGCTCTCTCTCTCTCTCTCTCTCTCTCTCTCTCTCT